>NW_027141280.1:1120151-1459368 GCF_036365525.1 Heterodontus francisci
TGTTAGAGAGTTTCTGAGAGTGTCAGAGAGTGTCAGAGAGTGATAGAGATTGATAGAGAGTGTCAGAGAGTGATAGAGAGTGTCAGAGAGTGATAGAGAGTGTCATAGAGTGATAGAGAGTGTCTGAGATTGTCAGAGTGATAGAGAGTGTCAAATTGTGTCAGAGTGTGAAAGAGAGTGATAGAGAGTGTCAGAGTGTGTCAGAGAGTGTCAGACAGTGATAGAAAGTGTCAGAGAGTGATAGAGTGTGTCTGAGAGTATCTGAGAGTGACAGAGAGTGTCTGAGAGTGTCAGTCAGTGTCAGAGAGTGACAGAGAGTGTCTGAGAGTGTCAGAGAGTGTCAGAGTGTGTCAGAGAGAGATAGGGAGTGATAAAGATTGTCTGAGAGTGTCAGAGAGTTTCAGAGAGTGATAGAGATGGATAGAGAGTGTCAGAGAGTGATAGAGAGTGTCTGAGAGTGATAGAGAGTGATAGAGAGTGATAGAGAGTGTCTGAGAGTGTCAGAGAGTGATAGAGACTGATAGAGAGTGATAGAAAGTGTCAGAGTGTGTCAGAGAGTGTCAGAGTGATAGAAAGTGTCAGAGTGTGTCAGAGAGTGTCAGAGAGTGATAGAGAGTGATAGAGAGTGTCTGAGAGTGTCTGAGAGTGACAGAGAGTGTCTGAGAGTGTCAATCAGTGTCAGAGAGTGATAGAGAGTGTCTGAAAGTGCCAGTGAGTGTCAGAGAGTGATAGAGAGTGTCTGAGAGTGTCAGAGATTGTCAGAGTGTGTCAGAGTGTCTCAGAGAGTAATAGAGAGTGATAGAGAGTGTCTGAGAGCTTCAGATTTGTCAGAGTGTGTCAGAGAGAGTCAGAGAGTGATAGAGAGTGTAACAGTTGGTCAGAGAGTGTCAGAGAGTGATAGAGAGTTTCAGAGAGCGCTAGAGAGTGATAGAGAGTGTCAGAGAGTGATAGAGAGTGTCTGAGAGTGTCAGAGAGTGATAGAGAATGTCTGAGAGTGTCTGCGAGTGTCAGAGAGTGTCAGAGAGTGATAGAGAGTGATAGAGAGTGTCTGAGAGTGTCAGAGAGTGACAGAGCGTGTCTGAGAGTGTCAGAGAGTGTCAGTGTGTGTTTAGAGATTGTCTGAGAATGTCTGAGAGTGTCAGAGAAAGTCGGAGTGTGTCAGAGAGTGATAGAGAGTGTCTGAGAGTGTCTGAGTGTGACAGAGAGTGTCTGAGAGTTTCAGAGAGTGCCAGAGATCGATAGAGAGTGTCTGAGAGTGTCAGAGTGAGTCAGAGAGTGATAGAGAGTGTCTGAGAGTGTCAGAGAGTGTCAGAGAGTGTCTGAGAGTGATAGAGAGCGATAGAGAGTGTCTGAGAGTGACAGAGATTGTCTGAGAGTGTCAGTGAGTGTCAGAGAGTGATAGAGAGTGTCTGAAAGCGTCTGAGAGTGTCAGAGACAGTCAGAGTGCGTCAGAGAGTGATATAGAGTGTCTGAGAGTGTCTGTGAATATCTGAGACTGTCAGAGTGTGTCAGAGAGTGTCAGAGAGTGTCAGAGTGTGTCAGAGAGTGTCAGAGAGTGATAGAGAGTGATAGAGAGTGTCAGAGAGTGTCATAGAGTGATAGAGAGTGTCTGAGATTGTCAGACAGTGATAGAGAGTGTCAAATTGTGTCAGAGAGTGATAGAGAGTGATAGAGAGTGATAGAGAGAGTCTGAGTGTGCCAGAAAGTGTCAGAGTGTTTCAGAGAGTGTCAGAGAGCGATAGAGATTGTCAGAGAGCGATAGAGAGTGTCAGAGTGTGTCAGAGAGTGTCAGAGAGTGATGGACAGTGTCAGACAGAGTGTGAGTGTGTCAGAGAGTTTCAGAGTGTGTCAGAGAGTGAGAGAGAGTGTCTGAGAGTGTCTGAGAGTGACAGAGAGTTTTTGAGAGTTTCAGTGAGTGCCAGAGAGTGATATAGAGTGTCTGAGAGTGTCTGAGAGTGACAGAGAAGGTCTGAGAGTTTCAGTGAGTGCCAGAGAGTGAAAGAGAGTGTCTGAGAGTGTCAGAGTGTGCCAGAGAGTGTCAGAGAGTGATAGAGAGTGATAGAGAATGTCTGAGAGTTTCAGTGAGTGCCAGAGAGTGAAAGAGAGTGTCTGGGAGTGTCAGAGAGTGTCAGAGAGTGTCAGAGAGTGATAGAGAGAGTCAGAGAGTGATAGAGAGAGTCTGAGTGTGTCAGAAAGTGTCAGAGTGTGTCAGAGAGTGTCAGAGAGCGATAGAGAGTGTCAGAGAGTGTCAGAGAGTGTCAGAGAGTGTCAGAGAGTGATGGAGAGTGTCAGAGAGAGTGTGAGTGTGTCAGAGAGTTTCAGAGAGTGTCATAGAGTGAGAGAGAGTGTCTGATAGCGTCTGAGAGTGACAGAGAGTGTCTGAGAGTTTCAGAGAGTCAGAGAGTGATAGAGAGTGATAGAGAGTGTAAGAGAGAGATAGAGAGTGTCTGAGAGTGATAGAGAGTGATAGAGAGTGTCAGAGAGTGATAGAGAGTGTCTGAGAGTGTCAGAGAGAGATAGAGAGTGATAGAGAGTGTCAGAGAGTGTCTGAGAGTGTCAGAGAGTGATGGAGAGTGATAGAGAGTGCCAGAGAGTGAGAGAGAGTGTCTGAGAGTGTCAGAGAGTGTCAGAGAGTGCCAGAGAGTGAGACAGAGTGTCTGAGAGTGTCAGAGAGTGTCAGAGAGTGATAGGGAGTGATAGAGAGTGTCTGAGAGTGTCAGAGAGAGTCAGAGAGTGATAGAGAGTGATAGAGAGTGTCAGAGAATGATAGAGAGTGTCTGAGAGTGTCAGAGAGTGATAGAGAGTGATAGAGAGTGTCAGAGAGTGATAGAGAGTGTCTGAGAGTGTCAGAGAGAGATAGAGAGTGATAGAGATTGTCAGAGAGTGTCTGAGAGTGTCAGAGAGTGATAGAGAGTGATAGAGAGTGTCAGAGAGTGATGGAGAGTGTCAGACAGTGATGGAGAGTGATAGAGAGTGTCTGAGAGAGTCAGAGAGTGTCAGAGAGTGTCAGACAGTGATGGAGAGTGATAGAGAGTGTCTGAGAGAGTCAGAGAGTGTCAGAGAGTGTCAGAGAGTGTCAGAGAGTGATAGAGAGAGTCAGAGAGTGTCTGAGTGTGTCAGAGAGTGTCAGAGTGTGTCAAAGAGTGTCAGAGAGCGATAGAGAGGGTCAGAGAGCGATAGAGAGAGTCAGATAGTGTCAGAGAGTTGAAAAGAGTGTCAGAGAGTGATAGAGAGTGTCAGAGAGAGTGTGAGTGTGTCAGAGAGTGTCAGAGAGTGAGAGAGAGTGTCTGAGAGGGACAGAGAGTGACAGAGAGTGTCTGAGAGTGTCAGAGTGCGTCAGAGTGTGTCAGAGAGTGATAGGGAGTGTTAGAGAGTTTCTGAGAGTGTCAGAGAGTGATAGAGATTGATAGAGAGTGTCAGAGAGTGATAGAGAGTGTCAGAGAGTGATAGAGAGTGTCATAGAGTGATAGAGAGTGTCTGAGATTGTCAGAGTGATAGAGAGTGTCAAATTGTGTCAGAGTGTGAAAGAGAGTGATAGAGAGTGTCAGAGTGTGTCAGAGAGTGTCAGACAGTGATAGAAAGTGTCAGAGAGTGATAGAGTGTGTCTGAGAGTATCTGAGAGTGACAGAGAGTGTCTGAGAGTGTCAGTCAGTGTCAGAGAGTGACAGAGAGTGTCTGAGAGTGTCAGAGAGTGTCAGAGTGCGTCAGAGAGAGATAGGGAGTGATAAAGATTGTCTGAGAGTGTCAGAGAGTTTCAGAGAGTGATAGAGATGGATAGAGAGTGTCAGAGAGTGATAGAGAGTGTCTGAGAGTGATAGAGAGTGATAGAGAGTGATAGAGAGTGTCTGAGAGTGTCAGAGAGTGATAGAGACTGATAGAGAGTGATAGAAAGTGTCAGAGTGTGTCAGAGAGTGTCAGAGTGATAGAAAGTGTCAGAGTGTGTCAGAGAGTGTCAGAGAGTGATAGAGAGTGATAGAGAGTGTCTGAGAGTGTCTGAGAGTGACAGAGAGTGTCTGAGAGTGTCAATCAGTGTCAGAGAGTGATAGAGAGTGTCTGAAAGTGCCAGTGAGTGTCAGAGAGTGATAGAGAGTGTCTGAGAGTGTCAGAGATTGTCAGAGTGTGTCAGAGTGTCTCAGAGAGTAATAGAGAGTGATAGAGAGTGTCTGAGAGCTTCAGATTTGTCAGAGTGTGTCAGAGAGAGTCAGAGAGTGATAGAGAGTGTAACAGTTGGTCAGAGAGTGTCAGAGAGTGATAGAGAGTTTCAGAGAGCGCTAGAGAGTGATAGAGAGTGTCAGAGAGTGATAGAGAGTGTCTGAGAGTGTCAGAGAGTGATAGAGAATGTCTGAGAGTGTCTGCGAGTGTCAGAGAGTGTCAGAGAGTGATAGAGAGTGATAGAGAGTGTCTGAGAGTGTCAGAGAGTGACAGAGCGTGTCTGAGAGTGTCAGAGAGTGTCAGTGTGTGTTTAGAGATTGTCTGAGAATGTCTGAGAGTGTCAGAGAAAGTCGGAGTGTGTCAGAGAGTGATAGAGAGTGTCTGAGAGTGTCTGAGTGTGACAGAGAGTGTCTGAGAGTTTCAGAGAGTGCCAGAGATCGATAGAGAGTGTCTGAGAGTGTCAGAGTGAGTCAGAGAGTGATAGAGAGTGTCTGAGAGTGTCAGAGAGTGTCAGAGAGTGTCTGAGAGTGATAGAGAGCGATAGAGAGTGTCTGAGAGTGACAGAGATTGTCTGAGAGTGTCAGTGAGTGTCAGAGAGTGATAGAGAGTGTCTGAAAGCGTCTGGGAGTGTCAGAGACAGTCAGAGTGCGTCAGAGAGTGATATAGAGTGTCTGAGAGTGTCTGTGAATATCTGAGACTGTCAGAGTGTGTCAGAGAGTGTCAGAGAGTGTCAGAGTGTGTCAGAGAGTGTCAGAGAGTGATAGAGAGTGATAGAGAGTGTCAGAGAGTGTCATAGAGTGATAGAGAGTGTCTGAGATTGTCAGACAGTGATAGAGAGTGTCAAATTGTGTCAGAGAGTGATAGAGAGTGATAGAGAGTGATAGAGAGAGTCTGAGTGTGCCAGAAAGTGTCAGAGTGTTTCAGAGAGTGTCAGAGAGCGATAGAGATTGTCAGAGAGCGATAGAGAGTGTCAGAGTGTGTCAGAGAGTGTCAGAGAGTGATGGACAGTGTCAGACAGAGTGTGAGTGTGTCAGAGAGTTTCAGAGTGTGTCAGAGAGTGAGAGAGAGTGTCTGAGAGTGTCTGAGAGTGACAGAGAGTTTTTGAGAGTTTCAGTGAGTGCCAGAGAGTGATATAGAGTGTCTGAGAGTGTCTGAGAGTGACAGAGAAGGTCTGAGAGTTTCAGTGAGTGCCAGAGAGTGAAAGAGAGTGTCTGAGAGTGTCAGAGTGTGCCAGAGAGTGTCAGAGAGTGATAGAGAGTGATAGAGAATGTCTGAGAGTTTCAGTGAGTGCCAGAGAGTGAAAGAGAGTGTCTGGGAGTGTCAGAGAGTGTCAGAGAGTGTCAGAGAGTGATAGAGAGAGTCAGAGAGTGATAGAGAGAG
The DNA here is from genome assembly GCF_036365525.1 of Heterodontus francisci. Taxonomy (NCBI): domain Eukaryota; kingdom Metazoa; phylum Chordata; class Chondrichthyes; order Heterodontiformes; family Heterodontidae; genus Heterodontus; species Heterodontus francisci. Next base: position 1,125,684 of record NW_027141280.1, read on the forward strand.
TCTGAGTGTGTCAGAAAGTGTCAGAGTGTGTCAGAGAGTGTCAGAGAGCGATAGAGAGTGTCAGAGAGTGTCAGAGAGTGTCAGAGAGTGTCAGAGAGTGATGGAGAGTGTCAGAGAGAGTGTGAGTGTGTCAGAGAGTTTCAGAGAGTGTCATAGAGTGAGAGAGAGTGTCTGATAGCGTCTGAGAGTGACAGAGAGTGTCTGAGAGTTTCAGAGAGTCAGAGAGTGATAGAGAGTGATAGAGAGTGTAAGAGAGAGATAGAGAGTGTCTGAGAGTGATAGAGAGTGATAGAGAGTGTCAGAGAGTGATAGAGAGTGTCTGAGAGTGTCAGAGAGAGATAGAGAGTGATAGAGAGTGTCAGAGAGTGTCTGAGAGTGTCAGAGAGTGATGGAGAGTGATAGAGAGTGCCAGAGAGTGAGAGAGAGTGTCTGAGAGTGTCAGAGAGTGTCAGAGAGTGCCAGAGAGTGAGACAGAGTGTCTGAGAGTGTCAGAGAGTGTCAGAGAGTGATAGGGAGTGATAGAGAGTGTCTGAGAGTGTCAGAGAGAGTCAGAGAGTGATAGAGAGTGATAGAGAGTGTCAGAGAATGATAGAGAGTGTCTGAGAGTGTCAGAGAGTGATAGAGAGTGATAGAGAGTGTCAGAGAGTGATAGAGAGTGTCTGAGAGTGTCAGAGAGAGATAGAGAGTGATAGAGATTGTCAGAGAGTGTCTGAGAGTGTCAGAGAGTGATAGAGAGTGATAGAGAGTGTCAGAGAGTGATGGAGAGTGTCAGACAGTGATGGAGAGTGATAGAGAGTGTCTGAGAGAGTCAGAGAGTGTCAGAGAGTGTCAGACAGTGATGGAGAGTGATAGAGAGTGTCTGAGAGAGTCAGAGAGTGTCAGAGAGTGTCAGAGAGTGTCAGAGAGTGATAGAGAGAGTCAGAGAGTGATAGAGAGTGTCTGAGAGTGTCTGAAAGTGACAGTGAGTGTCTGAGAGTGATAGAGAGTGTCTGAGAGTGTCAGAGAGAGATAGAGAGTGATAGAGAGTGTCAGAGAGTGATAGAGACTGTCTGAGAGTGTCAGAGAGTGTTAGAGAGTGATAGATAGTGATAGAGAGTGTCAGAGAGTGATAGAGAGTGTCTGAGAGTGTCAGAGAGAGATAGAGAGTGATAGAGAGTGTCAGAGAGTGTCTGAGAGTGTCAGAGAGTGATGGAGAGTGATAGAGAGTGCCAGAGAGTGAGAGAGAGTGTCTGAGAGTGTCAGAGAGTGATGGAGAGTGATAGAGAGTGCCAGAGAGTGAGAGAGAGTGTCTGAGAGTGTCAGAGAGTGTCAGAGAGTGATAGAGAGTGTCTGAGAGTGTCAGAGAGAGTCAGAGAGTGATAGAGAGTGATAGAGAGTGTCAGAGAATGATAGAGAGTGTCTGAGAGTGTCAGAGAGTGATAGAGAGTGATAGAGAGTGTCAGAGAGTGATAGAGAGTGTCTGAGAGTGTCAGAGAGAGATAGAGAGTGATAGAGATTGTCAGAGAGTGTCTGAGAGTGTCAGAGAGTGATAGAGAGTGATAGAGAGTGTCAGAGAGTGATGGAGAGTGTCAGACAGTGATGGAGAGTGATAGAGAGTGTCTGAGAGAGTCAGAGAGTGTCAGAGAGTGTCAGACAGTGATGGAGAGTGATAGGGAGTGATAGAGAGTGTCTGAGAGTGTCAGAGAGAGTCAGAGAGTGATAGAGAGTGATAGAGAGTGTCAGAGAATGATAGAGAGTGTCTGAGAGTGTCAGAGAGTGATAGAGAGTGATAGAGAGTGTCAGAGAGTGATAGAGAGTGTCTGAGAGTGTCAGAGAGAGATAGAGAGTGATAGAGATTGTCAGAGAGTGTCTGAGAGTGTCAGAGAGTGATAGAGAGTGATAGAGAGTGTCAGAGAGTGATGGAGAGTGTCAGACAGTGATGGAGAGTGATAGAGAGTGTCTGAGAGAGTCAGAGAGTGTCAGAGAGTGTCAGACAGTGATGGAGAGTGATAGAGAGTGTCTGAGAGAGTCAGAGAGTGTCAGAGAGTGTCAGAGAGTGTCAGAGAGTGATAGAGAGAGTCAGAGAGTGATAGAGAGTGTCTGAGAGTGTCTGAAAGTGACAGTGAGTGTCTGAGAGTGATAGAGAGTGTCTGAGAGTGTCAGAGAGAGATAGAGAGTGATAGAGAGTGTCAGAGAGTGATAGAGACTGTCTGAGAGTGTCAGAGAGTGTTAGAGAGTGATAGATAGTGATAGAGAGTGTCAGAGAGTGATAGAGAGTGTCTGAGAGTGTCAGAGAGAGATAGAGAGTGATAGAGAGTGTCAGAGAGTGTCTGAGAGTGTCAGAGAGTGATGGAGAGTGATAGAGAGTGCCAGAGAGTGAGAGAGAGTGTCTGAGAGTGTCAGAGAGTGATGGAGAGTGATAGAGAGTGCCAGAGAGTGAGAGAGAGTGTCTGAGAGTGTCAGAGAGTGTCAGAGAGTGATAGAGAGTGTCTGAGAGTGTCAGAGAGAGTCAGAGAGTGATAGAGAGTGATAGAGAGTGTCAGAGAATGATAGAGAGTGTCTGAGAGTGTCAGAGAGTGATAGAGAGTGATAGAGAGTGTCAGAGAGTGATAGAGAGTGTCTGAGAGTGTCAGAGAGAGATAGAGAGTGATAGAGATTGTCAGAGAGTGTCTGAGAGTGTCAGAGAGTGATAGAGAGTGATAGAGAGTGTCAGAGAGTGATGGAGAGTGTCAGACAGTGATGGAGAGTGATAGAGAGTGTCTGAGAGAGTCAGAGAGTGTCAGAGAGTGTCAGACAGTGATGGAGAGTGATAGAGAGTGTCTGAGAGAGTCAGAGAGTGTCAGAGAGTGTCAGAGAGTGTCAGAGAGTGATAGAGAGAGTCAGAGAGTGATAGAGAGTGTCTGAGAGTGTCTGAAAGTGACAGTGAGTGTCTGAGAGTGATAGAGAGTGTCTGAGAGTGTCAGAGAGAGATAGAGAGTGATAGAGAGTGTCAGAGAGTGATAGAGACTGTCTGAGAGTGTCAGAGAGTGTTAGAGAGTGATAGATAGTGTCTGAGAGTGACAGAGAGTGTCTGAGAGTGTCAGTTAGTTTCAGAGAGTGACAGAGAGTGTCTGAGAGTGTCAGGGAGTGTCAGAGAGTGATAAAGAGTGTCAGAGAATGTCAGAGAGTGCCAGGCAGAGATAGAGAGTGATAGAGAGTGTCTGAGAGAGTCAGAGAGTGTCAGAGAGTGTCAGAGACTGATAGAGAGAGTCAGAGAGTGATAGAGAGTGTCTGAGAGTGTCAGAGAGTGATATAGAGTGTCAGAGAGTGATAGAGACAGTCTGAGAGTGTCAGAGAGTGTTAGAGAGTGATAGCGAGTGTCTGAGAATGATAGAGAGTGTCAAATTGTGTCAGAGTGTGAAAGAGAGCGATAGAGATTGTCAGAGTGTGTCAGAGAGTGTCAGACAGTGATAGGAAGTGTCAGAGAGTGATAGAGTGTGTCTGAGAGTATCTGAGAGTGACAGAGAGTGTCTGAGAGTGTCAGTCAGTGTCAGAGAGTGATAGAGAGTGTCTGAGATTGTCAGAGATTGTCGGATTGTGTCAGAGTGTGTCAGAAAGTGATAGAGAGTGATAGAGAGTGTCTGAGTGTGTCAGAGTGTGTCAGAGAGTGTCAGAGAGCGATAGAGAGTGTCAGAGAGTGAGAGAGAGTGTCTGAGAGCGTCTGAGAGTGACAGAGCGTGTCTGAGAGTTTCAGTGAGTGCCAGAGATTGATAGAGAGTGTCTGAGAGTGTCAGAGTGTGTCAGAGAGAGATAGGGAGTGATAGAGAGTGTCTGAGAGTGTCAGAGAGTTTCAGAGAGTGATAGAGATGGATAGAGAGTGTCAGAGAGTGATAGAGAGTGTCTGAGAGTGATAGAGAGTGATAGAGAGTGATAGAGAGTGTCAGAGAGTGATAGAGAGTGTCTGAGAGTGTCAGAGAGTGATAGAGACTGATAGAGAGTGATAGAAAGTGTCAGAGTGTGTCAGAGAGTGTCAGAGTGATAGAAAGTGTCAGAGTGTGTCAGAGTGTGTCAGAGAGTGATAGAGAGTGTCTGAGAGTGTCAATCAGTGTCAGAGAGTGATAGAGAGTGTCTGAATGTGTCAGTGAATGTCAGAGAGTGATAGAGAGTGATAGAGAGTGTCTGAGAGCTTCAGAGTTGTCAGAGTGTGTCAGAGAGAGTCAGAGAGTGATAGAGAGTGTAACAGTTGGTCAGAGAGTGTCAGAGAGTGATAGAGAGTTTCAGAGAGTGCTAGAGAGTGATAGAGAGTGTCTGAGAGTGTCAGAGAGTGATAGAGAATGTCTGAGAGTGTCTGCGAGTGTCAGAGAGTGTCAGAGAGTGATAGAGAGTGATAGAGAGTGTCTGAGAGTGTCAGAGAGTGACAGAGCGTGTCTGAGAGTGTCAGAGAGTGTCAGAGAGTGTTTAGAGATTGTCTGAGAGTGTCAGAGAAAGTCGGAGTGTGTCAGAGAGTGATCGAGAGTGATTGAGAGTGTCTGAGAGTGTCGGAGACTGTCAGAGTGTGTCAGAGAGTGATAGAGCGTGATGGAGTGTGACAGAGTGTGATAGAGAGTGTCAGAGAGTGATAGAGAATGTCGGAGATAGATAGAGAGTGTCTGAGAGTATCTGAGAGTGTCAGAGATTGTCAGAGTGTGTCAGAGAGTGTCAGAGAGTGATAAAGAGTGATAGAGAGTATCAGAGTGTGTCAGAGAGTGTCAGAGAGTGTGTCAGAGAGTATCAGAAAGGGACAGAGAGAGATAGAGAGTGTCGGAGTGTGTCTGAGTGTGATAGAGATTGTCAGAGAGTGTCAGAGGGTGATAGAGAGTGTCTGAGAGTGTCAGAGTGTGAAAGAGAATGTCAGAGAGTGTGAGAGAGTGTCTGTGAGTGTCAGAGAGTGATAGAGAGTGTCAGAGAGTGTCAGAGAGTGTCAGACAGTGATAGAGAGTGATAGAGAGTGTCTGAGAGAGTCAGAGAGTGTCAGAGAGTGTCAGAGAGTGTCAGAGAGTGATAGAGAGTGTCTGCGAGAGTCAGAGAGTGTCAGAGAGTGACAGAGAGTGTCTGAGAGTGTCAGTGAGTGTCAGACTGTGATAGAGAGTGTCTGAGAGTTTCTGAGAGTGTCAGTGACTGTCAGAGTATGTCAGAGAGTGATAGAGAGTGATAGAGAGTGTCTGAGAGTGTCAGAGAGTGTCAGAGTGTGTCAGAGAGTGATAGACAATGTCAGAGAGTGTCATAGAGTGATAGAGAGCTTCTGAGAGTGTCAGATAGAAATATAGTGTGTCAAATTGTGTCAGAGAGTGATAGAGAGTGATAGAGAGTGTCAGAGAGTTTCAGAGTGTGTCAGAGAGTGTCAGAGACTGATAGAATGTGTCAGAGAGTGATAGAGAGTGTCAGAGAGTGTCAGAGAGTGTCAGACAGTGATGGAGAGTGATAGAGAGTGTCTGAGAGAGTCAGAGAGTGTCAGAGAGTGTCAGAGAGTGTCAGAGAGTGATAGAGAGAGTCAGAGAGTGATAGAGAGTGTCTGAGAGTGTCTGAAAGTGACAGAGAGTGTCTGAGAGTGCCAGTGAGTGTCAGAGAGTGATAGAGAGTGTCTGAGCGTGTCAGAGATTGTCAGAGTGTGTCAGAGTGTCTCAGAGAGTAATATAGAGTGATTGAGAGTGTCTGAGAGTTTCAGTGTGTGTCAGAGTGTGTCAGAGAGAGTCAGAGAGTGATAGAGAGTGTCTGAGAGTGTCAATCAGTGTCAGAGAGTGATAGAGAGTGTCTGAAAGTGCCAGTGAGTGTTAGAGAGTGATAGAGAGTGTCTGAGAGTGTCAGAGGTTGTCAGAGTGTGTCAGAGTGTCTCAGAGAGTAATAGAGAGTGATAGAGAGTGTAACAGTTGGTCAGAGAGTGTCAGAGAGTGATAGAGAGTTTCAGAGAGTGCTAGAGAGTGTCAGAGAGTGATAGAGAGTGTCTGAGAGTGTCAGAGAGTGATAGAGAATGTCTGAGAGTGTCTGCGAGTGTCAGAGAGTGTCAGAGAGTGATAGAGAGTGATAGAGAGTGTCTGAGAGTGTCAGAGAGTGACAGAGCGTGTCTGAGAGTGTCAGAGAGTGTCAGATTGTGTTTAGAGATTGTCTGAGTATGTCTGAGAGTGTCAGAGAAAGTCGGAGTGTGTCAGAGAGTGATAGAGAGTGATTGAGAGTGTCTGAGAGTGTCGGAGACTGTCAGAGTGTGTCAGAGAGTGTCAGAGAGTGATAGAGCGTGATAGAGTGTGATAGAGAGTGTCAGAGAGTGATAGAGAATGTCAGAGATAGATAGAGAGTGTCTGAGAGTATCTGAGAGTGTCAGAGATTGTCAGAGTGTGTCACAGAGTGTCAGAGAGTGATAGAGACTGATAGAGAGTGATAGAAAGTGTCAGAGTGTGTCAGAGAGTGTCAGAGTGATAGAAAGTGTCAGAGTGTGTCAGAGAGTGTCAGAGAGTGATAGAGAGTGATAGAGAGTGTCTGAGAGTGTCTGAGAGTGACAGAGAGTGTCTGAGAGTGTCAATCAGTGTCAGAGAGTGATAGAGAGTGTCTGAAAGTGCCAGTGAGTGTCAGAGAGTGATAAAGAGTGTCTGAGAGTGTCAGAGATTGTCAGAGTGTGTCAGAGTGTCTCAGAGAGTAATAGAGAGTGATAGAGAGTGTCTGAGAGCTTCAGATTTGTCAGAGTGTGTCAAAGAGAGTCAGAGAGTGATAGAGAGCGTAACAGTTGGTCAGAGAGTGTCAGAGAGTGATAGAGAGTTTCAGAGAGTGCTAGAGAGTGATAGAGAGTGATAGAGAGTGTCTGAGAGTGTCAGAGAGTGATAGAGACTGATAGAGAGTGATAGAAAGTGTCAGAGTGTGTCAGAGAGAGATAGGGAGTGATAGAGATTGTCTGAGAGTGTCAGAGAGTTTCAGAGAGTGATAGAGATGGATAGAGAGTGTCAGAGAGTGATAGAGAGTGTCTGAGAGTGATAGAGAGTGATAGAGAGTGATAGAGAGTGTCTGAGAGTGTCAGAGAGTGATAGAGACTGATAGAGAGTGATAGAAAGTGTCAGAGTGTGTCAGAGAGTGTCAGAGTGATAGAAAGTGTCAGAGTGTGTCAGAGTGTGTCAGAGAGTGATAGAGAGTGTCTGAGAGTGTCAATCAGTGTCAGAGAGTGATAGAGAGTGTCTGAATGTGTCAGTGAATGTCAGAGAGTGATAGAGAGTGATAGAGAGTGTCTGAGAGCTTCAGAGTTGTCAGAGTGTGTCAGAGAGAGTCAGAGAGTGATAGAGAGTGTAACAGTTGGTCAGAGAGTGTCAGAGAGTGATAGAGAGTTTCAGAGAGTGCTAGAGAGTGATAGAGAGTGTCTGAGAGTGTCAGAGAGTGATAGAGAATGTCTGAGAGTGTCTGCGAGTGTCAGAGAGTGTCAGAGAGTGATAGAGAGTGATAGAGAGTGATAGAGAGTGTCTGAGAGTGTCAGAGAGTGACAGAGCGTGTCTGAGAGTGTCAGAGAGTGTCAGAGAGTGTTTAGAGATTGTCTGAGAGTGTCAGAGAAAGTCGGAGTGTGTCAGAGAGTGATCGAGAGTGATTGAGAGTGTCTGAGAGTGTCGGAGACTGTCAGAGTGTGTCAGAGAGTGATAGAGCGTGATGGAGTGTGACAGAGTGTGATAGAGAGTGTCAGAGAGTGATAGAGAATGTCGGAGATAGATAGAGAGTGTCTGAGAGTATCTGAGAGTGTCAGAGATTGTCAGAGTGTGTCAGAGAGTGTCAGAGAGTGATAAAGAGTGATAGAGAGTATCAGAGTGTGTCAGAGAGTGTCAGAGAGTGTGTCAGAGAGTATCAGAAAGGGACAGAGAGAGATAGAGAGTGTCGGAGTGTGTCTGAGTGTGATAGAGATTGTCAGAGAGTGTCAGAGGGTGATAGAGAGTGTCTGAGAGTGTCAGAGTGTGAAAGAGAATGTCAGAGAGTGTGAGAGAGTGTCTGTGAGTGTCAGAGAGTGATAGAGAGTGTCAGAGAGTGATAGAGAGTGTCAGAGAGTGTCAGAGAGTGTCAGACAGTGATAGAGAGTGATAGAGAGTGTCTGAGAGAGTCAGAGAGTGTCAGAGAGTGTCAGAGAGTGTCAGAGAGTGATAGAGAGTGTCTGCGAGAGTCAGAGAGTGTCAGAGAGTGACAGAGAGTGTCTGAGAGTGTCAGTGAGTGTCAGACTGTGATAGAGAGTGTCTGAGAGTTTCTGAGAGTGTCAGTGACTGTCAGAGTATGTCAGAGAGTGATAGAGAGTGATAGAGAGTGTCTGAGAGTGTCAGAGAGTGTCAGAGTGTGTCAGAGAGTGATAGACAATGTCAGAGAGTGTCATAGAGTGATAGAGAGCTTCTGAGAGTGTCAGATAGAAATATAGAGTGTCAAATTGTGTCAGAGAGTGATAGAGAGTGATAGAGAGTGTCAGAGAGTTTCAGAGTGTGTCAGAGAGTGTCAGAGACTGATAGAATGTGTCAGAGAGTGATAGAGAGTGTCAGAGAGTGTCAGAGAGTGTCAGACAGTGATGGAGAGTGATAGAGAGTGTCTGAGAGAGTCAGAGAGTGTCAGAGAGTGTCAGAGAGTGTCAGAGAGTGATAGAGAGAGTCAGAGAGTGATAGAGAGTGTCTGAGAGTGTCTGAAAGTGACAGAGAGTGTCTGAGAGTGCCAGTGAGTGTCAGAGAGTGATAGAGAGTGTCTGAGCGTGTCAGAGATTGTCAGAGTGTGTCAGAGTGTCTCAGAGAGTAATATAGAGTGATTGAGAGTGTCTGAGAGTTTCAGTGTGTGTCAGAGTGTGTCAGAGAGAGTCAGAGAGTGATAGAGAGTGTCTGAGAGTGTCAATCAGTGTCAGAGAGTGATAGAGAGTGTCTGAAAGTGCCAGTGAGTGTTAGAGAGTGATAGAGAGTGTCTGAGAGTGTCAGAGGTTGTCAGAGTGTGTCAGAGTGTCTCAGAGAGTAATAGAGAGTGATAGAGAGTGTAACAGTTGGTCAGAGAGTGTCAGAGAGTGATAGAGAGTTTCAGAGAGTGCTAGAGAGTGTCAGAGAGTGATAGAGAGTGTCTGAGAGTGTCAGAGAGTGATAGAGAATGTCTGAGAGTGTCTGCGAGTGTCAGAGAGTGTCAGAGAGTGATAGAGAGTGATAGAGAGTGTCTGAGAGTGTCAGAGAGTGACAGAGCGTGTCTGAGAGTGTCAGAGAGTGTCAGATTGTGTTTAGAGATTGTCTGAGTATGTCTGAGAGTGTCAGAGAAAGTCGGAGTGTGTCAGAGAGTGATAGAGAGTGATTGAGAGTGTCTGAGAGTGTCGGAGACTGTCAGAGTGTGTCAGAGAGTGTCAGAGAGTGATAGAGCGTGATAGAGTGTGATAGAGAGTGTCAGAGAGTGATAGAGAATGTCAGAGATAGATAGAGAGTGTCTGAGAGTATCTGAGAGTGTCAGAGATTGTCAGAGTGTGTCACAGAGTGTCAGAGAGTGATAGAGACTGATAGAGAGTGATAGAAAGTGTCAGAGTGTGTCAGAGAGTGTCAGAGTGATAGAAAGTGTCAGAGTGTGTCAGAGAGTGTCAGAGAGTGATAGAGAGTGTCTGAGAGTGTCTGAGAGTGTCTGAGAGTGACAGAGAAAGTCGGAGTGTGTCAGAGAGTGATAGAGAGTGTCTGAGAGTGTCTGAGTGTGTCAGAGAGTGTCTGAGAGTTTCAGAGAGTGCCAGAGATCGATAGAGAGTGTCTGAGAGTGTCAGAGTGAGTCAGAGTGTGTCAGAGAGAGATAGGGAGTGATAGAGAGTGTCTGAGAATGTCAGGGTTTCAGAGAGTGATAGAGATGGATAGAGAGTGTCAGAGAGTGATAGAGAGTGTCTGAGAGTGATAGAGAGTGATAAAGAGTGATAGAGAGTGATAGAGAGTGTCTGAGAGTGATAGAGAGTGATAAAGAGTGATAGAGAGTGATAGAGAGTGTCTGAGAGTGATAGAGAGTGTCTGAGAGTGATAGAGAGTGTCTGAGAGCGTCAGAGAGTGAAAGAGACTGATAGAGAGTGATAGAAAGTGTCAGAGTGTGTCAGAGAGTGTCAGAGTGATAGAAAGTGTCAGAGTGTGTCAGAGATTGATAGAGAGTGTCTGAGAGTGTCTGAGAGTGACAGAGAGTGTCTGAGAGTGTCAGTCAGTGTCAGAGAGTGTCTGAGATTGTCAGAGATTGTCAGATTGTGTCAGAGTGTGTCAGAAAGTGATAGAGAGCGATAGAGAGTGTCAGAGAGTGTCTGAGTGTGTCAGAGAGTGTCAGAGTGTGTCAAAGAGTGTCAGAGAGCGATAGAGAGGGTCAGAGAGCGATAGAGAGAGTCAGATAGTGTCAGAGAGTTGAAAAGAGTGTCAGAGAGTGATAGAGAGTGTCAGAGAGAGTGTGAGTGTGTCAGAGAGTGTCAGAGAGTGAGAGAGAGTGTCTGAGAGGGACAGAGAGTGACAGAGAGTGTCTGAGAGTGTCAGAGTGCGTCAGAGTGTGTCAGAGAGTGATAGGGAGTGTTAGAGAGTTTCTGAGAGTGTCAGAGAGTGTCAGAGAGTGATAGAGATTGATAGAGAGTGTCAGAGAGTGATAGAGAGTGTCAGAGAGTGATAGAGAGTGTCATAGAGTGATAGAGAGTGTCTGAGATTGTCAGAGTGATAGAGAGTGTCAAATTGTGTCAGAGTGTGAAAGAGAGTGATAGAGAGTGTCAGAGTGTGTCAGAGAGTGTCAGACAGTGATAGAAAGTGTCAGAGAGTGATAGAGTGTGTCTGAGAGTATCTGAGAGTGACAGAGAGTGTCTGAGAGTGTCAGTCAGTGTCAGAGAGTGATAGAGAGTGTCTGAGAGTGTCAGAGTGTGTCAGAGTGTGTCAGAGAGAGATAGGGAGTGATAAAGATTGTCTGAGAGTGTCAGAGAGTTTCAGAGAGTGATAGAGATGGATAGAGAGTGTCAGAGAGTGATAGAGAGTGTCTGAGAGTGATAGAGAGTGATAGAGAGTGATAGAGAGTGTCTGAGAGTGTCAGAGAGTGATAGAGACTGATAGAGAGTGATAGAAAGTGTCAGAGTGTGTCAGAGAGTGTCAGAGTGATAGAAAGTGTCAGAGTGTGTCAGAGAGTGTCAGAGAGTGATAGAGAGTGATAGAGAGTGTCTGAGAGTGTCTGAGAGTGACAGAGAGTGTCTGAGAGTGTCAATCAGTGTCAGAGAGTGATAGAGAGTGTCTGAAAGTGCCAGTGAGTGTCAGAGAGTGATAGAGAGTGTCTGAGAGTGTCAGAGATTGTCAGAGTGTGTCAGAGTGTCTCAGAGAGTAATAGAGAGTGATAGAGAGTGTCTGAGAGCTTCAGATTTGTCAGAGTGTGTCAGAGAGAGTCAGAGAGTGATAGAGAGTGTAACAGTTGGTCAGAGAGTGTCAGAGAGTGATAGAGAGTTTCAGAGAGTGCTAGAGAGTGATAGAGAGTGTCAGAGAGTGATAGAGAGTGTCAGAGAGTGATAGAGAGTGATAGAGAGTGTCTGAGAGTGTCAGAGAGTGACAGAGCGTGTCTGAGAGTGTCAGAGAGTGTCAGTGTGTGTTTAGAGATTGTCTGAGAATGTCTGAGAGTGTCAGAGAAAGTCGGAGTGTGTCAGAGAGTGATAGAGAGTGTCTGAGAGTGTCTGAGTGTGACAGAGAGTGTCTGAGAGTTTCAGAGAGTGCCAGAGATCGATAGAGAGTGTCTGAGAGTGTCAGAGTGAGTCAGAGAGTGATAGAGAGTGTCTGAGAGTGTCAGAGAGTGTCAGAGAGTGTCTGAGAGTGATAGAGAGCGATAGAGAGTGTCTGAGAGTGACAGAGATTGTCTGAGAGTGTCAGTGAGTGTCAGAGAGTGATAGAGAGTGTCTGAAAGCGTCTGAGAGTGTCAGAGACAGTCAGAGTGCGTCAGAGAGTGATATAGAGTGTCTGAGAGTGTCTGTGAATATCTGAGACTGTCAGAGTGTGTCAGAGAGTGATAGAGAGTGATAGAGAGTGTCAGAGAGTGTCAGAGAGTGTCAGAGTGTGTCAGAGAGTGTCAGAGAGTGATAGAGAGTGATAGAGAGTGTCAGAGAGTGTCATAGAGTGATAGAGAGTGTCTGAGATTGTCAGACAGTGATAGAGAGTGTCAAATTGTGTCAGAGAGTGATAGAGAGTGATAGAGAGTGATAGAGAGAGTCTGAGTGTGCCAGAAAGTGTCAGAGTGTTTCAGAGAGTGTCAGAGAGCGATAGAGATTGTCAGAGAGCGATAGAGAGTGTCAGAGTGTGTCAGAGAGTGTCAGAGAGTGATGGACAGTGTCAGACAGAGTGTGAGTGTGTCAGAGAGTTTCAGAGTGTGTCAGAGAGTGAGAGAGAGTGTCTGAGAGTGTCTGAGAGTGACAGAGAGTTTTTGAGAGTTTCAGTGAGTGCCAGAGAGTGATATAGAGTGTCTGAGAGTGTCTGAGAGTGACAGAGAAGGTCTGAGAGTTTCAGTGAGTGCCAGAGAGTGAAAGAGAGTGTCTGAGAGTGTCAGAGTGTGCCAGAGAGTGTCAGAGAGTGATAGAGAGTGATAGAGAATGTCTGAGAGTTTCAGTGAGTGCCAGAGAGTGAAAGAGAGTGTCTGAGAGTGTCAGAGAGTGTCAGAGAGTGTCAGAGAGTGATAGAGAGAGTCAGAGAGTGATAGAGAGAGTCTGAGTGTGTCAGAAAGTGTCAGAGTGTGTCAGAGAGTGTCAGAGAGCGATAGAGAGTGTCAGAGTGTGTCAGAGAGTGTCAGAGAGTGTCAGAGAGTGATGGAGAGTGTCAGAGAGAGTGTGAGTGTGTCAGAGAGTGTCAGAGAGTGAGAGAGAGTGTCTGAGAGGGACAGAGAGTGACAGAGAGTGTCTGAGAGTGTCAGAGTGCGTCAGAGTGTGTCAGAGAGTGATAGGGAGTGTTAGAGAGTTTCTGAGAGTGTCAGAGAGTGTCAGAGAGTGATAGAGATTGATAGAGAGTGTCAGAGAGTGATAGAGAGTGTCAGAGAGTGATAGAGAGTGTCATAGAGTGATAGAGAGTGTCTGAGATTGTCAGAGTGATAGAGAGTGTCAAATTGTGTCAGAGTGTGAAAGAGAGTGATAGAGAGTGTCAGAGTGTGTCAGAGAGTGTCAGACAGTGATAGAAAGTGTCAGAGAGTGATAGAGTGTGTCTGAGAGTATCTGAGAGTGACAGAGAGTGTCTGAGAGTGTCAGTCAGTGTCAGAGAGTGACAGAGAGTGTCTGAGAGTGTCTGAGAGTGTCAGAGTGTGTCAGAGTGTGTCAGAGAGAGATAGGGAGTGATAAAGATTGTCTGAGAGTGTCAGAGAGTTTCAGAGAGTGATAGAGATGGATAGAGAGTGTCAGAGAGTGATAGAGAGTGTCTGAGAGTGATAGAGAGTGATAGAGAGTGATAGAGAGTGTCTGAGAGTGTCAGAGAGTGATAGAGACTGATAGAGAGTGATAGAAAGTGTCAGAGTGTGTCAGAGAGTGTCAGAGTGATAGAAAGTGTCAGAGTGTGTCAGAGAGTGTCAGAGAGTGATAGAGAGAGATAGAGAGTGTCTGAGAGTGTCTGAGAGTGACAGAGAGTGTCTGAGAGTGTCAATCAGTGTCAGAGAGTGATAGAGAGTGTCTGAAAGTGCCAGTGAGTGTCAGAGAGTGATAGAGAGTGTCTGAGAGTGTCAGAGATTGTCAGAGTGTGTCAGAGTGTCTCAGAGAGTAATAGAGAGTGATAGAGAGTGTCTGAGAGCTTCAGATTTGTCAGAGTGTGTCAGAGAGAGTCAGAGAGTGATAGAGAGTGTAACAGTTGGTCAGAGAGTGTCAGAGAGTGATAGAGAGTTTCAGAGAGTGCTAGAGAGTGATAGAGAGTGTCAGAGAGTGATAGAGAGTGTCAGAGAGTGATAGAGAGTGATAGAGAGTGTCTGAGAGTGTCAGAGAGTGACAGAGCGTGTCTGAGAGTGTCAGAGAGTGTCAGTGTGTGTTTAGAGATTGTCTGAGAATGTCTGAGAGTGTCAGAGAAAGTCGGAGTGTGTCAGAGAGTGATAGAGAGTGTCTGAGAGTGTCTGAGTGTGACAGAGAGTGTCTGAGAGTTTCAGAGAGTGCCAGAGATCGATAGAGAGTGTCTGAGAGTGTCAGAGTGAGTCAGAGAGTGATAGAGAGTGTCTGAGAGTGTCAGAGAGTGTCAGAGAGTGTCTGAGAGTGATAGAGAGCGATAGAGAGTGTCTGAGAGTGACAGAGATTGTCTGAGAGTGTCAGTGAGTGTCAGAGAGTGATAGAGAGTGTCTGAAAGCGTCTGAGAGTGTCAGAGACAGTCAGAGTGCGTCAGAGAGTGATATAGAGTGTCTGAGAGTGTCTGTGAATATCTGAGACTGTCAGAGTGTGTCAGAGAGTGATAGAGAGTGATAGAGAGTGTCAGAGAGTGTCAGAGAGTGTCAGAGTGTGTCAGAGAGTGTCAGAGAGTGATAGAGAGTGATAGAGAGTGTCAGAGAGTGTCATAGAGTGATAGAGAGTGTCTGAGATTGTCAGACAGTGATAGAGAGTGTCAAATTGTGTCAGAGAGTGATAGAGAGTGATAGAGAGTGATAGAGAGAGTCTGAGTGTGCCAGAAAGTGTCAGAGTGTTTCAGAGAGTGTCAGAGAGCGATAGAGATTGTCAGAGAGCGATAGAGAGTGTCAGAGTGTGTCAGAGAGTGTCAGAGAGTGATGGACAGTGTCAGACAGAGTGTGAGTGTGTCAGAGAGTTTCAGAGTGTGTCAGAGAGTGAGAGAGAGTGTCTGAGAGTGTCTGAGAGTGACAGAGAGTTTTTGAGAGTTTCAGTGAGTGCCAGAGAGTGATATAGAGTGTCTGAGAGTGTCTGAGAGTGACAGAGAAGGTCTGAGAGTTTCAGTGAGTGCCAGAGAGTGAAAGAGAGTGTCTGAGAGTGTCAGAGTGTGCCAGAGAGTGTCAGAGAGTGATAGAGAGTGATAGAGAATGTCTTAGAGTTTCAGTGAGTGCCAGAGAGTGAAAGAGAGTGTCTGAGAGTGTCAGAGAGTGTCAGAGAGCGATAGAGAGAGTCAGAGAGTGATAGAGAGAGTCTGAGTGTGTCAGAAAGTGTCAGAGTGTGTCAGAGAGTGTCAGAGAGCGATAGAGAGTGTCAGAGTGTGTCAGAGAGTGTCAGAGAGTGTCAGAGAGTGATGGAGAGTGTCAGAGAGAGTGTGAGTGTGTCAGAGAGTTTCAGAGAGTGTCATAGAGTGAGAGAGAGTGTCTGATAGCGTCTGAGAGTGACAGAGAGTGTCTGAGAGTTTCAGAGAGTCAGAGAGTGATAGAGAGTGATAGAGAGTGTAAGAGAGAGATAGAGAGTGTCTGAGAGTGTCAGAGAGTGATAGAGAGTGATAGAGAGTGTCAGAGAGTGATAGAGAGTGTCTGAGAGTGTCAGAGAGAGATAGAGAGTGATAGAGAGTGTCAGAGAGTGTCTGAGAGTGTCAGAGAGTGATGGAGAGTGATAGAGAGTGCCAGAGAGTGAGAGAGAGTGTCTGAGAGTGTCAGAGAGTGTCAGAGAGTGCCAGAGAGTGAGAGAGAGTGTCTGAGAGTGTCAGAGAGTGTCAGAGAGTGATAGGGAGTGATAGAGAGTGTCTGAGAGTGTCAGAGAGAGTCAGAGAGTGATAGAGAGTGATAGAGAGTGTCAGAGAATGATAGAGAGTGTCTGAGAGTGTCAGAGAGTGATAGAGAGTGATAGAGAGTGTCAGAGAGTGATAGAGAGTGTCTGAGAGTGTCAGAGAGAGATAGAGAGTGATAGAGATTGTCAGAGAGTGTCTGAGAGTGTCAGAGAGTGATAGAGAGTGTCAGAGAGTGATGGAGAGTGTCAGACAGTGATGGAGAGTGATAGAGAGTGTCTGAGAGAGTCAGAGAGTGTCAGAGAGTGTCAGACAGTGATGGAGAGTGATAGAGAGTGTCTGAGAGAGTCAGAGAGTGTCAGAGAGTGTCAGAGAGTGTCAGAGAGTGATAGAGAGAGTCAGAGAGTGATAGAGAGTGTCTGAGAGTGTCTGAAAGTGACAGTGAGTGTCTGAGAGTGATAGAGAGTGTCTGAGAGTGTCAGAGAGAGATAGAGAGTGATAGAGAGTGTCAGAGAGTGATAGAGACTGTCTGAGAGTGTCAGAGAGTGTTAGAGAGTGATAGATAGTGTCTGAGAGTGACAGAGAGTGTCTGAGAGTGTCAGTTAGTTTCAGAGAGTGACAGAGAGTGTCTGAGAGTGTCAGGGAGTGTCAGAGAGTGATAAAGAGTGTCAGAGAATGTCAGAGAGTGCCAGACAGAGATAGAGAGTGATAGAGAGTGTCTGAGAGAGTCAGAGAGTGTCAGAGAGTGTCAGAGACTGATAGAGAGAGTCAGAGAGTGATAGAGAGTGTCTGAGAGTGTCAGAGAGTGATATAGAGTGTCAGAGAGTGATAGAGACAGTCTGAGAGTGTCAGAGAGTGTTAGAGAGTGATAGCGAGTGTCTGAGAATGATAGAGAGTGTCAAATTGTGTCAGAGTGTGAAAGAGAGCGATAGAGATTGTCAGAGTGTGTCAGAGAGTGTCAGACAGTGATAGGAAGTGTCAGAGAGTGATAGAGTGTGTCTGAGAGTATCTGAGAGTGACAGAGAGTGTCTGAGAGTGTCAGTCAGTGTCAGAGAGTGATAGAGAGTGTCTGAGATTGTCAGAGATTGTCGGATTGTGTCAGAGTGTGTCAGAAAGTGATAGAGAGTGATAGAGAGTGTCTGAGTGTGTCAGAGTGTGTCAGAGAGTGTCAGAGAGTGAGAGAGAGTGTCTGAGAGCGTCTGAGAGTGACAGAGCGTGTCTGAGAGTTTCAGTGAGTGCCAGAGATTGATAGAGAGTGTCTGAGAGTGTCAGAGTGTGTCAGAGAGAGATAGGGAGTGATAGAGAGTGTCTGAGAGTGTCAGAGAGTTTCAGAGAGTGTCAGAGAGTGATAGAGAGTGTCTGAGAGTGATAGAGAGTGATAGAGAGTGATAGAGAGTGTCAGAGAGTGATAGAGAGTGTCTGAGAGTGTCAGAGAGTGATAGAGACTGATAGAGAGTGATAGAAAGTGTCAGAGTGTGTCAGAGAGTGTCAGAGTGATAGAAAGTGTCAGAGTGTGTCAGAGTGTGTCAGAGAGTGATAGAGAGTGTCTGAGAGTGTCAATCAGTGTCAGAGAGTGATAGAGAGTGTCTGAATGTGTCAGTGAATGTCAGAGAGTGATAGAGAGTGATAGAGAGTGTCTGAGAGCTTCAGAGTTGTCAGAGTGTGTCAGAGAGAGTCAGAGAGTGATAGAGAGTGTAACAGTTGGTCAGAGAGTGTCAGAGAGTGATAGAGAGTTTCAGAGAGTGCTAGAGAGTGATAGAGAGTGTCTGAGAGTGTCAGAGAGTGATAGAGAATGTCTGAGAGTGTCTGCGAGTGTCAGAGAGTGTCAGAGAGTGATAGAGAGTGATAGAGAGTGATAGAGAGTGTCTGAGAGTGTCAGAGAGTGACAGAGCGTGTCTGAGAGTGTCAGAGAGTGTCAGAGAGTGTTTAGAGATTGTCTGAGAGTGTCAGAGAAAGTCGGAGTGTGTCAGAGAGTGATCGAGAGTGATTGAGAGTGTCTGAGAGTGTCGGAGACTGTCAGAGTGTGTCAGAGAGTGATAGAGCGTGATGGAGTGTGACAGAGTGTGATAGAGAGTGTCAGAGAGTGATAGAGAATGTCGGAGATAGATAGAGAGTGTCTGAGAGTATCTGAGAGTGTCAGAGATTGTCAGAGTGTGTCAGAGAGTGTCAGAGAGTGATAAAGAGTGATAGAGAGTATCAGAGTGTGTCAGAGAGTGTCAGAGAGTGTGTCAGAGAGTATCAGAAAGGGACAGAGAGAGATAGAGAGTGTCGGAGTGTGTCTGAGTGTGATAGAGATTGTCAGAGAGTGTCAGAGGGTGATAGAGAGTGTCTGAGAGTGTCAGAGTGTGAAAGAGAATGTCAGAGAGTGTGAGAGAGTGTCTGTGAGTGTCAGAGAGTGATAGAGAGTGTCAGAGAGTGATAGAGAGTGTCAGAGAGTGTCAGAGAGTGTCAGACAGTGATAGAGAGTGATAGAGAGTGTCTGAGAGAGTCAGAGAGTGTCAGAGAGTGTCAGAGAGTGTCAGAGAGTGATAGAGAGTGTCTGCGAGAGTCAGAGAGTGTCAGAGAGTGACAGAGAGTGTCTGAGAGTGTCAGTGAGTGTCAGACTGTGATAGAGAGTGTCTGAGAGTTTCTGAGAGTGTCAGTGACTGTCAGAGTATGTCAGAGAGTGATAGAGAGTGATAGAGAGTGTCTGAGAGTGTCAGAGAGTGTCAGAGTGTGTCAGAGAGTGATAGACAATGTCAGAGAGTGTCATAGAGTGATAGAGAGCTTCTGAGAGTGTCAGATAGAAATATAGAGTGTCAAATTGTGTCAGAGAGTGATAGAGAGTGATAGAGAGTGTCAGAGAGTTTCAGAGTGTGTCAGAGAGTGTCAGAGACTGATAGAATGTGTCAGAGAGTGATAGAGAGTGTCAGAGAGTGTCAGAGAGTGTCAGACAGTGATGGAGAGTGATAGAGAGTGTCTGAGAGAGTCAGAGAGTGTCAGAGAGTGTCAGAGAGTGTCAGAGAGTGATAGAGAGAGTCAGAGAGTGATAGAGAGTGTCTGAGAGTGTCTGAAAGTGACAGAGAGTGTCTGAGAGTGCCAGTGAGTGTCAGAGAGTGATAGAGAGTGTCTGAGCGTGTCAGAGATTGTCAGAGTGTGTCAGAGTGTCTCAGAGAGTAATATAGAGTGATTGAGAGTGTCTGAGAGTTTCAGTGTGTGTCAGAGTGTGTCAGAGAGAGTCAGAGAGTGATAGAGAGTGTCTGAGAGTGTCAATCAGTGTCAGAGAGTGATAGAGAGTGTCTGAAAGTGCCAGTGAGTGTTAGAGAGTGATAGAGAGTGTCTGAGAGTGTCAGAGGTTGTCAGAGTGTGTCAGAGTGTCTCAGAGAGTAATAGAGAGTGATAGAGAGTGTAACAGTTGGTCAGAGAGTGTCAGAGAGTGATAGAGAGTTTCAGAGAGTGCTAGAGAGTGTCAGAGAGTGATAGAGAGTGTCTGAGAGTGTCAGAGAGTGATAGAGAATGTCTGAGAGTGTCTGCGAGTGTCAGAGAGTGTCAGAGAGTGATAGAGAGTGATAGAGAGTGTCTGAGAGTGTCAGAGAGTGACAGAGCGTGTCTGAGAGTGTCAGAGAGTGTCAGATTGTGTTTAGAGATTGTCTGAGTATGTCTGAGAGTGTCAGAGAAAGTCGGAGTGTGTCAGAGAGTGATAGAGAGTGATTGAGAGTGTCTGAGAGTGTCGGAGACTGTCAGAGTGTGTCAGAGAGTGTCAGAGAGTGATAGAGCGTGATAGAGTGTGATAGAGAGTGTCAGAGAGTGATAGAGAATGTCAGAGATAGATAGAGAGTGTCTGAGAGTATCTGAGAGTGTCAGAGATTGTCAGAGTGTGTCACAGAGTGTCAGAGAGTGATAGAGAGTGTCAGAGAGTGATAGAGAGTGTCAGAGAGTGTCAGAGAGTGTCAGACAGTGATAGAGAGTGATAGAGAGTGTCTGAGAGAGTCAGAGAGTGTCAGAGAGTGTCAGAGAGTGTCAGAGAGTGATAGAGAGTGATAGAGAGTGTCTGCGAGAGTCAGAGAGTGTCAGAGAGTGACAGAGAGTGCCTGAGAGTGTCTGAGAGTGTCAGTGACTGTCAGAGTATGTCAGAGAGTGATAGAGAGTGATAGAGAGTGTCTGAGAGTGTCAGAGAGTGTCAGAGTATGTCAGAGAGTGATAGACAATGTCAGAGAGTGTCATAGAGTGATAGAGAGCTTCTGAGAGTGTCAGAGAGTAATATAGAGTGTCAAATTGTGTCAGAGAGTGATAGAGAGTGATAGAGAGTATCAGAGAGTTTCAGAGTGTGTCAGAGAGTGTCAGAGAGTGATAGAATGTGTCAGAGAGTGATAGAGAGTGTCTGAGAGTGTCAGGGAGTGTCAGACAGTGATAGAGAGTGATAGAGAGTGTCTGAGAGAGTCAGAGAGTGTCAGAGAGTGTCAGAGAGTGATAGAGAGAGTCAGAGAGTGATAGAGAGAGTCAGAGAGTGTCTGAAAGTGACAGAGAGTGTCTGAGAGTGACAGTGAGTGTCAGAGAGTGATAGAGAGTGTCTGAGAGTGTCAGAGATTGTCAGAGTGTGTCAGAGTGTCTCAGAGAGTGATAGAGAGTGATAGAGAGTGTCTGAGAGTTTCAGAGTGTGTCACAGTGTGTCAGAGAGAGTCAGAGAGTGATAGAGAGTACAAGAGTTAGTCAGAGAGTGTCAGAGAGTGATAGAGAGTTTCAGAGAGTGATAGAGAGTGTCAGAGAGTGATAGAGAGTGTCTGAGAGTGTCAGAGAGTGATAGAGAATGTCTGAGAGTGTCTGCGAGTGTCAGAGAGTGTCAGAGAGTGATAGAGAGTGATAGAGAGTGTCTGAGAGTGTCAGAGAGTGTCAGAGTGTGTTTAGAGATTGTCTGAGAATGTCTGAGAGTGTCAGAGAAAGTCATGGTGTGTCAGAGAGAGATAGAGAGTGATTGAGAGTGTCTGAGAGTGTCGGAGACTGTCAGAGTGTGTCAGAGAGTGTCAGAGAGTGATAGAGCGTGATGGAGAGTGATAGAGTGTGATAGAGAGTGTCTGAGAGTGTCAGTCAGTGTCAGAGAGTGATAGAGAGTGTCTGAGATTGTCAGGGATTGTCGGATTGTGTCAGAGTGTGTCAGAAAGTGATAGAGAGTGATAGAGAGTGTCTGAGAGTGTCAGAGTGTGTGAGAGAGTGTCAGAGAGCGATAGAGAGTGTCAGAGAGCGATAGAGAGTGTCAGAGTGTGTCAGAGAGTGTCAGAGAGTGTCAGAGAGTGATAGAGAGTGTCAGAGAGGGTGTGAGTGTGTCAGAGAGTTTCAGAGAGTGTCAGAGAGTGAGAGAGAGTGTCTGAGAGCGTCTGAGAGTGACAGAGCGTGTCTGAGAGTTTCAGTTAGTGCCAGAGATTGATAGAGAGTGTCTGAGAGTGTCAGAGAGTGTCAGAGTGTGTCAGAGAGAGATAGGGAGTGATAGAGAGTGTCTGAGAGTGTCAGAGAGTTTCAGAGAGTGATAGAGATGGATAGAGATTGTCAGAGAGTGATATAGAGTGTCTGAGAGTGATAGAGAGTGATAGAGAGTGATAGAGAGTGTCAGAGAGTGATAGAGAGTGTCTGAGAGTGATAGAGAGCGTCTGAGAGTGTCAGAGAGTGATAGAGACTGATAGAGAGTGATAGAATGTGTCAGAGTGTGTCAGAGAGTGTCAGATTGATAGAAAGTGTCAGAGCGTGTCAGAGTGTGTCAGAGAGTGACAGAGAGTGTCTGAGAGTGTCTGAGAGTGACAGAGAGTGTCTGAGAGTGTCAGTCAGTGTCAGAGAGTGATAGAGAGTGTCTGAGAGTGCCAGTGAGTGTCAGAGAGTGGTAGAGAGTGTCTGAGAGTGTCAGAGATTGTCAGAGTGTGTCAGAGTGTCTCAGAGAGTAATAGAGAGTGATAGAGAGTGTCTGAGAGCTTCAGAGTTGTCAGAGTGTGTCAGAGAGAGTCAGAGAGTGATAGAGAGTGTAACAGTTGGTCAGAGAGTGTCAGAGAGTGATAGAGAGTTTCAGAGAGTGCTAGAGAGTGATAGAGAGTGTCAGAGAGTGATAGAGAGTTTCTGAGAGTGTCAGAGAGTGATAGAGAATGTCTGAGAGTGTCTGCGAGTGTCAGAGAGTGTCAGAGAGTGATAGAGAGTGATAGAGAGTGTCTTAGAGTGTCAGAGAGTGTCAGAGAAAGTCGGAGTTTGTCAGAGAGTGATAGAGAGTGATTGAGAGTGTGTGAGAGTGTCGGAGACCGTCAGAGTGTGTCAGAGAGTGTCAGAGAGTGATAGAGCGTGATGGAGAGTGATAGAGTGTGATAGAGAGTGTCAGAGAGTGATAGAGAATGTCAGAGATAGATAGAGAGTGTCTATGAGTATCTGAGAGTAGCAGAGTGTGTCAGAGTGTTTCAGAGAGTGTCAGAGTGTGTCAGAGAGTATCAGAGAGGGGTAGAGAGAGATAGAGAGTGTCGGAGAGTGTCTGAGTGTGATAGAGATTGTCAGAGAGTGTCAGAGGGTGATAGAGAGTGTCTGAGAGTGTCAGAGTGTGAAAGAGAATGTCAGAGAGTGTGAGAGAGTGTCTGTGAGTGTCAGAGAGTGATAGAGAGTGTCAGAGAGTGACAGAGAGTGTCAGAGAGTGTCAGAGAGTGTCAGACAGTGATAGAGAGTGATAGAGAGTGTCTGATAGAGTCAGAGAGTGTCAGAGAGTGTCAGAGAGTGATAGAGAGTGATAGAGAGTGTCTGCGACAGTCAGAGAGTGTCAGAGACTGACAGAGAGTGTCTGAGAGTGTCAGTGAGTGTCAGAGAGTGATAGAGAGTGTCTGAGAGTGTCTGAGAGTGTCAGTGACTGTCAGAGTATGTCAGAGAGTGATAGAGAGTGATAGAGAGTGTCAGAGAGTGTCAGATTGTGTCAGAGAGTGATAGACTATGTCAGAGAGTGATAGAGAGTGGTAGAGAGCTTCTGAGAGTGTCAGAGAGTGATATAGAGTGTCAAATTGTGTCAGAGAGTGATAGAGAGTGATAGAGAGTGTCTGAGAGTTTCAGAGTGTGTCAGAGTGTGTCAGAGAATGATAGAATGTGTCAGAGAGTGATAGAGAGTGCCTGAGAGTGTCAGGGAGTGTCAGAGAGTGATAGAGAGTGCCAGAGAGTGTCAGACAGTGATAGAGAGTGATAGAGAGTGTCTGAGAGAGTCAGAGAGTGTCAGAGAGTGATAGACAGTGTCAGAGAGTGATAGAGAGTGTCTGAGAGTGTCTGAAAGTGACAGAGAGTGTCTGAGAGTGCCAGTGAGTGTCAGAGTGTGTCAGAGTGTCTCAGAGAGTAATAGAGAGTGATAGAGAGTGTCTGAGAGTTTCAGAGTGTGTCAGAGTGAGTCAGAGAGTGATAGAGAGTGTAAGAGTTAGTCAGAGTGTGTCAGAGAGTGATAGAGAGTTTCAGAGAGTGCTAGAGAGTGATAGAGAGTGTCAGAGAGTGATAGAGAGTGTCTGAGAGTGTCAGAGAGTGATAGAGATTGTCTGAGAGTGTCTGCGAGTGTCATAGAGTGTCAGAGAGTGATAGAGAGTGATAGAGAGTGATAGAGAGTGTCAGAGAGTGTCAGAGTGTGTTTAGAGATTGTCTGAGAATGTCTGAGAGTGTCAGAGAAAGTCGGAGTGTGTCAGAGAGTGATAGAGAGTGATTGAGAGTGTCTGAGAGTGTCGGAGACTGTCAGAGTGTGTCAGAGAGTGATAGAGCGTGATGGAGAGTGATAGAGTGTGATAGAGAGTGTCAAAGAGTGATAGAGAATGTCAGAGCGTGTGAGAGAGTGTCTGTGATTGTCAGAGAGTGATAGAGAATGTCAGAGGGCGATAGAGAGTGTCTGAGAGTGTCAGAGTGTGAAAGAGAATGTCAGAGAGTGTCAGAGAGTGTCTGTGAGTGTTAGAGAGTGATAGAGAGTTTCAGAGAGTGATAGAGAATGTCTGAGAGTGTCAAAGAGTGATAGAGAGTGTCTGAGAATGTCTGAGAGTGTCAGAGAGTGTCTGAGAGTGTCAGAGAGTCTCTGTGGGTGTCAGAGAGTGATAGAGAATGTCTGAGAGTGTCTGAGAGTGTCAGATAGTGTCAGAGAGTGTCAGAGAGTGTCAGAGAGTTATAGAGAGTGTCAGAGTGTGTGAGAGTGATAGAGAGTGTCAGAGTGTGTCAGACAGTGATAGAGAGTGATAGTGTCTGAGAGTATCAGTGAGTGATAGAGAGTTTCAGAGTGTGTCAGAGAGTGAGAGAGAGTGATCGAGAGTGTCAGAGAGTGATAGAGAGTGTCTGAGAGTGTCAGAGAGTGATAGAGAATGTCTAAGAGTGTCTGCGAGTGTCAGAGAGTGTCAGAGAGTGATAGAGAGTGATAGAGAGTGTCTGAGAGTGTCAGAGAGTGATAGAGAGTGTCTGAGAGTGTCAGAGAGTGACAGAGCCTGTCTGAGAATGTCTGAGAGTGTCAGAGAAAGTCGGAGTGTGTCAGAGAGTGATAGAGAGTGATTGAGAGTGTCTGAGAGTGTCGGAGACTGTCAGAGTGTGTCAGAGAGTGTCAGAGAGTGATAGAGCGTGATGGAGTGTGACAGAGTGTGATAGAGAGTGTCAGAGAGTGATAGAGAATGTCAGAGAAAGATAGAGAGTGTCTGAGAGTATCTAAGAGTGTCAGAGATTGTCAGAATGTGTCAGAGAGTGTCAGTGAGTGATAAAGAGTGATAGAGAGGATCAGAGTGTGTCAGAGTGTGTCAGAGAGTGTCAGAGTGTGTCAGACAGTATCAGAGAGCGATAGAGAGAGATAGAGAGTGTCGGAGAGTGTCTGAGTGTGATAGAGATTGTCAGAGAGTGTCAGAGGGTGATAGAGAGTGTCTGAGAGTGTCAGAGTGTGAAAGAGAATGTCAGAGAGTGTGAGAGAGTGTCTGTGAGTGTCAGAGAGTGAAAGAGAGTGTCAGAGGGCGATAGAGAGTGTCTGAGTGTGTCAGAGTGTGAAAGAGAATGTCAGAGAGTGTGAGAGAGTGTCTGTGAATGTTAGAGAGTGATAGAGAGTTTCAGAGAGTGATAGAGAATGTCTGAGAGTGTCAAAGAGTGATAGAGAGTGTCTGAGAATGTCTGAGAGTGTCAGAGAGTGTCTGAGAGTGTCAGAGAGTGATCGAGAGTGTCTGAGAGTGTCAGAGAGTCTCTGTGGGTGTCAGAGAGTGATAGAGAATGTCTGAGAGTGTCTGAGAGTGTCAGATAGTGTCAGAGAGTGTCAGAGAGTGTGTAAGAGTGATAGAGAGTGTCAGAGTGTGTCAGAGAGTGATAGAGAGTGATAGTGTCTGAGAGTATCAGAGAGTGATAGAGAGTGTCAGAGAGTGATAGACAGTTTCAGAGTGTCTCAGAGAGTGAGAGAGAGTGATCGAGAGTATCAGAGAGTGATAGAGAGTGTCTGAGAGTGTCAGAGAGTGATAGAGAATGTCTGAGAGTGTCTGCGAGTGTCAGAGAGTGTCAGAGAGTGATAGAGAGTGATAGAGAGTGTCTGAGAGTGTCAGAGAGTGACAGAGCGTGTCTGAGAGTGTCAGAGAGTGTCAGAGTGTGTTTAGAGATTGTCTGAGAATGTCTGAGAGTGTCAGAGCAAGTCGCAGTGTGTCAGAGAGTGATGGAGAGTGATTGAGAGTGTCTGAGAGTGTCGGAGACTGTCAGAGTGTGTCAGAGAGTGTCAGAGAGTGATAGAGCGTGATGGAGAGTGATAGAGTGTGATAGAGAGTGTCAGAGAGTGATAGAGAACGTCAGAGATAGATAGAGAGTGTCTGAGAGTATCTGAGAGTGTCAGAGATTGTCAGAGTGTGTCAGAGAGTGTCAGAGAGTGATAAAGAGTGATAGAGAGTATCAGAGTGTGTCAGAGTGTGTCAGAGTGTGTCAGAGTGTGTCAGAGAGTATCAGAGAGCGATAGAGAGAGATAGAGAGTGTCGGAGAGTGTCTGAGTGTGATAGAGATTGTCAGAGAGTGTCAGAGGGTGATAGAGAGTGTCTGTGAGTGTCAGAGAGTGATAGAGAGTGTCAGAGAGTGATAGAGAGTGTCAGAGAGTGTCAGAGAGTGTCAGACAGAGATGGAGAGTGATAGAGAGTGTCTGAGAGAGTCAGAGAGTGTCAGAGAGTGTCAGAGCGTGATAGAGAGAGTCAGAGAGTGATAGAGAATGTCAGAGAGTGTCAGAGAGTGTCAGACTGTGATGGAGAGTGATAGAGAGTGTCTGAGAGAGTCAGAGAGTGTCAGAGAGTGTCAGAGCGTGATAGAGAGAGTCAGAGAGTGATAGAGAGTGTCTGAAAGTGTCTGAAAGTGACAGAGAGTGTCTGAGAGTGCCAGTGAGTGTCAGAGAGTGATAGAGAGTGTCTGAGAGTGTCAGAGATTGTCAGAGTGTGTCAGAGTGTCTCAGAGAGTAATAGAGAGTGATAGAGAGTGTCTGAGAGTTTCAGAGTGTGTCAGAGTGTGTCAGAGAGAGTCAGAGAGTGATAGAGAGTGTAAGAGTTAGTCAGAGAGTGTCAGAGAGTGATAGAGAGTTTCAGAGAGTGCTAGAGAGTGATAGAGAGTGTCAGAGAGTGATAGAGAGTGTCTGAGAGTGTCAGAGAGTGATAGAGAATGTATGAGAGTGTCTGCGAGTGATAGAGAGTGGCAGAGAGTGTCAGAGAGTGCTTGAGAGTGATAGAGAGTGTCAGAGAGTGATAGAGAGTGTCTGAGAGTGTCAGAGAGTGATAGAGAATGTCTGAGAGTGTCTGCGAGTGTCAGAGAGTGTCAGAGAGTGATAGAGAGTGTCTGAGAGTGTCTGCGAGTGTCAGAGAGTGTCAGAGAGTGATAGAGAGTGATAGAGAGTGTCTGAGAGTGTCAGAGAGTGACAGAGCGTGTCTGAGAGTGTCAGAGAGTGTCAGAGTGTGTTTAGAGATTGTCTGAGAATGTCTGAGAGTGTCAGAGCAAGTCGCAGTGTGTCAGAGAGTGATGGAGAGTGATTGAGAGTGTCTGAGAGTGTCGGAGACTGTCAGAGTGTGTCAGAGAGTGTCAGAGAGTGATAGAGCGTGATGGAGAGTGATAGAGTGTGATAGAGAGTGTCAGAGAGTGATAGAGAACGTCAGAGATAGATAGAGAGTGTCTGAGAGTATCTGAGAGTGTCAGAGATTGTCAGAGTGTGTCAGAGAGTGTCAGAGAGTGATAAAGAGTGATAGAGAGTATCAGAGTGTGTCAGAGTGTGTCAGAGTGTGTCAGAGTGTGTCAGAGAGTATCAGAGAGCGATAGAGAGAGATAGAGAGTGTCGGAGAGTGTCTGAGTGTGATAGAGATTGTCAGAGAGTGTCAGAGGGTGATAGAGAGTGTCTGTGAGTGTCAGAGAGTGATAGAGAGTGTCAGAGAGTGATAGAGAGTATCAGAGAGTGTCAGAGAGTGTCAGACAGTGATGGAGAGTGATAGAGAGTGTCTGAGAGAGTCAGAGAGTGTCAGAGAGTGTCAGAGCGTGATAGAGAGAGTCAGAGAGTGATAGAGAATGTCAGAGAGTGTCAGAGAGTGTCAGACTGTGATGGAGAGTGATAGAGAGTGTCTGAGAGAGTCAGAGAGTGTCAGAGAGTGTCAGAGCGTGATAGAGAGAGTCAGAGAGTGATAGAGAGTGTCTGAAAGTGTCTGAAAGTGACAGAGAGTGTCTGAGAGTGCCAGTGAGTGTCAGAGAGTGATAGAGAGTGTCTGAGAGTGTCAGAGATTGTCAGAGTGTGTCAGAGTGTCTCAGAGAGTAATAGAGAGTGATAGAGAGTGTCTGAGAGTTTCAGAGTTGTCAGAGTGTGTCAGAGAGAGTCAGAGAGTGATAGAGAGTGTAAGAGTTAGTCAGAGAGTGTCAGAGAGTGATAGAGAGTTTCAGAGAGTGCTAGAGAGTGATAGAGAGTGTCAGAGAGTGATAGAGAGTGTCTGAGAGTGTCAGAGAGTGATAGAGAATGTCTGAGAGTGTCTGCGAGTGTCTGCGAGTGGCAGAGAGTGTCAGAGAGTGCTTGAGAGTGATAGAGAGTGTCAGAGAGTGATAGAGAGTGTCTGAGAGTGTCAGAGAGTGATAGAGAATGTCTGAGAGTGTCTGCGAGTGTCAGAGAGTGTCAGAGAGTGTCTGAGAGTGTCTGAGAGTGTCTGCGAGTGTCAGAGAGTGTCAGAGAGTGATAGAGAGTGATAGAGAGTGTCTGAGAGTGTCAGAGAGTGACAGAGCGTGTCTGAGAGTGTCAGAGAGTGTCAGAGTGTGTTTAGAGATTGTCTGAGAATGTCTGAGAGTGTCAGAGCAAGTCGCAGTGTGTCAGAGAGTGATGGAGAGTGATTGAGAGTGTCTGAGAGTGTCGGAGACTGTCAGAGTGTGTCAGAGAGTGTCAGAGAGTGATAGAGCGTGATGGAGAGTGATAGAGTGTGATAGAGAGTGTCAGAGAGTGATAGAGAACGTCAGAGATAGATAGAGAGTGTTTGAGAGTATCTGAGAGTGTCAGAGATTGTCAGAGTGTGTCAGAGAGTGTCAGAGAGTGATAAAGAGTGATAGAGAGTATCAGAGTGTGTCAGAGTGTGTCAGAGTGTGTCAGAGTGTGTCAGAGAGTATCAGAGAGCGATAGAGAGAGATAGAGAGTGTCGGAGAGTGTCTGAGTGTGATAGAGATTGTCAGAGAGTGTCAGAGGGTGATAGAGAGTGTCTGTGAGTGTCAGAGAGTGATAGAGAGTGTCAGAGAGTGATAGAGAGTGTCAGAGAGTGTCAGAGAGTGTCAGACAGTGATGGAGAGTGATAGAGAGTGTCTGAGAGAGTCAGAGAGTGTCAGAGAGTGTCAGAGCGTGATAGAGAGAGTCAGAGAGTGATAGAGAATGTCAGAGAGTGTCAGAGAGTGTCAGACTGTGATGGAGAGTGATAGAGAGTGTCTGAGAGAGTCAGAGAGTGTCAGAGAGTGTCAGAGCGTGATAGAGAGAGTCAGAGAGTGATAGAGAGTGTCTGAAAGTGTCTGAAAGTGACAGAGAGTGTCTGAGAGTGCCAGTGAGTGTCAGAGAGTGATAGAGAGTGTCTGAGAGTGTCAGAGATTGTCAGAGTGTGTCAGAGTGTCTCAGAGAGTAATAGAGAGTGATAGAGAGTGTCTGAGAGTTTCAGAGTGTGTCACAGTGTGTCAGAGAGAGTCAGAGAGTGATAGAGAGTGTAAGAGTTAGTCAGAGAGTGTCAGAGAGTGATAGAGAGTTTCAGAGAGTGCTAGAGAGTGATAGAGAGTGTCAGAGAGTGATAGAGAGTGTCTGAGAGTGTCAGAGAGTGATAGAGAATGTCTGAGAGTGTCTGCGAGTGTCTGCGAGTGGCAGAGAGTGTCAGAGAGTGCTTGAGAGTGATAGAGAGTGTCAGATAGTGATAGAGAGTGTCTGAGAGTGTCAGAGAGTGATAGAGAATGTCTGAGAGTGTCTGCGAGTGTCAGAGAGTGTCAGAGAGTGATAGAGAGTGTCTGAGAGTGTCAGAGAGTGTCAGAGTGTGTTTAGAGATTGTCTGAGAATGTCTGAGAGTGTCAGAGAAATGCGGAGTGTGCCAGAGAGTGATAGAGAGTGATTGAGAGTGTCTGAGAGTGTCGGAGACTGTCAGAGTGTGTCAGAGAGTGTCAGAGAGTGATAGAGCGTGATGGAGAGTGATAGAGTGTGATAGAGAGTGTCTGAGAGTGTCAGTCAGTGTCAGAGAGTGATAGAGAGTGTCTGAGATTGTCAGGGATTGTCGGATTGTGTCAGAGTGTGTCAGAAAGTGATAGAGAGTGATAGACAGTGTCTGAGTGTGTCAGAGTGTGTCAGAGAGTGTCAGAGAGCGATAGAGAGTGTCAGAGAGTGATAGAGAGTGTCAGAGAGTGTCAGAGAGTGTCAGAGAGTGTCAGAGAGTGTCAGACAGTGATAGAGAGTGATAGAGAGTGTCTGATAGAGTCAGAGAGTGTCAGAGAGTGTCAGAGAGTGATAGAGAGTGATAGAGAGTGTCTGCGACAGTCAGAGAGTGTCAGAGACTGACAGAGAGTGTCTGAGAGTGTCAGTGAGTGTCAGAGAGTGATAGAGAGTGTCTGAGAGTGTCTGAGAGTGTCAGTGACTGTCAGAGTATGTCAGAGAGTGATAGAGAGTGATAGAGAGTGTCAGAGAGTGTCAGATTGTGTCAGAGAGTGATAGACTATGTCAGAGAGTGATAGAGAGTGGTAGAGAGCTTCTGAGAGTGTCAGAGAGTGATATAGAGTGTCAAATTGTGTCAGAGAGTGATAGAGAGTGATAGAGAGTGTCTGAGAGTTTCAGAGTGTGTCAGAGTGTGTCAGAGAATGATAGAATGTGTCAGAGAGTGATAGAGAGTGCCTGAGAGTGTCAGGGAGTGTCAGAGAGTGATAGAGAGTGCCAGAGAGTGTCAGACAGTGATAGAGAGTGATAGAGAGTGTCTGAGAGAGTCAGAGAGTGTCAGAGAGTGATAGAGAGTGTCAGAGAGTGATAGAGAGTGTCTGAGAGTGTCTGAAAGTGACAGAGAGTGTCTGAGAGTGCCAGTGAGTGTCAGAGTGTGTCAGAGTGTCTCAGAGAGTAATAGAGAGTGATAGAGAGTGTCTGAGAGTTTCAGAGTGTGTCAGAGTGAGTCAGAGAGTGATAGAGAGTGTAAGAGTTAGTCAGAGTGTGTCAGAGAGTGATAGAGAGTTTCAGAGAGTGCTAGAGAGTGATAGAGAGTGTCAGAGAGTGATAGAGAGTGTCTGAGAGTGTCAGAGAGTGATAGAGATTGTCTGAGAGTGTCTGCGAGTGTCATAGAGTGTCAGAGAGTGATAGAGAGTGATAGAGAGTGATAGAGAGTGTCAGAGAGTGTCAGAGTGTGTTTAGAGATTGTCTGAGAATGTCTGAGAGTGTCAGAGAAAGTCGGAGTGTGTCAGAGAGTGATAGAGAGTGATTGAGAGTGTCTGAGAGTGTCGGAGACTGTCAGAGTGTGTCAGAGAGTGATAGAGCTTGATGGAGAGTGATAGAGTGTGATAGAGAGTGTCAAAGAGTGATAGAGAATGTCAGAGCGTGTGAGAGAGTGTCTGTGATTGTCAGAGAGTGATAGAGAATGTCAGAGGGCGATAGAGAGTGTCTGAGAGTGTCAGAGTGTGAAAGAGAATGTCAGAGAGTGTCAGAGAGTGTCTGTGAGTGTTAGAGAGTGATAGAGAGTTTCAGAGAGTGATAGAGAATGTCTGAGAGTGTCAAAGAGTGATAGAGAGTGTCTGAGAATGTCTGAGAGTGTCAGAGAGTGTCTGAGAGTGTCAGAGAGTCTCTGTGGGTGTCAGAGAGTGATAGAGAATGTCTGAGAGTGTCTGAGAGTGTCAGATAGTGTCAGAGAGTGTCAGAGAGTGTCAGAGAGTTATAGAGAGTGTCAGAGTGTGTGAGAGTGATAGAGAGTGTCAGAGTGTGTCAGACAGTGATAGAGAGTGATAGTGTCTGAGAGTATCAGAGAGTGATAGAGAGTTTCAGAGTGTGTCAGAGAGTGAGAGAGAGTGATCGAGAGTGTCAGAGAGTGATAGAGAGTGTCTGAGAGTGTCAGAGAGTGATAGAGAATGTCTAAGAGTGTCTGCGAGTGTCAGAGAGTGTCAGAGAGTGGTAGAGAGTGATAGAGAGTGTCTGAGAGTGTCAGAGAGTGATAGAGAGTGTCTGAGAGTGTCAGAGAGTGACAGAGCCTGTCTGAGAATGTCTGAGAGTGTCAGAGAAAGTCGGAGTGTGTCAGAGAGTGATAGAGAGTGATTGAGAGTGTCTGAGAGTGTCGGAGACTGTCAGAGTGTGTCAGAGAGTGTCAGAGAGTGATAGAGCGTGATGGAGTGTGACAGAGTGTGATAGAGAGTGTCAGAGAGTGATAGAGAATGTCAGAGAAAGATAGAGAGTGTCTGAGAGTATCTAAGAGTGTCAGAGATTGTCAGAATGTGTCAGAGAGTGTCAGTGAGTGATAAAGAGTGATAGAGAGGATCAGAGTGTGTCAGAGTGTGTCAGAGAGTGTCAGAGTGTGTCAGACAGTATCAGAGAGGGATAGAGAGAGATAGAGAGTGTCGGAGAGTGTCTGAGTGTGATAGAGATTGTCAGAGAGTGTCAGAGGGTGATAGAGAGTGTCTGAGAGTGTCAGAGTGTGAAAGAGAATGTCAGAGAGTGTGAGAGAGTGTCTGTGAGTGTCAGAGAGTGAAAGAGAGTGTCAGAGGGCGATAGAGAGTGTCTGAGTGTGTCAGAGTGTGAAAGAGAATGTCAGAGAGTGTGAGAGAGTGTCTGTGAATGTTAGAGAGTGATAGAGAGTTTCAGAGAGTGTCAGAGAGTGTCTGAGAGTGTCAGAGAGTGATAGAGAGTGTCTGAGAGTGTCAGAGAGTCTCTGTGGGTGTCAGAGAGTGATAGAGAATGTCTGAGAGTGTCTGAGAGTGTCAGATAGTGTCAGAGAGTGTCAGAGAGTGTGTAAGAGTGATAGAGAGTGTCAGAGTGTGTCAGAGAGTGATAGAGAGTGATAGTGTCTGAGAGTATCAGAGAGTGATAGAGAGTGTCAGAGAGTGATAGACAGTTTCAGAGTGTCTCAGAGAGTGAGAGAGAGTGATCGAGAGTATCAGAGAGTGATAGAGAGTGTCTGAGAGTGTCAGAGAGTGATAGAGAATGTCTGAGAGTGTCTGCGAGTGTCAGAGAGTGTCAGAGAGTGATAGAGAGTGATAGAGAGTGTCTGAGAGTGTCAGAGAGTGACAGAGCGTGTCTGAGAGTGTCAGAGAGTGTCAGAGTGTGTTTAGAGATTGTCTGAGAATGTCTGAGAGTGTCAGAGCAAGTCGCAGTGTGTCAGAGAGTGATGGAGAGTGATTGAGAGTGTCTGAGAGTGTCGGAGACTGTCAGAGTGTGTCAGAGAGTGTCAGAGAGTGATAGAGCGTGATGGAGAGTGATAGAGTGTGATAGAGAGTGTCAGAGAGTGATAGAGAACGTCAGAGATAGATAGAGAGTGTCTGAGAGTATCTGAGAGTGTCAGAGATTGTCAGAGTGTGTCAGAGAGTGATAAAGAGTGATAGAGAGTATCAGAGTGTGTCAGAGTGTGTCAGAGTGTGTCAGAGTGTGTCAGAGAGTATCAGAGAGCGATAGAGAGAGATAGAGAGTGTCGGAGAGTGTCTGAGTGTGATAGAGATTGTCAGAGAGTGTCAGAGGGTGATAGAGAGTGTCTGTGAGTGTCAGAGAGTGATAGAGAGTGTCAGAGAGTGATAGAGAGTGTCAGAGAGTGTCAGAGAGTGTCAGACAGAGATGGAGAGTGATAGAGAGTGTCTGAGAGAGTCAGAGAGTGTCAGAGAGTGTCAGAGCGTGATAGAGAGAGTCAGAGAGTGATAGAGAATGTCAGAGAGTGTCAGAGAGTGTCAGACTGTGATGGAGAGTGATAGAGAGTGTCTGAGAGAGTCAGAGAGTGTCAGAGAGTGTCAGAGCGTGATAGAGAGAGTCAGAGAGTGATAGAGAGTGTCTGAAAGTGTCTGAAAGTGACAGAGAGTGTCTGAGAGTGCCAGTGAGTGTCAGAGAGTGATAGAGAGTGTCTGAGAGTGTCAGAGATTGTCAGAGTGTGTCAGAGTGTCTCAGAGAGTAATAGAGAGTGATAGAGAGTGTCTGAGAGTTTCAGAGTGTGTCAGAGTGTGTCAGAGAGAGTCAGAGAGTGATAGAGAGTGTAAGAGTTAGTCAGAGAGTGTCAGAGAGTGATAGAGAGTTTCAGAGAGTGCTAGAGAGTGATAGAGAGTGTCAGAGAGTGATAGAGAGTGTCTGAGAGTGTCAGAGAGTGATAGAGAATGTATGAGAGTGTCTGCGAGTGATAGAGAGTGGCAGAGAGTGTCAGAGAGTGCTTGAGAGTGATAGAGAGTGTCAGAGAGTGATAGAGAGTGTCTGAGAGTGTCAGAGAGTGATAGAGAATGTCTGAGAGTGTCTGCGAGTGTCAGAGAGTGTCAGAGAGTGATAGAGAGTGTCTGAGAGTGTCTGCGAGTGTCAGAGAGTGTCAGAGAGTGATAGAGAGTGATAGAGAGTGTCTGAGAGTGTCAGAGAGTGACAGAGCGTGTCTGAGAGTGTCAGAGAGTGTCAGAGTGTGTTTAGAGATTGTCTGAGAATGTCTGAGAGTGTCAGAGCAAGTCGCAGTGTGTCAGAGAGTGATGGAGAGTGATTGAGAGTGTCTGAGAGTGTCGGAGACTGTCAGAGTGTGTCAGAGAGTGTCAGAGAGTGATAGAGCGTGATGGAGAGTGATAGAGTGTGATAGAGAGTGTCAGAGAGTGATAGAGAACGTCAGAGATAGATAGAGAGTGTCTGAGAGTATCTGAGAGTGTCAGAGATTGTCAGAGTGTGTCAGAGAGTGTCAGAGAGTGATAAAGAGTGATAGAGAGTATCAGAGTGTGTCAGAGTGTGTCAGAGTGTGTCAGAGTGTGTCAGAGAGTATCAGAGAGCGATAGAGAGAGATAGAGAGTGTCGGAGAGTGTCTGAGTGTGATAGAGATTGTCAGAGAGTGTCAGAGGGTGATAGAGAGTGTCTGTGAGTGTCAGAGAGTGATAGAGAGTGTCAGAGAGTGATAGAGAGTGTCAGAGAGTGTCAGAGAGTGTCAGACAGTGATGGAGAGTGATAGAGAGTGTCTGAGAGAGTCAGAGAGTGTCAGAGAGTGTCAGAGCGTGATAGAGAGAGTCAGAGAGTGATAGAGAATGTCAGAGAGTGTCAGAGAGTGTCAGACTGTGATGGAGAGTGATAGAGAGTGTCTGAGAGAGTCAGAGAGTGTCAGAGAGTGTCAGAGCGTGATAGAGAGAGTCAGAGAGTGATAGAGAGTGTCTGAAAGTGTCTGAAAGTGACAGAGAGTGTCTGAGAGTGCCAGTGAGTGTCAGAGAGTGATAGAGAGTGTCTGAGAGTGTCAGAGATTGTCAGAGTGTGTCAGAGTGTCTCAGAGAGTAATAGAGAGTGATAGAGAGTGTCTGAGAGTTTCAGAGTTGTCAGAGTGTGTCAGAGAGAGTCAGAGAGTGATAGAGAGTGTAAGAGTTAGTCAGAGAGTGTCAGAGAGTGATAGAGAGTTTCAGAGAGTGCTAGAGAGTGATAGAGAGTGTCAGAGAGTGATAGAGAGTGTCTGAGAGTGTCAGAGAGTGATAGAGAATGTCTGAGAGTGTCTGCGAGTGTCTGCGAGTGGCAGAGAGTGTCAGAGAGTGCTTGAGAGTGATAGAGAGTGTCAGAGAGTGATAGAGAGTGTCTGAGAGTGTCAGAGAGTGATAGAGAATGTCTGAGAGTGTCTGCGAGTGTCAGAGAGTGTCAGAGAGTGTCTGAGAGTGTCTGAGAGTGTCTGCGAGTGTCAGAGAGTGTCAGAGAGTGATAGAGAGTGATAGAGAGTGTCTGAGAGTGTCAGAGAGTGACAGAGCGTGTCTGAGAGTGTCAGAGAGTGTCAGAGTGTGTTTAGAGATTGTCTGAGAATGTCTGAGAGTGTCAGAGCAAGTCGCAGTGTGTCAGAGAGTGATGGAGAGTGATTGAGAGTGTCTGAGAGTGTCGGAGACTGTCAGAGTGTGTCAGAGAGTGTCAGAGAGTGATAGAGCGTGATGGAGAGTGATAGAGTGTGATAGAGAGTGTCAGAGAGTGATAGAGAACGTCAGAGATAGATAGAGAGTGTCTGAGAGTATCTGAGAGTGTCAGAGATTGTCAGAGTGTGTCAGAGAGTGTCAGAGAGTGTCAGAGAGTGATAAAGAGTGATAGAGAGTATCAGAGTGTGTCAGAGTGTGTCAGAGTGTGTCAGAGTGTGTCAGAGAGTATCAGAGAGCGATAGAGAGAGATAGAGAGTGTCGGAGAGTGTCTGAGTGTGATAGAGATTGTCAGAGAGTGTCAGAGGGTGATAGAGAGTGTCTGTGAGTGTCAGAGAGTGATAGAGAGTGTCAGAGAGTGATAGAGAGTGTCAGAGAGTGTCAGAGAGTGTCAGACAGTGATGGAGAGTGATAGAGAGTGTCTGAGAGAGTCAGAGAGTGTCAGAGAGTGTCAGAGCGTGATAGAGAGAGTCAGAGAGTGATAGAGAATGTCAGAGAGTGTCAGAGAGTGTCAGACTGTGATGGAGAGTGATAGAGAGTGTCTGAGAGAGTCAGAGAGTGTCAGAGAGTGTCAGAGCGTGATAGAGAGAGTCAGAGAGTGATAGAGAGTGTCTGAAAGTGTCTGAAAGTGACAGAGAGTGTCTGAGAGTGCCAGTGAGTGTCAGAGAGTGATAGAGAGTGTCTGAGAGTGTCAGAGATTGTCAGAGTGTGTCAGAGTGTCTCAGAGAGTAATAGAGAGTGATAGAGAGTGTCTGAGAGTTTCAGAGTGTGTCACAGTGTGTCAGAGAGAGTCAGAGAGTGATAGAGAGTGTAAGAGTTAGTCAGAGAGTGTCAGAGAGTGATAGAGAGTTTCAGAGAGTGCTAGAGAGTGATAGAGAGTGTCAGAGAGTGATAGAGAGTGTCTGAGAGTGTCAGAGAGTGATAGAGAATGTCTGAGAGTGTCTGCGAGTGTCTGCGAGTGGCAGAGAGTGTCAGAGAGTGCTTGAGAGTGATAGAGAGTGTCAGATAGTGATAGAGAGTGTCTGAGAGTGTCAGAGAGTGATAGAGAATGTCTGAGAGTGTCTGCGAGTGTCAGAGAGTGTCAGAGAGTGATAGAGAGTGTCTGAGAGTGTCAGAGAGTGTCAGAGTGTGTTTAGAGATTGTCTGAGAATGTCTGAGAGTGTCAGAGAAATGCGGAGTGTGCCAGAGAGTGATAGAGAGTGATTGAGAGTGTCTGAGAGTGTCGGAGACTGTCAGAGTGTGTCAGAGAGTGTCAGAGAGTGATAGAGCGTGATGGAGAGTGATAGAGTGTGATAGAGAGTGTCTGAGAGTGTCAGTCAGTGTCAGAGAGTATTAGAGAGTGTCTGAGATTGTCAGGGATTGTCGGATTGTGTCAGAGTGTGTCAGAAAGTGATAGAGAGTGATAGACAGTGTCTGAGTGTGTCAGAGTGTGTCAGAGAGTGTCAGAGAGCGATAGAGAGTGTCAGAGAGCGATAGAGAGTGTCAGAGTGTGTCAGAGAGTGTCAGAGACTGTCAGAGAGTGATAGAGAGTGTCAGAGAGGGTGTGAGTGTGTCAGAGAGTTTCAGAGAGTGTCAGAGAGTGAGAGAGAGTGTCTGAGAGCGTCTGAGAGTGACAGAGCGTGTCTGAGAGTTTCAGTTAGTGCCAGAGTTTGATAGAGAGTGTCTGAGAGTGTCAGAGTGTGTCAGAGTGTGTCAGAGAGAGATAGGGAGTGATAGAGAGTGTCTGAGAGTGTCAGAGAGTTTCAGAGAGTGATAGAGATGGATAGAGATTGTCAGAGAGTGATAGAGAGTGTCTGAGAGTGATAGAGAGTGATAGAGAGTGATAGAGAGTGTCAGAGAGTGATAGAGAGTGTCTGAGAGTGATAGAGAGCGTCTGAGAGTGTCAGAGAGTGTCGGAGACTGTCAGAGTATGTCAGAGAGTGTCAGAGAGTGATAGAGCGTGATGGAGAGTGATAGAGTGTGATAGAGAGTGTCAGAGAGTGATAGAGAACGTCAGAGATAGATAGAGAGTGTCTGAGAGTATCTGAGAGTATCAGAGTTTGTCAGAGTGTGTCAGAGAGTGTCAGAGTGTGTCAGAGAGTATCAGAGAGCGATAGAGAGAGATAGAGAGTGTCGGAGAGTGTCTGAGTGTGATAGAGAATGTCAGAGAGTGTCAGAGGGTGATAGAGAGTGTCTGAGAGTGTCAGAGTGTGAAAGAGAATGTCAGAGAGTGTGAGAGAGTGTCTGTGAGTGTCAGAGAGTGATAGAGAGTGTCAGAGAGTGATAGAGAGTGTCGGAGAATGTCAGAGAGTGTCAGACAGTGATGGAGAGTGATAGAGAGTGTCTGAGAGAGTCAGAGAGTGTCAGAGAGTGTCAGAGCGTGATAGAGAGAGTCAGAGAGTGATAGAGAGTGTCTGAAAGTGTCTGAAAGTGACAGAGATTGTCTGAGAGTGTCAGTGAGTGTCAGAGAGTGATAGAGAGTGTCTGAAAGCGTCTGAGAGTGTCAGAGACAGTCAGAGTGCGTCAGAGAGTGATATAGAGTGTCTGAGAGTGTCTGTGAATATCTGAGACTGTCAGAGTGTGTCAGAGAGTGATAGAGAGTGATAGAGAGTGTCAGAGAGTGTCAGAGAGTGTCAGAGTGTGTCAGAGAGTGATAGAGAGTGATAGAGAGTGTCAGAGAGTGTCATAGAGTGATAGAGAGTGTCTGAGATTGTCAGACAGTGATAGAGAGTGTCAAATTGTGTCAGAGAGTGATAGAGAGTGATAGAGAGTGATAGAGAGAGTCTGAGTGTGCCAGAAAGTGTCAGAGTGTTTCAGAGAGTGTCAGAGAGCGATAGAGATTGTCAGAGAGCGATAGAGAGTGTCAGAGTGTGTCAGAGAGTGTCAGAGAGTGATGGACAGTGTCAGACAGAGTGTGAGTGTGTCAGAGAGTTTCAGAGTGTGTCAGAGAGTGAGAGAGAGAGATAGGGAGTGATAGAGAGTGTCTGAGAGTGTCAGAGAGTTTCAGAGAGTGATAGAGATGGATAGAGATTGTCAGAGAGTGATAGAGAGTGTCTGAGAGTGATAGAGAGTGATAGAGAGTGATAGAGAGTGTCAGAGAGTGATAGAGAGTGTCTGAGAGTGATAGAGAGCGTCTGAGAGTGTCAGAGAGTGTCGGAGACTGTCAGAGTATGTCAGAGAGTGTCAGAGAGTGATAGAGCGTGATGGAGAGTGATAGAGTGTGATAGAGAGTGTCAGAGAGTGATAGAGAACGTCAGAGATAGATAGAGAGTGTCTGAGAGTATCTGAGAGTATCAGAGTTTGTCAGAGTGTGTCAGAGAGTGTCAGAGTGTGTCAGAGAGTATCAGAGAGCGATAGAGAGAGATAGAGAGTGTCGGAGAGTGTCTGAGTGTGATAGAGAATGTCAGAGAGTGTCAGAGGGTGATAGAGAGTGTCTGAGAGTGTCAGAGTGTGAAAGAGAATGTCAGAGAGTGTGAGAGAGTGTCTGTGAGTGTCAGAGAGTGATAGAGAGTGTCAGAGAGTGATAGAGAGTGTCAGAGAATGTCAGAGAGTGTCAGACAGTGATGGAGAGTGATAGAGAGTGTCTGAGAGAGTCAGAGAGTGTCAGAGTGTGTCAGAGTGTGATAGAGAGTGTCTGAGAGTGTCAATCAGTGTCAGAGAGTGATAGAGAGTGTCTGAATGTGTCAGTGAGTGTCAGAGAGTGATAGAGAGTGATAGAGAGTGTCTGAGAGCTTCAGAGTTGTCAGAGTGTGTCAGAGAGAGTCAGAGAGTGATAGAGAGTGTAACAGTTGGTCAGAGAGTGTCAGAGAGTGATAGAGAGTTTCAGAGAGTGCTAGAGAGTGATAGAGAGTGTCTGAGAGTGTCAGAGAGTGATAGAGAATGTCTGAGAGTGTCTGCGAGTGTCAGAGAGTGTCAGAGAGTGATAGAGAGTGATAGAGAGTGATAGAGAGTGTCTGAGAGTGTCAGAGAGTGACAGAGCGTGTCTGAGAGTGTCAGAGAGTGTCAGAGAGTGTTTAGAGATTGTCTGAGAGTGTCAGAGAAAGTCGGAGTGTGTCAGAGAGTGATCGAGAGTGATTGAGAGTGTCTGAGAGTGTCGGAGACTGTCAGAGTGTGTCAGAGAGTGATAGAGCGTGATGGAGTGTGACAGAGTGTGATAGAGAGTGTCAGAGAGTGATAGAGAATGTCGGAGATAGATAGAGAGTGTCTGAGAGTATCTGAGATTGTCAGAGATTGTCAGAGTGTGTCAGAGAGTGTCAGAGAGTGATAAAGAGTGATAGAGAGTATCAGAGTGTGTCAGAGAGTGTCAGAGAGTGTGTCAGAGAGTATCAGAAAGGGACAGAGAGAGATAGAGAGTGTCGGAGTGTGTCTGAGTGTGATAGAGAGTGTCTGAGAGTGTCAGAGTGTGAAAGAGAATGTCAGAGAGTGTGAGAGAGTGTCTGTGAGTGTCAGAGAGTGATAGAGAGTGTCAGAGAGTGATAGAGAGTGTCAGAGAGTGTCAGAGAGTGTCAGACAGTGATAGAGAGTGTCTGAGAGAGTCAGAGAGTGTCAGAGAGTGTCAGAGAGTGATAGAGAGTGTCTGCGAGAGTCAGAGAGTGTCAGAGAGTGACAGAGAGTGTCTGAGAGTGCCAGTGAGTGTCAGACTGTGATAGAGAGTGTCTGAGAGTTTCTGAGAGTGTCAGTGACTGTCAGAGTATGTCAGAGAGTGATAGAGAGTGATAGAGAGTGTCTGAGAGTGTCAGAGAGTGTCAGAGTGTGTCAGAGAGTGATAGACAATGTCAGAGAGTGTCATAGAGTGATAGAGAGCTTCTGAGAGTGTCAGATAGAAATATAGAGTGTCAAATTGTGTCAGAGAGTGATAGAGAGTGATAGAGAGTGTCAGAGAGTTTCAGAGTGTGTCAGAGAGTGTCAGAGACTGATAGAATGTGTCAGAGAGTGATAGAGAGTGTCAGAGAGTGTCAGAGAGTGTCAGAGAGTGATAGAGAGAGTCAGAGAGTGATAGAGAGTGTCTGAGAGTGTCTGAAAGTGACAGAGAGTGTCTGAGAGTGCCAGTGAGTGTCAGAGAGTGATAGAGAGTGTCTGAGCGTGTCAGAGATTGTCAGAGTGTGTCAGAGTGTCTCAGAGAGTAATATAGAGTGATTGAGAGTGTCTGAGAGTTTCAGTGTGTGTCAGAGTGTGTCAGAGAGAGTCAGAGAGTGATAGAGAGTGTCTGAGAGTGTCAATCAGTGTCAGAGAGTGATAGAGAGTGTCTGAAAGTGCCAGTGAGTGTTAGAGAGTGATAGAGAGTGTCTGAGAGTGTCAGAGGTTGTCAGAGTGTGTCAGAGTGTCTCAGAGAGTAATAGAGAGTGATAGAGAGTGTAACAGTTGGTCAGAGAGTGTCAGAGAGTGATAGAGAGTTTCAGAGAGTGCTAGAGAGTGTCAGAGAGTGATAGAGAGTGTCTGAGAGTGTCAGAGAGTGATAGAGAATGTCTGAGAGTGTCTGCGAGTGTCAGAGAGTGTCAGAGAGTGATAGAGAGTGATAGAGAGTGTCTGAGAGTGTCAGAGAGTGACAGAGCGTGTCTGAGAGTGTCAGAGAGTGTCAGATTGTGTTTAGAGATTGTCTGAGTATGTCTGAGAGTGTCAGAGAAAGTCGGAGTGTGTCAGAGAGTGATAGAGAGTGATTGAGAGTGTCTGAGAGTGTCGGAGACTGTCAGAGTGTGTCAGAGAGTGTCAGAGAGTGATAGAGCGTGATGGAGAGTGATAGAGTGTGATAGAGAGTGTCAGAGAGTGATAGAGAATGTCAGAGATAGATAGAGAGTGTCTGAGAGTATCTGAGAGTGTCAGAGATTGTCAGAGTGTGTCACAGAGTGTCAGAGAGTGATAGAGAGTGTCAGAGAGTGATAGAGAGTGTCAGAGAGTGTCAGAGAGTGTCAGACAGTGATAGAGAGTGATAGAGAGTGTCTGAGAGAGTCAGAGAGTGTCAGAGAGTGTCAGAGAGTGTCAGAGAGTGATAGAGAGTGATAGAGAGTGTCTGCGAGAGTCAGAGAGTGTCAGAGAGTGACAGAGAGTGCCTGAGAGTGTCTGAGAGTGTCAGTGACTGTCAGAGTATGTCAGAGAGTGATAGAGAGTGATAGAGAGTGTCTGAGAGTGTCAGAGAGTGTCAGAGTATGTCAGAGAGTGATAGACAATGTCAGAGAGTGTCATAGAGTGATAGAGAGCTTCTGAGAGTGTCAGAGAGTAATATAGAGTGTCAAATTTTGTCAGAGAGTGATAGAGAGTGATAGAGAGTATCAGAGAGTTTCAGAGTGTGTCAGAGAGTGTCAGAGAGTGATAGAATGTGTCAGAGAGTGATAGAGAGTGTCTGAGAGTGTCAGGGAGTGTCAGAGAGTGATAGAGAGTGTCAGAGAGTGTCAGAGAGTGTCAGACAGTGATAGAGAGTGATAGAGAGTGTCTGAGAGAGTCAGAGAGTGTCAGAGAGTGTCAGAGAGTGATAGAGAGAGTCAGAGAGTGATAGAGAGAGTCAGAGAGTGTCTGAAAGTGACAGAGAGTGTCTGAGAGTGACAGTGAGTGTCAGAGAGTGATAGAGAGTGTCTGAGAGTGTCAGAGATTGTCAGAGTGTGTCAGAGTGTCTCAGAGAGTAATAGAGAGTGATAGAGAGTGTCTGAGAGTTTCAGAGTGTGTCACAGTGTGTCAGAGAGAGTCAGAGAGTGATAGAGAGTACAAGAGTTAGTCAGAGAGTGTCAGAGAGTGATAGAGAGTTTCAGAGAGTGCTAGAGAGTGATAGAGAGTGTCAGAGAGTGATAGAGAGTGTCTGAGAGTGTCAGAGAGTGATAGAGAATGTCTGAGAGTGTCTGCGAGTGTCAGAGAGTGTCAGAGAGTGATAGAGAGTGATAGAGAGTGTCTGAGAGTGTCAGAGAGTGAAAGAGTGTGTTTAGAGATTGTCTGAGAATGTCTGAGAGTGTCAGAGAAAGTCATGGTGTGTCAGAGAGAGACAGAGAGTGATTGAGAGTGTCTGAGAGTGTCGGAGACTGTCAGAGTGTGTCAGAGAGTGTCAGAGAGTGATAGAGCGTGATGGAGAGTGATAGAGTGTGATAGAGAGTGTCTGAGAGTGTCAGTCAGTGTCAGAGAGTGATAGAGAGTGTCTGAGATTGTCA
This sequence comes from Heterodontus francisci, assembly GCF_036365525.1. Taxonomy (NCBI): domain Eukaryota; kingdom Metazoa; phylum Chordata; class Chondrichthyes; order Heterodontiformes; family Heterodontidae; genus Heterodontus; species Heterodontus francisci. The sequence continues at coordinate 1,167,799 of NW_027141280.1, forward strand.
GGGATTGTCGGATTGTGTCAGAGTGTGTCAGAAAGTGATAGAGAGTGATAGAGAGTGTCTGAGAGTGTCAGAGTGTGTGAGAGAGTCTCAGAGAGCGATAGAGAGTGTCAGAGAGCGATAGAGAGTGTCAGAGTGTGTCAGAGAGTGTCAGAGAGTGTCAGAGAGTGATAGAGAGTGTCAGAGAGGGTGTGAGTGTGTCAGAGAGTTTCAGAGAGTGTCAGAGAGTGAGAGAGAGTGTCTGAGAGCGTCTGAGAGTGACAGAGCGTGTCTGAGAGTTTCAGTTAGTGCCAGAGATTGATAGAGAGTGTCTGAGAGTGTCAGAGAGTGTCAGAGTGTGTCAGAGAGAGATAGGGAGTGATAGAGAGTGTCTGAGAGTGTCAGAGAGTTTCAGAGAGTGATAGAGATGGATAGAGATTGTCAGAGAGTGATATAGAGTGTCTGAGAGTGATAGAGAGTGATAGAGAGTGATAGAGAGTGTCAGAGAGTGATAGAGAGTGTCTGAGAGTGATAGAGAGCGTCTGAGAGTGTCAGAGAGTGATAGAGACTGATAGAGAGTGATAGAATGTGTCAGAGTGTGTCAGAGAGTGTCAGATTGATAGAAAGTGTCAGAGCGTGTCAGAGTGTGTCAGAGAGTGACAGAGAGTGTCTGAGAGTGTCTGAGAGTGACAGAGAGTGTCTGAGAGTGTCAGTCAGTGTCAGAGAGTGATAGAGAGTGTCTGAGAGTGCCAGTGAGTGTCAGAGAGTGGTAGAGAGTGTCTGAGAGTGTCAGAGATTGTCAGAGTGTGTCAGAGTGTCTCAGAGAGTAATAGAGAGTGATAGAGAGTGTCTGAGAGCTTCAGAGTTGTCAGAGTGTGTCAGAGAGAGTCAGAGAGTGATAGAGAGTGTAACAGTTGGTCAGAGAGTGTCAGAGAGTGATAGAGAGTTTCAGAGAGTGCTAGAGAGTGATAGAGAGTGTCAGAGAGTGATAGAGAGTGTCTGAGAGTGTCAGAGAGTGATAAAGAATGTCTGAGAGTGTCTGCGAGTGTCAGAGAGTGTCAGAGAGTGATAGAGAGTGATAGAGAGTGTCTTAGAGTGTCAGAGAGTGACAGAGGGTGTCTGAGAGTGTCAGAGAGTGTCAGAGTGTGTTTAGAGATTGTCTGAGAATGTCTGAGAGTGTCAGAGAAAGTCGGAGTTTGTCAGAGAGTGATAGAGAGTGTAACAGTTGGTCAGAGAGTGTCAGAGAGTGATAGAGAGTTTCAGAGAGTGCTAGAGAGTGTCAGAGAGTGATAGAGAGTGTCTGAGAGTGTCAGAGAGTGATAGAGAATGTCTGAGAGTGTCTGCGAGTGTCAGAGAGTGTCAGAGAGTGATAGAGAGTGATAGAGAGTGTCTGAGAGTGTCAGAGAGTGACAGAGCGTGTCTGAGAGTGTCAGAGAGTGTCAGATTGTGTTTAGAGATTGTCTGAGTATGTCTGAGAGTGTCAGAGAAAGTCGGAGTGTGTCAGAGAGTGATAGAGAGTGATTGAGAGTGTCTGAGAGTGTCGGAGACTGTCAGAGTGTGTCAGAGAGTGTCAGAGAGTGATAGAGCGTGATGGAGAGTGATAGAGTGTGATAGAGAGTGTCAGAGAGTGATAGAGAATGTCAGAGATAGATAGAGAGTGTCTGAGAGTATCTGAGAGTGTCAGAGATTGTCAGAGTGTGTCACAGAGTGTCAGAGAGTGATAGAGAGTGTCAGAGAGTGATAGAGAGTGTCAGAGAGTGTCAGAGAGTGTCAGACAGTGATAGAGAGTGATAGAGACTGTCTGAGAGAGTCAGAGAGTGTCAGAGAGTGTCAGAGAGTGTCAGAGAGTGATAGAGAGTGATAGAGAGTGTCTGCGAGAGTCAGAGAGTGTCAGAGAGTGACAGAGAGTGCCTGAGAGTGTCTGAGAGTGTCAGTGACTGTCAGAGTATGTCAGAGAGTGATAGAGAGTGATAGAGAGTGTCTGAGAGTGTCAGAGAGTGTCAGAGTATGTCAGAGAGTGATAGACAATGTCAGAGAGTGTCATAGAGTGATAGAGAGCTTCTGAGAGTGTCAGAGAGTAATATAGAGTGTCAAATTGTGTCAGAGAGTGATAGAGAGTGATAGAGAGTATCAGAGAGTTTCAGAGTGTGTCAGAGAGTGTCAGAGAGTGATAGAATGTGTCAGAGAGTGATAGAGAGTGTCTGAGAGTGTCAGGGAGTGTCAGAGAGTGATAGAGAGTGTCAGAGAGTGTCAGAGAGTGTCAGACAGTGATAGAGAGTGATAGAGAGTGTCTGAGAGAGTCAGAGAGTGTCAGAGAGTGTCAGAGAGTGATAGAGAGAGTCAGAGAGTGATAGAGAGAGTCAGAGAGTGTCTGAAAGTGACAGAGAGTGTCTGAGAGTGACAGTGAGTGTCAGAGAGTGATAGAGAGTGTCTGAGAGTGTCAGAGATTGTCAGAGTGTGTCAGAGTGTCTCAGAGAGTAATAGAGAGTGATAGAGAGTGTCTGAGAGTTTCAGAGTGTGTCACAGTGTGTCAGAGAGAGTCAGAGAGTGATAGAGAGTACAAGAGTTAGTCAGAGAGTGTCAGAGAGTGATAGAGAGTTTCAGAGAGTGCTAGAGAGTGATAGAGAGTGTCAGAGAGTGATAGAGAGTGTCTGAGAGTGTCAGAGAGTGATAGAGAATGTCTGAGCGTGTCTGCGAGTGTCAGAGAGTGTCAGAGAGTGATAGAGAGTGATAGAGAGTGTCTGAGAGTGTCAGAGAGTGAAAGAGTGTGTTTAGAGATTGTCTGAGAATGTCTGAGAGTGTCAGAGAAAGTCATGGTGTGTCAGAGAGAGACAGAGAGTGATTGAGAGTGTCTGAGAGTGTCGGAGACTGTCAGAGTGTGTCAGAGAGTGTCAGAGAGTGATAGAGCGTGATGGAGAGTGATAGAGTGTGATAGAGAGTGTCTGAGAGTGTCAGTCAGTGTCAGAGAGTGATAGAGAGTGTCTGAGATTGTCAGGGATTGTCGGATTGTGTCAGAGTGTGTCAGAAAGTGATAGAGAGTGATAGAGAGTGTCTGAGAGTGTCAGAGTGTGTGAGAGAGTGTCAGAGAGCGATAGAGAGTGTCAGAGAGCGATAGAGAGTGTCAGAGTGTGTCAGAGAGTGTCAGAGAGTGTCAGAGAGTGATAGAGAGTGTCAGAGAGGGTGTGAGTGTGTCAGAGAGTTTCAGAGAGTGTCAGAGAGTGAGAGAGAGTGTCTGAGAGCGTCTGAGAGTGACAGAGCGTGTCTGAGAGTTTCAGTTAGTGCCAGAGATTGATAGAGAGTGTCTGAGAGTGTCAGAGAGTGTCAGAGTGTGTCAGAGAGAGATAGGGAGTGATAGAGAGTGTCTGAGAGTGTCAGAGAGTTTCAGAGAGTGATAGAGATGGATAGAGATTGTCAGAGAGTGATATAGAGTGTCTGAGAGTGATAGAGAGTGATAGAGAGTGATAGAGAGTGTCAGAGAGTGATAGAGAGTGTCTGAGAGTGATAGAGAGCGTCTGAGAGTGTCAGAGAGTGATAGAGACTGATAGAGAGTGATAGAATGTGTCAGAGTGTGTCAGAGAGTGTCAGATTGATAGAAAGTGTCAGAGCGTGTCAGAGTGTGTCAGAGAGTGACAGAGAGTGTCTGAGAGTGTCTGAGAGTGACAGAGAGTGTCTGAGAGTGTCAGTCAGTGTCAGAGAGTGATAGAGAGTGTCTGAGAGTGCCAGTGAGTGTCAGAGAGTGGTAGAGAGTGTCTGAGAGTGTCAGAGATTGTCAGAGTGTGTCAGAGTGTCTCAGAGAGTAATAGAGAGTGATAGAGAGTGTCTGAGAGCTTCAGAGTTGTCAGAGTGTGTCAGAGAGAGTCAGAGAGTGATAGAGAGTGTAACAGTTGGTCAGAGAGTGTCAGAGAGTGATAGAGAGTTTCAGAGAGTGCTAGAGAGTGATAGAGAGTGTCAGAGAGTGATAGAGAGTGTCTGAGAGTGTCAGAGAGTGATAAAGAATGTCTGAGAGTGTCTGCGAGTGTCAGAGAGTGTCAGAGAGTGATAGAGAGTGATAGAGAGTGTCTTAGAGTGTCAGAGAGTGACAGAGGGTGTCTGAGAGTGTCAGAGAGTGTCAGAGTGTGTTTAGAGATTGTCTGAGAATGTCTGAGAGTGTCAGAGAAAGTCGGAGTTTGTCAGAGAGTGATAGAGAGTGATTGAGAGTGTGTGAGAGTGTCGGAGACCGTCAGAGTGTGTCAGAGAGTGTCAGAGAGTGATAGAGCGTGATGGAGAGTGATAGAGTGTGATAGAGAGTGTCAGAGAGTGATAGAGAATGTCAGAGATAGATAGAGAGTGTCTATGAGTATCTGAGAGTAGCAGAGTGTGTCAGAGTGTTTCAGAGAGTGTCAGAGTGTGTCAGAGAGTATCAGAGAGGGGTAGAGAGAGATGGAGAGTGTCGGAGAGTGTCTGAGTGTGATAGAGATTGTCAGAGAGTGTCAGAGGGTGATAGAGAGTGTCTGAGAGTGTCAGAGTGTGAAAGAGAATGTCAGAGAGTGTGAGAGAGTGTCTGTGAGTGTCAGAGAGTGATAGAGAGTGTCAGAGAGTGACAGAGAGTGTCAGAGAGTGTCAGACAGTGATAGAGAGTGATAGAGAGTGTCTGATAGAGTCAGAGAGTGTCAGAGAGTGTCAGAGAGTGATAGAGAGTGATAGAGAGTGTCTGCGACAGTCAGAGAGTGTCAGAGACTGACAGAGAGTGTCTGAGAGTGTCAGTGAGTGTCAGAGAGTGATAGAGAGTGTCTGAGAGTGTCTGAGAGTGTCAGTGACTGTCAGAGTATGTCAGAGAGTGATAGAGAGTGATAGAGAGTGTCAGAGAGTGTCAGATTGTGTCAGAGAGTGATAGACTATGTCAGAGAGTGATAGAGAGTGGTAGAGAGCTTCTGAGAGTGTCAGAGAGTGATATAGAGTGTCAAATTGTGTCAGAGAGTGATAGAGAGTGTCAGAGAGTGTCAGAGTGTGTTTAGAGATTGTCTGAGAATGTCTGAGAGTGTCAGAGAAAGTCGGAGTGTGTCAGAGAGTGATAGAGAGTGATTGAGAGTGTCTGAGAGTGTCGGAGACTGTCAGAGTGTGTCAGAGAGTGATAGAGCGTGATGGAGAGAGATAGAGTGTGATAGAGAGTGTCAGAGAGTGATAGAGAATGTCAGAGCGTGTGAGAGAGTGTCTGTGAGTGTCAGAGAGTGATAGAGAATGTCAGAGGGCGATAGAGAGTGTCTGAGAGTGTCAGAGTGTGAAAGAGAATGTCAGAGAGTGTGAGAGAGTGTCTGTGAGTGTTAGAGAGTGATAGAGAGTTTCAGAGAGTGATAGAGAATGTCTGAGAGTGTCAAAGAGTGATAGAGAGTGTCTGAGAATGTCTGAGAGTGTCAGAGAGTGTCTGAGAGTGTCAGAGAGTCTCTGTGGGTGTCAGAGAGTGATAGAGAATGACTGAGAGTGTCTGAGAGTGTCAGATAGTGTCAGAGAGTGTCAGAGAGTGTCAGAGAGTTATAGAGAGTGTCAGAGTGTGTGAGAGTGATAGAGAGTGTCAGAGTGTGTCAGAGAGTGAGAGAGAGTGATCGAGAGTGTCAGAGAGTGATAGAGAGTGTCTGAGAGTGTCAGAGAGTGATAGAGAATGTCTAAGAGTGTCTGCGAGTGTCAGAGAGTATCAGAGAGTGATAGAGAGTGTCAGAGAGTGATAGAGAGTTTCAGAGTGTGTCAGAGAGTGAGAGAGAGTGATAGAGAGTGTCTGAGAGTGTCAGAGAGTGATAGAGAATGTCTAAGAGTGTCTGCGAGTGTCAGAGAGTGTCAGAGAGTGATAGAGAGTGATAGAGAGTGTCTGAGAGTGTCAGAGAGTGATAGAGAGTGTCTGAGAGTGTCAGAGAGTGACAGAGCCTGTCTGAGAATGTCTGAGAGTGTCAGAGAAAGTCGGAGTGTGTCAGAGAGTGATAGAGAGTGATTGAGAGTGTCTGAGAGTGTCGGAGACTGTCAGAGTGTGTCAGAGAGTGTCAGAGAGTGATAGAGCGTGATGGAGTGTGACAGAGTGTGATAGAGAGTGTCAGAGAGTGATAGAGAATGTCAGAGAAAGATAGAGAGTGTCTGAGAGTATCTAAGAGTGTCAGAGATTGTCAGAGTGTGTCAGAGAGTGTCAGTGAGTGATAAAGAGTGATAGAGAGTATCAGAGTGTGTCAGAGTGTGTCAGAGAGTGTCAGAGTGTGTCAGACAGTATCAGAGAGGGATAGAGAGAGATAGAGAGTGTCGGAGAGTGTCTGAGTGTGATAGAGATTGTCAGAGAGTGTCAGAGGGTGATAGAGAGTGTCTGAGAGTGTCAGAGTGTGAAAGAGAATGTCAGAGAGTGTGAGAGAGTGTCTGTGAGTGTCAGAGAGTGAAAGAGAGTGTCAGAGGGCGATAGAGAGTGTCTGAGAGTGTCAGAGTGTGAAAGAGAATGTCAGAGAGTGTGAGAGAGTGTCTGTGAATGTTAGAGAGTGATAGAGAGTTTCAGAGAGTGATAGAGAATGTCTGAGAGTGTCAAAGAGTGATAGAGAGTGTCTGAGAATGTCTGAGAGTGTCAGAGAGTGTATGAGAGTGTCAGAGAGTGATCGAGAGTGTCTGAGAGTGTCAGAGAGTCTCTGTGGGTGTCAGAGAGTGATAGAGAATGTCTGAGAGTGTCTGAGAGTGTCAGATAGTGTCAGAGAGTGTCAGAGAGTGTGTGAGAGTGATAGAGAGTGTCAGAGTGTGTCAGAGAGTGATAGAGAGTGATAGTGTCTGAGAGTATCAGAGAGTGATAGAGAGTGTCTGAGAGTTATAGACAGTTTCAGAGTGTCTCAGAGAGTGAGAGAGAGTGATCGAGAGTATCAGAGAGTGATAGAGAGTGTCTGAGAGTGTCAGAGAGTGATAGAGAATGTCTGAGAGTGTCTGCGAGTGTCAGAGAGTGTCAGAGAGTGATAGAGAGTGATAGAGAGTGTCTGAGAGTGTCAGAGAGTGACAGAGCGTGTCTGAGAGTGTCAGAGAGTGTCAGAGTGTGTTTAGAGATTGTCTGAGAATGTCTGAGAGTGTCAGAGCAAGTCGCAGTGTGTCAGAGAGTGATGGAGAGTGATTGAGAGTGTCTGAGAGTGTCGGAGACTGTCAGAGTGTGTCAGAGAGTGTCAGAGAGTGATAGAGCGTGATGGAGAGTGATAGAGTGTGATAGAGAGTGTCAGAGAGTGATAGAGAACGTCAGAGATAGATAGAGAGTGTCTGAGAGTATCTGAGAGTGTCAGAGATTGTCAGAGTGTGTCAGAGAGTGTCAGAGAGTGATAAAGAGTGATAGAGAGTATCAGAGTGTGTCAGAGTGTGTCAGAGTGTGTCAGAGTGTGTCAGAGAGTATCAGAGAGCGATAGAGAGAGATAGAGAGTGTCGGAGAGTGTCTGAGTGTGATAGAGATTGTCAGAGAGTGTCAGAGGGTGATAGAGAGTGTTTGTGAGTGTCAGAGAGTGATAGAGAGTGTCAGAGAGTGATAGAGAGTGTCAGAGAGTGTCAGAGAGTGTCAGACAGTGATGGAGAGTGATAGAGAGTGTCTGAGAGAGTCAGAGAGTGTCAGAGAGTGTCAGAGCGTGATAGAGAGAGTCAGAGAGTGATAGAGAATGTCAGAGAGTGTCAGAGAGTGTCAGACTGTGATGGAGAGTGATAGAGAGTGTCTGAGAGAGTCAGAGAGTGTCAGAGAGTGTCAGAGCGTGATAGAGAGAGTCAGAGAGTGATAGAGAGTGTCTGAAAGTGTCTGAAAGTGACAGAGAGTGTCTGAGAGTGCCAGTGAGTGTCAGAGAGTGATAGAGAGTGTCTGAGAGTGTCAGAGATTGTCAGAGTGTGTCAGAGTGTCTCAGAGAGTAATAGAGAGTGATAGAGAGTGTCTGAGAGTTTCAGAGTGTGTCAGAGTGTGTCAGAGAGAGTCAGAGAGTGATAGAGAGTGTAAGAGTTAGTCAGAGAGTGTCAGAGAGTGATAGAGAGTTTCAGAGTGTTCTAGAGAGTGATAGAGAGTGTCAGAGAGTGATAGAGAGTGTCTGAGAGTGTCAGAGAGTGATAGAGAATGTCTGAGAGTGTCTGCGAGTGGCAGAGAGTGTCAGAGAGTGCTTGAGAGTGATAGAGAGTGTCAGAGAGTGATAGAGAGTGTCTGAGAGTGTCAGAGAGTGATAGAGAATGTCTGAGAGTGTCTGCGAGTGTCAGATTGTGTCAGAGAGTGATAGAGAGTGTCTGAGAGTGTCAGAGAGTGTCAGAGTGTGTTTAGAGATTGTCTGAGAATGTCTGAGAGTGTCAGAGAAATGCGGAGTGTGCCAGAGAGTGATAGAGAGTGATTGAGAGTGTCTGAGAGTGTCGGAGACTGTCAGAGTGTGTCAGAGAGTGTCAGAGAGTGATAGAGCGTGATGGAGAGTGATAGAGTGTGATAGAGAGTGTCTGAGAGTGTCAGTCAGTGTCAGAGAGTGATAGAGAGTGTCTGAGATTGTCAGGGATTGTCGGATTGTGTCAGAGTGTGTCAGAAAGTGATAGAGAGTGATAGACAGTGTCTGAGTGTGTCAGAGTGTGTCAGAGAGTGTCAGAGAGCGATAGAGAGTGTCAGAGAGCGATAGAGAGTGTCAGAGTGTGTCAGAGAGTGTCAGAGACTGTCAGAGAGTGATAGAGAGTGTCAGAGAGGGTGTGAGTGTGTCAGAGAGTTTCAGAGAGTGTCAGAGAGTGAGAGAGAGTGTCTGAGAGCGTCTGAGAGTGACAGAGCATGTCTGAGAGTTTCAGTTAGTGCCAGAGTTTGATAGAGAGTGTCTGAGAGTGTCAGAGTGTGTCAGAGTGTGTCAGAGAGAGATAGGGAGTGATAGAGAGTGTCTGAGAGTGTCAGAGAGTTTCAGAGAGTGATAGAGATGGATAGAGATTGTCAGAGAGTGATAGAGAGTGTCTGAGAGTGATAGAGAGTGATAGAGAGTGATAGAGAGTGTCAGAGAGTGATAGAGAGTGTCTGAGAGTGATAGAGAGCGTCTGAGAGTGTCAGAGAGTGTCGGAGACTGTCAGAGTATGTCAGAGAGTGTCAGAGAGTGATAGAGCGTGATGGAGAGTGATAGAGTGTGATAGAGAGTGTCAGAGAGTGATAGAGAACGTCAGAGATAGATAGAGAGTGTCTGAGAGTATCTGAGAGTGTCAGAGATTGTCAGAGTGTGTCAGAGAGTGTCAGAGAGTGATAAAGAGTGATAGAGAGTATCAGAGTTTGTCAGAGTGTGTCAGAGAGTGTCAGAGTGTGTCAGAGAGTATCAGAGAGCGATAGAGAGAGATAGAGAGTGTCGGAGAGTGTCTGAGTGTGATAGAGAATGTCAGAGAGTGTCAGAGGGTGATAGAGAGTGTCTGAGAGTGTCAGAGTGTGAAAGAGAATGTCAGAGAGTGTGAGAGAGTGTCTGTGAGTGTCAGAGAGTGATAGAGAGTGTCAGAGAGTGATAGAGAGTGTCAGAGAATGTCAGAGAGTGTCACACAGTGATGGAGAGTGATAGAGAGTGTCTGAGAGAGTCAGAGAGTGTCAGAGCGTGATAGAGAGAGTCAGAGAGTGATAGAGAGTGTCTGAAAGTGTCTGAAAGTGACAGAGAGTGTCTGAGAGTGCCAGTGAGTGTCAGAGAGTGATAGAGAGTGTCTGAGAGTGTCAGAGATTGTCAGAGTGTGTCAGACTGTCTCAGAGAGTAATAGAGAGTGATAGAGAGTGTCTGAGAGTTTCAGAGTGTGTCAGAGTGTGTCAGAGATTGTCAGAGAGTGATAGAGAGTGTAAGAGTTAGTCAGAGAGTGTCAGAGAGTGATAGAGAGTTTCAGAGAGTGCTAGAGAGTGATAGAGAGTGTCAGAGAGTGATAGAGAGTGTCTGAGAGTGTCAGAGAGTGATAGAGAATGTCTGAGAGTGTCTGCGAGTGGCAGAGAGTGTCAGAGAGTGCTAGAGAGTGATAGAGAGTGTCAGAGAGTGATAGAGAGTGTCTGAGAGTGTCAGAGAGTGATAGAGAATGTCTGAGAGTGTCTGCGAGTGTCAGAGAGTGTCAGAGAGTGATAGAGAGTGTCAGAGAGTGATAGAGAGTGTCTGAGAGTGTCTGCGAGTGTCAGAGAGTGTCAGAGTGTGTTTAGAGATTGTCTGAGAATGTCTGAGAGTGTCAGAGAAAGCCGGAGTTTGCCAGAGAGTGATAGAGAGTGATTGAGAGTGTCTGAGAGTGTCGGAGACTGTCAGAGTGTGTCAGAGAGTGTCAGAGAGTGATAGAGCGTGATGGAGAGTGATAGAGTGTGATAGAGAGTGTCTGAGAGTGTCAGTCAGTGTCAGAGAGTCATAGAGAGTGTCTGAGATTGTCAGGGATTGTCGGATTGTGTCAGAGTGTGTCAGAAAGTGATAGAGAGTGATAGAGAGTGTCTGAGTGTGTCAGAGTGTGTCAGAGAGTGTCAGAGAGCGATAGAGAGTGTCAGAGAGCGATAGAGAGTGTCAGAGTGTGTCAGAGAGTGTCAGAGACTGTCAGAGAGTGATAGAGAGTGTCAGAGAGGGTGTGAGTGTGTCAGAGAGTTTCAGAGAGTGTCAGAGAGTGAGAGAGAGTGTCTGAGAGCGTCTGAGAGTGACAGAGCGTGTCTGAGAGTTTCAGTTAGTGCCAGAGTTTGATAGAGAGTGTCTGAGAGTGTCAGAGTGTGTCAGAGTGTGTCAGAGAGAGATAGGGAGTGATAGAGAGTGTCTGAGAGTGTCAGAGAGTTTCAGAGAGTGATAGAGATGGATAGAGATTGTCAGAGAGTGATAGAGAGTGTCTGAGAGTGATAGAGAGTGTCAGAGAGTGATAGAGAGTGTCTGAGAGTGATAGAGAGCGTCTGAGAGTGTCAGAGAGTGATAGAGACTGATAGAGAGTGATAGAAAGTGTCAGAGTGTGTCAGAGAGTGTCAGAGTGATAGAAAGTGTCACAGGTGTCAGAGTGTGTCAGAGTGTGTCAGAGAGTGACAGAGAGTGATAGAGAGTGTCTGAGAGTGTCTGAGAGTGACAGAGAGTGTCTGAGAGTGTCAGTCAGTGTCAGAGAGTGATAGAGAGTGTCTGAGAGTGCCAGTGAGTTTCAGAGAGTGATAGAGAGTGTCTGAGAGTGTCAGAGATAGTCAGAGTATGTCAGAGTGTCTCAGAGAGTAATAGAGAGTGATATAGAGTGTATGAGAGCTTCAGAGTTGTCAGAGTGTGTCAGAGAGAGTCAGAGATTGATAGAGAGTGTAACAGTTGGTCAGAGAGTGTCAGAGAGTGATAGAGAGTTTCAGAGAGTGCTAGAGAGTGATAGAGAGTGTCGGAGAGTGATAGAGAGTGTCTGAGAGTGTCAGAGAGTGATAGAGAATGTCCGAGAGTGTCAGAGAGTGTCAGAGTGTGTTTAGAGATTGTCTGAGAATGTCTGAGAGTGTCAGATAAAGTCGGAGTGTGTCAGAGAGTGATTGAGAGTGTCTGAGAGTGTCGGAGACTGTCAGAGTGTGTCAGAGAGTGTCAGAGAGTGATAGAGCGTGATGGAGAGTGATAGAGTGTGATAGAGAGTGTCAGAGAGTGATAGAGAATGTCAGAGATAGATAGAGAGTGTCTATGAGTATCTGAGAATGTCAGAGATTGTCAAAGTGTGTCAGAGAGTGTCAGAGAGTGATAAAGAGTGATAGAGAGGATGAGAGCGTGTCAGAGTGTTTCAGAGAGTGTCAGAGAGGGATAGAGAGAGATAGAAAGTGTCGGAGAGTGTCTGAGTGTGATAGAGATTGTCAGAGAGTGTCAGAGGGTGATAGAGAGTGTTTGAGAGTGTCAGAGTGTGAAAGAGAATGTCAGAGAGTGTGAGAGAGTGTCTGTGAGTGTCAGAGAGTGATAGAGAGTGTCAGAGGGCGATAGAGAGTGTCTGAGAGTGTCAGAGTGTGAAAGAGAATGTCAGAGAGTGTGAGAGAGTGTCTGTGAGTGTTAGAGAGTGATAGAGAGTTTCAGAGAGTGATAGAGAATGTCTGAGAGTGTCAAAGAGTGATAGAGAGTGTCTGAGAATGTCTGAGAGTGTCAGAGAGTGTCTGAGAGTGTCAGAGAGTGATAGAGAGTGTCTGAGAGTGTCAGAGAGTCTCTGTGGGTGTCAGAGAGTGATAGAGAATGTCTGAGAGTGTCTGAGAGTGTCAGATAGTGTCAGAGAGTGTCAGAGAGTGTGTGAGAGTGATAGAGAGTGTCAGAGTGTGTCAGAGAGTGATAGAGAGTGATAGTGTCTGAGAGTATCAGAGAGTGATAGAGAGTGTCAGAGAGTGATAGAGAGTGTCTGAGAGTGTCAGAGAGTGATAGAGAATGTCTGAGAGTGTCTGCGAGTGTCAGAGAGTGTCAGAGAGTGATAGAGTGTGATAGAGAGTGTCTGAGAGTGTCAGAGAGTGACAGAGCGTGTCTGAGAGTGTCAGAGAGTGTCAGAGTGTGTTTAGAGATTGTCTGAGAATGTCTGAGAGTGTCAGAGCAAGTCGGAGTGTGTCAGAGAGTGATGGAGAGTGATTGAGAGTGTCTGAGAGTGTCGGAGACTGTCAGAGTGTGTCAGAGAGTGTCAGAGAGTGATAGAGCGTGATGGAGAGTGATAGAGTGTGATAGAAAGTGTCAGAGAGTGATAGAGAATGTCAGAAATAGATAGAGAGTGTCTGAGAGTATCTGAGAGTGTCTGAGATTGTCAGAGTGTGTCAGAGAGTGTCAGAGAGTGATAAAGAGTGATAGAGAGTATCAGAGTGTGTCAGAGTGTGTCAGAGAGTGTCAGAGTGTGTCAGAGAGTATCAGAGAGCGATAGAGAGAGATAGAGAGTGTCGGAGAGTGTCTGAGTGTGATAGAGATTGTCAGAGAGTGTCAGAGGGTGATAGAGAGTGTCTGAGAGTGTCAGAGTGAGAAAGAGAATGTCAGAGAGTGTGAGAGAGTGTCTGTGAGTGTCAGAGAGTGATAGAGAGTGTCAGAGAGTGTCAGACAGTGATAGATTGTGATAGAGAGTGTCTGAGAGAGTCAGAGAGTGTCAGAGAGTGTCAGAGAGTGTCAGAGAGTGATAGAGAGTGATAGAGAGTGTCTGCGAGAGACAGACAGTGTCAGAGAGTGACAGAGAGTGTCTGAGAGTGTCAGTGAGTGTCAGACAGTGATAGAGTGTGTCTGAGAGTGTCTGAGAGTGTCAGTGACTGTCAGAGTATGTCAGAGAGTGATAGAGAGTGATAGAGAGTGATAGAGAGTGTCTGAGAGTGTCAGAGAGTGTCAGAGAGTGATAGACAATGTCAGAGATTGTCATAGAGTGATAGAGAGCTTCTGAGAGTGTCAGATATTAAATATAGAGTGTCAAATTGTGTCAGAGAGTGATAGAGAGTGTCAGAGAGTTTCAGAGTGTGTCAGAGAGTGATAGAGAGTGTCTGAGAGTGTCAGTGAGTGTCAGACTGTGATAGAGAGTGTCTGAGAGTTTCTGAGAGTGTCAGTGACTGTCAGAGTATGTCAGAGAGTGGTAGAGAGTGATAGAGAGTGTCTGAGAGTGTCAGAGAGTGTCAGAGTGTGTCAGAGAGTGATAGACAATGTCAGAGAGTGTCATAGAGTGATAGAGACCTTCTGAGAGTGTCAGATAGAAATATAGAGTGTCAAATTGTGCCAGAGAGTGATAGAGAGTGATAGAGAGTGTCAGAGAGTTTCAGAGTGTGTCAGAGAGTGTCAGAGACTGATAGAATGTGTCAGAGAGTGATAGAGAGTGTCTGAGAGTGTCAGGGAGTGTCAGAGAGTGATAGAGAGTGTCAGAGAGTGTCAGAGAGTGTCAGACAGTGATGGAGAGTGATAGAGAGTGTCTGAGAGAGTCAGAGAGTGTCAGAGAGTGTCAGAGAGTGTCAGAGAGTGATAGAGAGTGTCTGAGAGTGTCTGAAAGTGACAGAGAGTGTCTGAGAGTGCCAGTGAGTGTCAGAGAGTGATAGAGAGTGTCTGAGAGTTTCAGAGTGTGTCACAGTGTGTCAGAGAGAGTCAGAGAGTGATAGAGAGTGTAAGAGTTAGTCAGAGAGTTTCAGAGAGTGATAGAGAGTGTCTGAGAGTGTCAATCAGTGTCAGAGAGTGATAGAGAGTGTCTGAAAGTGCCAGTGAGTGTCAGAGAGTGTCTGAGAGTGTCTGAGAGTGTCAGAGGTTGTCAGAGTGTGTCAGAGTGTCTCAGAGAGTAATAGAGAGTGATAGAGAGTGTAACAGTTGGTCAGAGAGTGTCAGAGAGTGATAGAGAGTTTCAGAGAGTGCTAGAGAGTGATAGAGAGTGTCAGAGAGTGATAGAGAGTGTCTGAGAGTGATAGAGACTGAAAGAGAGTGTCTGAGAGTGTCAGAGAGTGACAGAGCGTGTCTGTGAGTGTCAGAGAGTGTCAGAGTGTGTTTAGAGATTGTCTGAGAATGTCTGAGAGTGTCAGAGAAAGTCGGAGTGTGTCAGAGAGTGATAGAGAGTGATTGAGAGTGTCTGAGAGTGTCGGAGACTGTCAGAGTGTGTCAGAGAGTGTCAGAGAGTGATAGAGTGTGATGGAGAGTGATAGAGTGTGATAGAGAGTGTCAGAGAGTGAAAGAGAATGTCAGAGATAGATAGAGAGTGTCTGAGAGTATCTGAGAGTGTCAGAGATTGTCAGAGTGTGTCACAGAGTGTCAGAGAGTGATAGAGAGTGTCAGAGAGTGATAGAGAGTGTCAGAGAGTGTCAGAGAGTGTCAGACAGTGATAGAGAGGGATAGAGAGTGTCTGAGAGAGTCAGAGAGTGTCAGAGAGTGTCAGAGAGTGTCAGAGAGTGATAGAGAGTGATAGAGAGTGTCTGCGAGAGTCAGAGAGTGTCAGAGAGTAACAGAGAGTGTCTGAGAGTGTCAGTGAGTGTCAGACAGTGATAGAGAGTGTCTGAGAGTGTCTGAGAGTGTCAGTGACTGTCAGAGTATGTCAGAGAGTGATAGAGAGTGATAGAGAGTGTCTGAGAGTGTCAGAGAGTGTCAGAGTGTGTCAGAGAGTGATAGACAATGTCAGAGAGTGTCATAGAGTGATAGAGAGTGTCTGAGAGTGTCAGAGAGTAATATAGAGTGTCAACTTGTGTCAGAGAGTGATAGAGAGTGATAGAGAGTGTCAGTGAGTTTCAGAGTGTGTCAGAGAGTGTCAGAGACTGATAGAATGTGTCAGAGAGTGATAGAGAGTGTCTGAGAGTGTCAGGGAGTGTCAGAGTGTGATAGAGAATGTCAGAGAGTGTCGGAGAGTGTCTGAGTGTGATAGAGATTGTCAGAGAGTGTCAGAGGGTGATAGAGAGTGTCTGAGAGTGTCAGAGTGTGAAAGAGAATGTCAGAGAGTGTGAGAGAGTGTCTGTGAGTGTTAGAGTGTGATAGAGAGTTTCAGAGAGTGATAGAGAATTTCTGAGAGTGTCAAAGAGTGATGGAGAGTGTCTGAGAATGTCTGAGAGTGTCAGAGAGTGTCTGAGAGTGTCAGAGAGTGATAGAGAGTTTCTGAGAGTGTCAGAGAGTCTCTGTGGGTGTCAGAGAGTGATAGAGAATGTCTGAGAGTGTCTGAGAGTGTCTGAGAGTGTCAGATAGTGTCAGAGAGTGTCAGAGAGTTATAGAGAGTGTCAGAGTGTGTGAGAGTGATAGAGAGTGTCAGAGTGTTGCAGAGAGTGATAGAGAGTGATAGTGTCTGAGAGTATCAGAGAGTGATAGAGAGTGTCAGAGAGTGATAGAGAGTTTCAGAGTGTGTCAGAGAGTGAGAGAGAGTGATCGAGAGTGTCAGAGAGTGATAGAGAGTGTCTGAGAGTGACAGAGAGTGTCTGAGAGGGTCAGTGGGTGTCTGAGAGTGTCAGGGAGTGATCGAGAGTGATAGCGAGAGTCAGAGAGTGATGGAGAGTGTCTGAGAGTGATAGAGAGTGTCTGAGAGTGTCAGAGAGTGTCAGAGTGTGTCAGAGAGTGATAGACAATGTCAGAGAGTGTCATCG
The DNA here is from genome assembly GCF_036365525.1 of Heterodontus francisci. NCBI lineage: Eukaryota > Metazoa > Chordata > Chondrichthyes > Heterodontiformes > Heterodontidae > Heterodontus > Heterodontus francisci. The sequence continues at coordinate 1,183,688 of NW_027141280.1, forward strand.
AGTGATAGAGAGCTTCTGAGAGTGTCAGATAGAAATATAGAGTGTCAAATTGTGCCAGAGAGTGATAGAGAGTGATAGAGAGTGTCAGAGAGTTTCAGAGTGTGTAAGAGAGTGTCAGAGAGTGATAGAATGTGTCAGAGTGATAGAGAGTGTCTGAGAGTGTCAGTGAGTGTCAGAGAGTGATATAGAGTGTCAAATTGTGTCAGAGAGTGATAGAGAGTGTCAGAGAGTTTCAGAGTGTGTAAGAGAGTGTCAGAGAGTGATAGAATGTGTCAGAGTGATAGAGAGTGTCTGAGAGTGTCAGGGAGCGTCAGAGAGTGATAGAGAGTGTCTGAGAGTGTCAGAGAGTGTCAGACAGTGATAGAGAGTAATAGAGAGTGTCTGAGAGAGTCAGATAGTGTCAGAGAGTGTCAGAGAGTGATAGAGAGAGTCAGAGAGTGATAGAGAGTGTCTGAGAGTGTCTGAAAGTGACAGAGAGTGTCTGAGAGTGCCAGTGAGTGTCAGAGAGTGATAGAGAGTGTCTGAGAGTGTCAGAGATTGTCAGAGTGTGTCAGACTGTCTCAGAGAGTAATAGAGAGTGATAGAGAGTGTCTGAGAGTTTCAGAGTGTGTCAGAGTGTGTCAGAGAGAGTCAGAGATTGATAGAGAGTGTAAGAGTTAGTCAGAGAGTGTCAGAGAGTGATAGAGAGTTTCAGAGAGTGCTAGAGAGTGATAGAGAGTGTCAGAGAGTGATAGAGAGTGTCTGAGAGTGTCAGAGAGTGATAGAGAATGTCTGAGAGTGTCTGCGAGTGGCAGAGAGTGTCAGAGAGTGCAAGAGAGTGATAGAGAGTGTCAGAGAGTGATAGAGAGTGTCTGAGAGTGTCAGAGAGTGATAGAGAATGTCTGAGAGTGTCTGCGAGTGTCAGAGAGTGTCAGAGAGTGATAGAGAGTGTCAGAGAGTGATAGAGAGTGTCTGAGAGTGTCTGCGAGTGTCAGAGAGTGTCAGAGTGTGTTTAGAGATTGTCTGAGAATGTCTGAGAGTGTCAGAGAAAGCCGGAGTTTGCCAGAGAGTGATAGAGAGTGATTGAGAGTGTCTGAGAGTGTCGGAGACTGTCAGAGTGTGTCAGAGAGTGTCAGAGAGTGATAGAGCGTGATGGAGAGTGATAGAGTGTGATAGAGAGTGTCTGAGAGTGTCAGTCAGTGTCAGAGAGTGATAGAGAGTGTCTGAGATTGTCAGGGATTGTCGGATTGTGTCAGAGTGTGTCAGAAAGTGATAGAGAGTGATAGAGAGTGTCTGAGTGTGTCAGAGTGTGTCAGAGAGTGTCAGAGAGCGAAAGAGAGTGTCAGAGAGCGATAGAGAGTGTCAGAGTGTGTCAGAGAGTGTCAGCGAGAGTCAGAGAGTGATAGAGAGTGTAAGAGGTAGTCAGAGAGTGTCAGAGAGTGATAGAGAGTTTCAGAGAGTGCTAGAGAGTGATAGAGAGTGTCAGAGAGTGATAGAGAGTGATAGAGAGTGTCAGAGAGTGATAGAGAGTGTCTGAGAGTGATAGAGACTGAAAGAGAGTGTCTGAGAGTGTCAGAGAGTGACAGAGAGTGTAAGAGGTAGTCAGAGAGTGTCAGAGAGTGATAGAGAGTTTCAGAGAGTGCTAGAGAGTGATAGAGAGTGTCAGAGAGTGATAGAGAGTGTCTGAGAGTGTCAGAGAGTGATAGAGAATGTCTGAGAGTATCTGCGAGTGTCAGAGAGTGTCAGAGAGTGATAGAGAGTGATAGAGAGTGTATGAGTGTGTCAGAGAGTGTCAGAGTGTGTTTAGAGATTGTCTGAGAATGTCTGAGAGTGTCAGAGAAAATCGGAGTGTGTCAGAGAGTGATAGAGAGTGATTGAGAGTGTCAGAGAGTGATAGAGAATGTCAGAGCGTGTGAGAGAGTGTCAGAGAGTGATAGAGAATGTCAGAGAGAGTGAGAGTGTGTCTGTGAGTGTCAGAGAGTGATAGAGAGTGTCAGAGGCCGATAGAGAGTGTCTGAGTGTGTCAGAGTGTGAAAGAGAATGTCAGAGAGTGTGAGAGAGTGTCTGTGAGTGTTAGAGAGTGATAGAGAGTGTCAGAGAGTGATAGAGAATGTCTGAGAGTGTCAGATAGCGATAGAGAGTGACATAGAATGTCAGAGAGTGTCAAAGAGTGATAGAGAGTGTCTGAGAATGTCTGAGAGTGTCAGAGAGTGTCTGAGAGTGTCTGAGAGTGTCAGAGAGTGATAGAGAGTGTCAGAGAGTGATAGAGAGTGTCTGAGAGTGTCAGAGAGAGTCTGTGGGTGTCAGAGAGTGATAGAGAATGTCTGACAGTGTTTGAGAGTGTCAGATAGTGTCAGAGAGTGTCGGAGAGTGTCAGAGAGTTATAGAGAGTGTCAGAGTGTGTGAGAGTGATAGAGAGTGTCAGAGTGTGTCAGAGAGTGATAGAGAGTGATAGTGTCTGAGAGTATCAGAGAGTGATAGAGAGTGTCAGAGAGTGATCGAGAGTTTCAGATTGTGTCTGAGAGTGATAGAGAGTGATCGAGAGTGTCAGAGAGTGATAGAGAGTGTCTGAGAGTGTCAGAGAGTGATCGAGAGTGATAGAGAGTTTCAGAGTGTGATAGAGAGTGTCTGAGAGTGTCAGAGAGTGATAGAGAGTGTCAGAGAGTGATAGAGAGTGTCTGAGAGTGACAGACAGTGTCTGAGAGTGTCAGTGAGTGTCTGAGAGTGTCAGAGAGAGATAGAGAGTGATAGAGAGTGTCTGAGAGTGATAGAGAGTGTCTGAGAGTGTCAGAGAGTGTCAGAGTGTGTCAGAGTGTGTCAGAGAGTGATAGACAATGTCAGAGAGTGTCATAGAGTGATAGAGAGCTTCTGAGAGTGTCAGAGAGTGACATAGAGTGTGAAATTGTGTCAGAGAGTGATAGAGAGTGATAGAGAGTGTCAGAGAGTTTCAGAGTGTGTCAGAGAGTGTCAGAGATGATAGAGTGTGTCAGAGAGTGATAGAGAGTGTCTGAGAGTGTCAGGGAGTGTCAGAGAAAGTCGGAGTGTGTCAGAGAGTGATAGAGAGTGATTGAGAGTGTCTGAGAGTGTCGGAGACTGTCAGAGTGTGTCAGAGAGTGTCAGAGAGTGATAGAGCATGATGTAGAGTGATAGACTGTGATAGAGAGTGTCAGAGAGTGATAGAGAATGTCAGTGAGTGTCAGAGAGTGTCAGAGAGTGATAGAGAGTGTCAGAGAGGGTCAGAGAGTGATAGAGAGTGTCAGAGTGTGTCTGAGAGTTTCAGAGTGTGTCAGAGTGTGTCAGAATGAGTCAGAGAGTGATAGAGAGTGTAAGAGTTAGTCAGAGAGTGTCAGAGAGTGATAGAGAGTGTCTGAGAGTGTCAGAGAGTGATAGAGAATGTCTGAGAGTGTCTGCGAGTGTCAGAGAGTGATAGAGATTGATAGAGAGTCTCTGAGAGTGTCAGAGAGTGTCAGAGTGTGTTTCGAGGTTGTCTGAGAATGTCTGAGAGTGTCAGAGAAAGTCAGAGTGTGTCAGAGAGTGATAGAGCGTGATGTAGCGTGATAGAGTGTGATAGAGAGTGTCAGAGAGTGATAGAGAATGTCAGTGAGTGTCAGAGAATGTCAGAGAGTGAAAGAGAGTGTCAGAGAGGGTCAGAGAGTGTCAGACAGTGATAGAGAGTGTCAGAGAGTGTGAGAGCGTGTCAGAGAGTGTCAGAGAGCGTGAGAGTGTCAGAGAGTGTGTGAGTGTCAGAGAGTGTCAGACAATGTCAGAGAGTGTCAGAGTGGGTCAGAGAGTGTCAGAGAGTGCGTGAGAGTGTCAGAGAGTGTCAGAGAGTGTCAAAGTGTCAGAGAGTGTTAGAGAGTGATAGAGAGTGGCAGAGAGTGTCTGAAAGTGTCAGAGAGTGTCAGAGAGTGATAGAGAGTGTCAGAGAGTGTCAGAGAGTTTCTGAGTGTGTCTGAGATTGTCAGAGAGTGTCAGAGAGTGTCAGAGAGTGTCAGAGAGTGATAGAGAGTGTCAGGGAGTGATAGAGAGTGTCAGAGAGTATCAGAGTGATAAGAGTGTCAGAGAGGGTCCGAGAGTGTGAGAGTCTCAGAGAGTGTGAGAGTGTCAGAGAGTGACAGAGAGTGATAGATAGTGGCAGAGAGTGTCTGAAAGTGTCAGCGAGTGATAGAGAGTGTCAGAGAGTGTCAGAGAGTGATAGAGAGTGTCAGAGAGTGTCAGAGAGTGTCTGAGTGTGTCTGAGATTGTCAGAGAGTGTCAGGGAGGGTCAGAGAGTGATAGAGAGTGTCAGAGAGTGATAGAGAGTGTCAGAGAGTGTCAGAGTGATAGATAGTGTCAGAGAGGATCCGAGAGTGTGAGAGTGTCAGAGAGTGAGGGAGTGTCAGAGAGTGTCAGAGAGTGACAGAGAGTGATAAAGAGTGGCAGAGAGTATCTGAAAGTGTCAGCGAGTGATAGAGAGTGGCAGAGAATGTCTGAAAGTGTCAGAGAGTGTCAGAGAGTGATAGTGAGTGGCAGACAGTGTCTGAAAGTGTCAGAGAGTGTCAGAGAGTGATATTGAGTGTCAGCGAGTGTCTGTGTGGGTCTGAGAGTGTCAGAGAGGGTCAGAGAGTGATAGAGAGGGTCAGAGAGTGTCAGAGAGTGTCAGAGAGTGATAGAGAGTGGCAGAGAGTGTCTGAAAGTGTCAGAGAGTGTCAGAGAGTGATGGACAGTGTCAGAGAGTGTCTGAGTGTGTCTGAGAATGTCAGAGAGTGTAAGAGAGTGATAGAGAGTGTCAGAGAGTGTCAGAGTGTATCAGAGAGTATCAGAGAGTGTCAGAGAGTGTCAGAGAGTGATAGAGAGTGTCTGAGACTGTCTGAGAGTGTCAGATTGAGTCAGAGAGTGACAGAGAGTGTCAGAGAGAGTCTGAGAGTGTTAGAGTGTATCAGAGAGTGTCAGAGAGTGAATGAGAGTGGTAGATAGTGTATGAGTGTGTCAGAGAGTGTCTGAGAGTGTCAGAGTGTAACAGAGAGTGTCAGAGATTGTTAGAGAGTGTCAGAGAGTGCCAGAGTGTATCAGAGAGTGTCAGAGAGTGATAAAGAGTGATAGAGCGTGTCAGAGAGTGATAGAGTGTGCCAGAGAGTGTTTGAGAGTGTGAAAGAGTGTCAGAGAGTGTCAGAGAGTGTGAAAGAGTGTCAGAGAGTGTCAGAGAGTGTGCGAGTGTCAGAGAGTGTCAGAGAGTAATTGAGAGTGATTGAGAATGATTCACAGTGATAGAGAGTGTCAGAGAGTGATAGTGTGTGCCAGAGAGTGTCTGAGAGGGTCAGAGAGGGTCAGAGAGGGTCAGATAGTGTCAGAGAGTGTGAAAGAGTGTCAGAGAGTGTGCGAGTGTCAGAGAGTGTCAGATAGTGTCAGAGAGTGATAGAGAGTGGCAGAGAGTGTCTGAAAGTGTCAGAGAGTGTCTGAGAGAGATAGAGAGTTTCAGTGAGTTTCAGAGAGTGTCAGAGGGTGATCGAGAGTGATAGAGAGTGTCTGAAAGTGTCAGAGAGTGATATCGAGTGATAGAGAGTGGCAGAGAGTGTCTGAAAGTTTCAGAGAGTGATAGAGAGTGTCTGAGTGTGTCAGAGTGTGTCAGAGAGTGATAGAGTTTGTCAGAGAGTGTCAGAGATTGTCAGAGATGGTCAGAGAGTGTCAGAGAGTGTGAGAGAATGTCAGAGAGTATGAGAGAGTGTCAGAGAGTGTGAGAGTGTCAGAGAGTGTGAGAGTGTCAGAGAGTGTCAGATAGTGTCAGAAAGGGACAGAGCGTGAAAGAGAGTGTCAGAGAGTGTGAGACAGTGTCAGAGAGTGGCAGAGAGTGTCTGAAAGTGTCAGCGAGGGATATAGAGTGATAGAGAGTGGCAGAGAGTGTCACAGTGTATCAGAGAGTGTCAGAGAGTGATGGAGAGCGTAAGAGAGTGTCAGAGAGTGTCAGAGAGTGTCAGAGAGTGATAGACAGTGTCAGAGAGTGTGAAAGAGTGTCAGAGAGTGTCAGAGAGTGTGCGAGTGTCAGAGAGTGTCAGAGAGTGATTGAGAGTGATTGAGAATGATTCACAGTGATAGAGAGTGTCAGAGAGTGATAGAGTGTGCCAGAGAGTGTCTGAGAGGGTCAGAGAGGGTCAGAGAGGGTCAGAGAGTGTCAGAGAGTGTGAAAGAGTGTCAGAGAGTGTGCGAGTGTCAGAGAGTGTCAGAGAGTGTCGGAGAGTGATAGAGAGTGGCAGAGAGTGTCTGAAAGTGTCAGAGAGTGTCTGAGAGAGATAGAGAGTTTCAGAGAGTTTCAGAGAGTGTCAGAGAGTGATAGAGAGTGATAGAGAGTGTCTGAAAGTGTCAGAGAGTGATATCGAGTGATAGAGAGTGGCAGAGAGTGTCTGAAAGTTTCAGAGAGTGATAGAGAGTGTCTGAGTGTGTCAGAGTGTGTCAGAGAGTGATAGAGTTTGTCAGAGAGTGTCAGAGATTGTCAGAGATGGTCAGAGAGTGTCAGAGAGTGTGAGAGAATGTCAGGGAGTATGAGAGAGTGTCAGAGAGTGTCAGAGAGTGTGAGAGTGTCAGAGAGTGTGAGAGTGTCAGAGAGTGTGAGAGTGTCAGAGAGTGTCAGATAGCGTCAGAGAGTGTCAGAAAGGGACAGAGCGTGAAAGAGAGTGTCAGAGAGTGTGAGAGAGTGTCAGAGAGTGGCAGAGAGTGTCTGAAAGTGTCAGCGAGGGATATAGAGTGATAGAGAGTGGCAGAGAGTGTCACAGTGTATCATTAGAGTGTCAGAGAGTGATGGAGAGCGTAAGAGAGTGTCAGAGAGTGTCAGAGAGTGTCAGAGAGTGATACAGTGTCAGAGAGTGTCAGAGAGGGTCAGAGAGGTTCAGAGAGTGTCAGAGAGTGTGAAAGAGTGTCAGAGAGGGTCAGAGAGTGTGCGAGTGTCAGAGAGTGTCAGAGAGTGACAGAGAGTGATAGAGAGTGGCAGAGAGTGTCTGAAAGTGTCAGCGAGTGATAGAGAGTAATAGAGAGTTGCAGAGAATGTCTGAAAGTGTCAGAGAGTGTCAGAGAGTGATTGTGAGTGTCAGCGAGTGTCTGCGTGGGTCTGAGAGTGCCAGAGAGGGTCAGAGAGTTATAGAGAGGGTCAGAGAGTGTCAGAGAGTGTTAGAGTGTGTCAGAGAGTGATAGAGAGTGGCAGAGAGTGTCTGAAAGTGTCAGAGAGTGTCAGAGAGTGATAGAGAGTGTCAGAGAGTGTCTGCTTGTGTCTGAGATTGTCAGAGAGTGTCACAGTGTATCAGAGAGTATCAGAGAGTGTCAGAGAGTGATAGGGAGTGTATGAGACTGTCTGAGAGTGTCAGATTGAGTCAGAGAGTGATAGAGAGTGTCAGAGAGTGTCTGAGAGTGTTAGAGTGTATCAGACAGCGTCAGAGAGTGATAGAGAGTGGTAGAGAAAGTTCTGAGTGTGTCAGAGAGTGTCTGAGAGTGTCCGAGTGTATCAGAGAGTTTCAGAGAGTGATAGAGAGTGAGAGAGAGTGTCTGAGTGTGTCTGAGAGTATCTGAAAGTGCCAGAGAGTGTCAGAGAGGTTCAGAGAGTGATTGAGAGTGATTGAGAATGATTGACAGTGATAGAGAGTGTCAGAGAGTGATTGAGTGTGCCAGAGAGTGTCTGAGAGTGTCAGAGAGGGTCAGAGAGGTTCAGAGAGTGCCAGAGAGTGTGAAAGAGTGTCAGAGAGGGTCAGAGAGTGTGCGAGTGTCAGAGAGTGTCAGAGAGTGTCAGAGAGTGTCAGAGAGTGTCTGAAAGTGACAGAGAATTTCTGAGAGTGATAGAGAGTGTCAGAGAGTGTCAGAGAGTGATAGAGAGTGATAGAGAGTGTCTGAAAGTGTCAGAGAGTTATCTAGAGTGATAGAGAGTGGCAGAGAGTGCCTGAAAGTCTCAGAGAGTGATAGAGAGTGTCTGAGTGTGTCAGAGAGTGTCAGAGATTGTCAGAGAGTGATAGAGTTTGTCAGAAAGTGTCAGACATTGTCAGAGAGGGTCAGAGAGTGTCAGAGAGTGTGAGAGAATGTCAGAGAGAGTGAGAGAGTGTCAGAGAGTGTCAGAGAGAGTGAGAGTGTCAGAGAGTGTCTGAGTGTGCCAGAGTGTATCAGAGTGTCAGAGAGTGATAGAGAGTGATAGAGAGTGTCAGAGAGTGATAGAGTGTGCCAGAGAGAGTCTGAGAGTGTCAGAGAGTGTCAGAGAGGGTCAGAGAGGGTCGGAGAGTGTCAGAGAGTGTTAAAGAGTATCAGAGAGTGTGAGAGAGTGTGAAAGAGTGTCAGAGAGTGTCAGAGAGTGTGCGAGTGTCAGAGAGTGTCAGAAAATGTCAGAGAGTGTCTGAGAGTGATAGAGAGTGTCAGAGAGTGTCAGAGAGTGTCAGAGAGTGATAGAGAGTGATAGAGAGTGTCTGAAAGTGTCAGAGAGTGTCAGAGAGTGATAGAGTGTGCCAGAGAGTGTCTGAGAGTGTCAGAGAGGGTCAGAGAGGTTCAGAGAGTATCAGAGAGTGTGAAAGAGTGTCAGAGAGGGTCAGAGAGTGTGCGAGTGTCAGAGAGTGTCAGAGAGTGTCAGAGAGAGTCTGAAAGTGTCAGAAAGTGTCTGAGAGTGATAGAGAGTGTCAGAGAGTGTCAGAGAGTGTCAGAGAGTGATAGAGAGTGATAGAAAGTGTCTGAAAGTGTCAGAGAGTGATCTAGAGTGATCGAGAGTGGCAGAGAGTGTCTTAAAGTGTCAGAGAGTGATAGAGAGTGTCTGAGTGTGTCAGAGAGTGTCAGAGATTGTCAGAGAGTGATAGAGTTTGTCAGAAAGTGTCAGACATTGTCAGAGAGGGTCAGATAGTGTCAGAGAGTGTGAGAGAATGTCAGAGAGAGTGAGAGAGTGTCAGAGAGTGTCAGAGAGAGTGAGAGTGTCAGAGAGTGTGAGAGTGTCAGAGTGTATCAGAGAGTGTCAGAGAGTGATAGAGTGTGTCAGAGAGTGTCTGAGATTGTCAGAGAGGGTCAGAGAGTGTGAAAGAGTATCAGAGAGTGTCAGAGAGTGTGAAAGAGTGTCAGAGAGTGTCAGAGAGTGTGCGAGTGTCAGAGAGTGTCAGAAAATGTCAGAGAGTGTCAGAGAGTGTGAAAGAGTATCAGAGAGTGTCAGAGAGTGTGAAAGAGTGTCAGAGAGTGTCAGAGAGTGTGCGAGTGTCAGAGAGTGTCAGAAAATGTCAGAGAGTGTCAGAGAGTGATAGAGAGTGGCTGAGAGTGATAGAGAGTGTCAGGGAGTGTCAGAGAGTGATTGAGAGTGATTGAGAATGATTCACAGTGATAGAGAGTGTCAGAGAGTGATAGAGTGTGCCAGAGGGTGTCTGAGATTGTCAGAGAGGGTCAGAGAGTGTCAGAGAGTGTGAAAGAGTGTCAGAGAGTGTCAGAGAGTGTCAGAGAGTGTCAGAGAGTGATAGAGAGTGGCAGAGAGTGTCTTAAAGTGTCAGAGAGTGTCTGAGAGTGATAGAGAGTGTCAGAGAGTGTCAGAGAGTTTCAGAGATGATAGAGAGTGATCGAGAGTGTCTGAAAGTGTCAGAGAGTGATAGAGAGTGGCAGAGAATGCCTGAAAGTGTCAGAGAGTGATAGAGAGTGTCTGAGTGTGTCAGAGAGTGTCAGAGAGTGATAGAGTTTGTCAGAGAGTGTCAGAGATTGTCAGAGAGGGTCAGAGAGTGTCAGAGAGTGTGAGAGAATGTCAGAGAGTGAGAGAGAGTGTCAGAGAGTGTCAGATAGTGTCAGAGTGTGTCAGAGAGGGACAGAGTGTGTCAGAGAGTGTCAGAGAGTGTGAGAGAGTGCCAGAGAGTGTGAGAGTGTTAGAGAGTGTCAGAGAGCGATAGAGAGTAGCAGAGAGTGTCTGAAAGTGTCAGAGAGTGTCAGAGAGTGATAGAGAGTGTCAGAGAGTGTCAGGGAGTGATAGAGATTGATAGAGAGTGGCAGAGGTTGTCTGAAAGTGTCAGCGAGTAATATAGAGTGATAGAGAGTGATCGAGAGTGTCAGAGAGTGTCTGAGTGTGTCTGAGATTGTCAGAGAGTGTCAGAGAGTGATAGAGAGTTTCAGAGAGTCTCAGAGAGTGTCAGGGAGGGTCAGAGAGTGTCAGAGAGTGTGAGAGAGGGTCAGAGAGATTGTCAGAGAGTGTCAGACAGTGATAAAGAGTGGCAGATAGTGGCAGAGAGTTTCAGAGAGTGATAGAGAGTGATAGAGAGTGTCTGAGTGTGTCTGAAAGTGTCAGAGAGTGTCTGAGAGTGTCTGAGAGTGTCTGAGAGTGTCAGGGAGTGTCAGAGAGTGATAGAGAGTGATAGAGAGTGGCAGAGAATGTCTGAAAGTTTCAGAGAGTGATAGAGAGTGTCTGAGTGTGTCAGAGAACGTCAGAGAGTGATAGAGTTTGCCAGAGAGTGTCAGAGATTGTCAGAGAGGGTCAGAGAGTGTCAGAGAGTGTGAGGGAATGTCAGAGAGTATGAGAGAGTGTCAGAGAGTGTCAGAGACTGTGAGAGTGTCAGAGAGTGTGAGAGTGCGAGAGTGTGTCAGATAGTGTCAGAGAGTGTCAGAGAGTGTCAGAGAGGGACAGAGTGTGTCAGAGAGTGTCAGAGAGTGTGAGAGTGTGTCAGAAAGTGTGAGAGTGCCAGAGAGTGTCAGAGAGTGTGCGAGTGTCAGAGAGTGTCAGAAAATGTCAGAGAGTGTCTGAGAGTGATAGAGAGTGTCAGAGAGTGTCAGAGAGTGTCAGAGAGTGATAGAGAGTGATAGAGAGTGATGAGAGTGATAGAGAGTGTCTGAAAGTGTCAGAGAGTGTCAGAGAGTGATAGAGTGTGCCAGAGAGTGTCTGAGAGTGTCAGAGAGGGTCAGAGAGGTTCAGAGAGTATCAGATAGTGTGAAAGAGTGTCAGAGAGGGTCAGAGAGTGTGCGAGTGTCAGAGAGTGTCAGAGAGTGTCAGAGAGAGTTTGAAAGTGTCAGAAAGTGTCTGAGAGTGATAGAGAGTGTCAGAGAGTGTCAGAGAGTGTCAGAGAGTGATAGAGAGTGATAGAAAGTGTCTGAAAGTGTCAGAGAGTGATCTAGAGTGATCGAGAGTGGCAGAGAGTGTCTTAAAGTGTCAGAGAGTGATAGAGAGTGTCTGAGTGTGTCAGAGAGTGTCAGAGATTGTCAGAGAGTGATAGAGTTTGTCAGAAAGTGTCAGACATTGTCAGAGAGGGTCAGATAGTGTCAGAGGGTGTGAGAGAATGTCAGAGAGAGTGAGAGAGTGTCAGAGAGTGTCAGAGAGAGTGAGAGTGTCAGAGAGTGTGAGAGTGTCAGAGTGTATCAGAGAGTGTCAGAGAGTGATAGAGTGTGTCAGAGAGTGTCTGAGATTGTCAGAGAGGGTCAGAGAGGGTCAGAGAGTGTGAAAGAGTATCAGAGAGTGTCAGAGAGTGTGAAAGAGTGTCAGAGAGTGTCAGAGAGTGTGCGAGTGTCAGAGAGTGTCAGAAAATGTCAGAGAGTGTCAGAGAGTGTCAGAGAGTGTGAAAGAGTATCAGAGAGTGTCAGAGAGTGTGAAAGAGTGTCAGAGAGTGTCAGAGAGTGTGCGAGTGTCAGAGAGTGTCAGAAAATGTCAGAGAGTGTCAGAGAGTGATACAGAGTGGCTGAGAGTGATAGAGAGTGTCAGAGAGTGTCAGAGAGTGATTGAGAGTGATTGAGAATGATTCACAGTGATAGAGAGTGTCAGAGAGTGATAGAGTGTGCGAGAGGGTGTCTGAGATTGTCAGAGAGGGTCAGATGGTGTCAGAGAGTGTGAAAGAGTGTCAGAGAGTGTCAGAGAGTGTCAGAGAGTGATAGAGAGTGGCAGAGAGTGTCTTAAAGTGTCAGAGAGTGTCTGAGAGTGATAGAGAGTGTCAGAGAGTGTCAGAGAGTTTCAGAGATGATAGAGAGTGATCGAGAGTGTCTGAAAGTGTCAGAGAGTGATAGAGAGTGGCAGAGAATGCCTGAAAGTGTCAGAGAGTGATAGAGAGTGTCTGAGTGTGTCAGAGAGTGTCAGAGAGTGATAGAGTTTGTCAGAGAGTGTCAGAGATTGTCAGAGAGGGTCAGAGAGTGTCAGAGAGTGTGAGAGAATGTCAGAGAGTGAGAGAGTGTCAGAGAGTGTCAGATAGTGTCAGAGTGTGTCAGAGAGGGACAGAGTGTGTCAGAGAGTGTCAGAGAGTGTGAGAGAGTGCCAGAGAGTGTGAGAGTGTTAGAGAGTGTCAGAGAGTGATAGAGAGTAGCAGAGAGTGTCTGAAAGTGTCAGAGAGTGTCAGAGAGTGATAGAGAGTGTCAGAGAGTGTCAGGGAGTGATAGAGATTGATAGAGAGTGGCAGAGAGTGTCTGAAAGTGTCAGCGAGTAATATAGAGTGATAGAGAGTGGCAGAGAGTGTCAGAGAGTGATCGAGAGTGTCAGAGAGTGTCTGAGTGTGTCTGAGATTGTCAGAGAGTGTCAGAGAGTGATAGAGAGTTTCAGAGAGTCTCAGAGAGTGTCAGGGAGGGTCAGAGAGTGTCAGAGAGTGTGAGAGAGGGTCAGAGAGATTGTCAGAGAGTGTCAGACAGTGATAAAGAGTGGCAGATAGTGGCAGAGAGTTTCAGAGAGTGATAGAGAGTGATAGAGAGTGTCTGAGTGTGTCTGAAAGTGTCAGAGAGTGTCTGAGAGTGTCTGAGAGTGTCAGAGAGTGTCAGAGAGTGATAGAGAGTGATAGAGAGTGGCAGAGAATGTCTGAAAGTTTCAGAGAGTGATAGAGAGTGTCTGAGTGTGTCAGAGAACGTCAGAGAGTGATAGAGTTTTCCAGTGAGTGTCAGAGATTGTCAGAGAGGGTCAGAGAGTGTCAGAGAGTGTGAGGGAATGTCAGAGAGTATGAGAGAGTGTCAGAGAGTGTCAGAGACTGTGAGAGTGTCAGAGAGTGTGAGAGTGTCAGAGTGTGTCAGATAGTGTCAGAGAGTGTCAGAGAGGGACAGAGTGTGTCAGAGAGTGTCAGAGAGTGTGAGAGTGTGTCAGAAAGTGTGAGAGTGCCAGAGAGTGTCAGAGAGTATCAGAGAGTGTCAGAGAGTGTCAGAGAGTGTCTGAGACTGTATGAGAGTGTCACAGAGTGATAGAGAGTGTCAGAGAGTGTCTGAGTGTGTATGAGATTGTCAGAGAGTGTCAGAGAGAGATAGAGAGTGTCAGAGTGTATTAGAGACTATCAGAGAGTGTCGAAGAGTGTCAGAGATTGTCAGATAGTGATAGAGAGTGTCTGAGACTGTCTGAGAGTGTCAGCGAGTGTCAGATAGTAATAGAGAGTGTCAGAGAGTATCTGAGAGTGTTAGAGTGTATCAGAGAGTGTCAGACAGTGTGAGAGAGTGATAGAGTGTGGTAGAGAGTGTGTGAATGTGTCAGAGTGTGTCTGAGAGTGTCACAGTGTATCAGAGAGTGTCAGAGAGTGATGGAGAGTGTAAGAGAGTGTCAGAGAGTGTAAGAGAGTGTCAGAGAGTGTCAGAGAGTGATAGAGAGTGGCAGAGAGTGGCAGAGAGTGTGAGAGAGTGTCAGAGAGTGTCAGAGAGAATGAGAGTGTCAGAGAGTGTCAGAGAGAGTGAGAGTGTCAGAGAGTGTGAGAGTGTCAGAGAGTGTCAGACAGTGACAGAGAGTGTCAGAGTGGGTCAGAGAGTGTCAGAGAGTTTGTGAGAGTGTCAGAGAGTGTCAGAGAGTGTCAGAGAGTGTCAGAGAGTCTCAGAGAGTGATAGAGATTGAGAGAGAGTGGCAGAGAGTGTCTGAAAGTGTCAGAGATTGTCAGAGAGTGATCGAGAGTGTCAGAGACTGTCAGAGAGTGTCTGAGTGTGTCTGAGATTGTCAGAGAGTGTCAGAGAGTGATATAGAGTGTCAGAGAGTGTCAGAGAGTGATAGAGAGTGTCAGAATGGGTCCGAGAGTGTGAGAGTGTCAGAGAGTGTGAGAGTGTCAGAGAGTGTGAGAGTGTCAGAGTGTGTCAGAGAGTGACAGAGAGTGATAGAGAGTGGCAGAGAGTGTCTGAAAGTGTCAGCGAGTTATAGAGAGTAATAGAGAGTGGCAGAGAATGTCTGAAAGTGTCAGAGAGTGTCAGAGAGTGAAAGTGAGTGTCAGCGAGTGTCTGCGTGGGTCTGAGAGTGCCAGAGAGGGTCAGAGAGTGATAGAGAGGGTCAGAGAGTGTCAGAGAGTGTTAGAGAGTGTCAGAGAGTGATAGAGAGTCGCAGAGAGTGTCTGAAAGTATCAGAGAGTGTCAGAGGTTGATAGAGATTGTCAGAGAGTGTCTGATTGTGTCTGAGATTGTCAGAGAGTGTCAGAGAGTTGTAGAGAGTGTCAGAGAGGGACAGAGTGTGTCAGAGAGTGTCAGAGAGTGTGAGAGTGTGTCAGAAAGTGTGAGAGTGCCAGAGAGTGTCAGAGAGTATCAGAGAGTGTCAGAGAGTGTCTGAGACTGTATGAGAGTGTCACAGAGTGATAGAGAGTGTCAGAGAGTGTCTGAGTGTGTATGAGATTGTCAGAGAGTGTCAGAGAGAGATAGAGAGTGTCAGAGTGTATTAGAGACTATCAGAGAGTGTCGAAGAGTGTCAGAGATTGTCAGATAGTGATAGAGAGTGTCTGAGACTGTCTGAGAGTGTCAGCGAGTGTCAGATAGTAATAGAGAGTGTCAGAGAGTATCTGAGAGTGTTAGAGTGTATCAGAGAGTGTCAGACAGTGTGAGAGAGTGATAGAGTGTGGTAGAGAGTGTGTGAATGTGTCAGAGTGTGTCTGAGAGTGTCACAGTGTATCAGAGAGTGTCAGAGAGTGATGGAGAGTGTAAGAGAGTGTCAGAGAGTGTAAGAGAGTGTCAGAGAGTGTCAGAGAGTGATAGAGAGTGGCAGAGAGTGGCAGAGAGTGTGAGAGAGTGTCAGAGAGTGTCAGAGAGAATGAGAGTGTCAGAGAGTGTCAGAGAGTGTGAAAGAGTGTCAGAGAGTGTCAGAGAGTGTGCGAGTGTCAGAGAGTGTCAGAGAGTAATTGAGAGTGATTGAGAATGATTCACAGTGATAGAGAGTGTCAGAGAGTGATAGTGTGTGCCAGAGAGTGTCTGAGAGGGTCAGAGAGGGTCAGAGAGGGTCAGATAGTGTCAGAGAGTGTGAAAGAGTGTCAGAGAGTGTGCGAGTGTCAGAGAGTGTCAGATAGTGTCAGAGAGTGATAGAGAGTGGCAGAGAGTGTCTGAAAGTGTCAGAGAGTGTCTGAGAGAGATAGAGAGTTTCAGTGAGTTTCAGAGAGTGTCAGAGGGTGATCGAGAGTGATAGAGAGTGTCTGAAAGTGTCAGAGAGTGATATCGAGTGATAGAGAGTGGCAGAGAGTGTCTGAAAGTTTCAGAGAGTGATAGAGAGTGTCTGAGTGTGTCAGAGTGTGTCAGAGAGTGATAGAGTTTGTCAGAGAGTGTCAGAGATTGTCAGAGATGGTCAGAGAGTGTCAGAGAGTGTGAGAGAATGTCAGAGAGTATGAGAGAGTGTCAGAGAGTGTGAGAGTGTCAGAGAGTGTGAGAGTGTCAGAGAGTGTCAGATAGTGTCAGAGAGTGTCAGAAAGGGACAGAGCGTGAAAGAGAGTGTCAGAGAGTGTGAGACAGTGTCAGAGAGTGGCAGAGAGTGTCTGAAAGTGTCAGCGAGGGATATAGAGTGATAGAGAGTGGCAGAGAGTGTCACAGTGTATCAGAGAGTGTCAGAGAGTGATGGAGAGCGTAAGAGAGTGTCAGAGAGTGTCAGAGAGTGATAGACAGTGTCAGAGAGTGTGAAAGAGTGTCAGAGAGTGTCAGAGAGTGTGCGAGTGTCAGAGAGTGTCAGAGAGTGATTGAGAGTGATTGAGAATGATTCACAGTGATAGAGAGTGTCAGAGAGTGATAGAGTGTGCCAGAGAGTGTCTGAGAGGGTCAGAGAGTGTCAGAGAGTGTGAAAGAGTGTCAGAGAGTGTGCGAGTGTCAGAGAGTGTCAGAGAGTGTCGGAGAGTGATAGAGAGTGGCAGAGAGTGTCTGAAAGTGTCAGAGAGTGTCTGAGAGAGATAGAGAGTTTCAGAGAGTTTCAGAGAGTGTCAGAGAGTGATAGAGAGTGATAGAGAGTGTCTGAAAGTGTCAGAGAGTGATATCGAGTGATAGAGAGTGGCAGAGAGTGTCTGAAAGATTCAGAGAGTGATAGAGAGTGTCTGAGTGTGTCAGAGTGTGTCAGAGAGTGATAGAGTTTGTCAGAGAGTGTCAGAGATTGTCAGAGATGGTCAGAGAGTGTCAGAGAGTGTGAGAGAATGTCAGGGAGTATGAGAGAGTGTCAGAGAGTGTCAGAGAGTGTGAGAGTGTCAGAGAGTGTGAGAGTGTCAGAGAGTGTGAGAGTGTCAGAGAGTGTCAGATAGCGTCAGAGAGTGTCAGAAAGAGACAGAGCGTGAAAGAGAGTGTCAGAGAGTGTGAGAGAGTGTCAGAGAGTGGCAGAGAGTGTCTGAAAGTGTCAGCGAGGGATATAGAGTGATAGAGAGTGGCAGAGAGTGTCACAGTGTATCATTAGAGTGTCAGAGAGTGATGGAGAGCGTAAGAGAGTGTCAGAGAGTGTCAGAGAGTGTCAGAGAGTGATACAGTGTCAGAGAGTGTCAGAGAGGGTCAGAGAGGTTCAGAGAGTGTCAGAGAGTGTGAAAGAGTGTCAGAGAGGGTCAGAGAGTGTGCGAGTGTCAGAGAGTGTCAGAGAGTGACAGAGAGTGATAGAGAGTGGCAGAGAGTGTCTGAAAGTGTCAGCGAGTGATAGAGAGTAATAGAGAGTTGCAGAGAATGTCTGAAAGTGTCAGAGAGTGTCAGAGAGTGATTGTGAGTGTCAGCGAGTGTCTGCGTGGGTCTGAGAGTGCCAGAGAGGGTCAGAGAGTTATAGAGAGGGTCAGAGAGTGTCAGAGAGTGTTAGAGTGTGTCAGAGAGTGATAGAGAGTGGCAGAGAGTGTCTGAAAGTGTCAGAGAGTGTCAGAGAGTGATAGAGAGTGTCAGAGAGTGTCTGCTTGTGTCTGAGATTGTCAGAGAGTGTCACAGTGTATCAGAGAGTATCAGAGAGTGTCAGAGAGTGATAGGGAGTGTATGAGACTGTCTGAGAGTGTCAGATTGAGTCAGAGAGTGATAGAGAGTGTCAGAGAGTGTCTGAGAGTGTTAGAGTGTATCAGACAGCGTCAGAGAGTGATAGAGAGTGGTAGAGAAAGTTCTGAGTGTGTCAGAGAGTGTCTGAGAGTGTCCGAGTGTATCAGAGAGTTTCAGAGAGTGATAGAGAGTGAGAGAGAGTGTCTGAGTGTGTCTGAGAGTATCTGAAAGTGCCAGAGAGTGTCAGAGAGGTTCAGAGAGTGATTGAGAGTGATTGAGAATGATTGACAGTGATAGAGAGTGTCAGAGAGTGATTGAGTGTGCCAGAGAGTGTCTGAGAGTGTCAGAGAGGGTCAGAGAGGTTCAGAGAGTGCCAGAGAGTGTGAAAGAGTGTCAGAGAGGGTCAGAGAGTGTGCGAGTGTCAGAGAGTGTCAGAGAGTGTCAGAGAGTGTCAGAGAGTGTCTGAAAGTGACAGAGAATTTCTGAGAGTGATAGAGAGTGTCAGAGAGTGTCAGAGAGTGTCAGAGAGTGATAGAGAGTGATGGAGAGTGTCTGAAAGTGTCAGAGAGTGATCTAGAGTGATAGAGAGTGGCAGAGAGTGCCTGAAAGTCTCAGAGAGTGATAGAGAGTGTCTGAGTGTGTCAGAGAGTGTCAGAGATTGTCAGAGAGTGATAGAGTTTGTCAGAAAGTGTCAGACATTGTCAGAGAGGGTCAGAGAGTGTCAGAGAGTGTGAGAGAATGTCAGAGAGAGTGAGAGAGTGTCAGAGAGTGTCAGAGAGAGTGAGAGTGTCAGAGAGTGTCTGAGTGTGCCAGAGTGTATCAGAGTGTCAGAGAGTGATAGAGAGTGATAGAGAGTGTCAGAGAGTGATAGAGTGTGCCAGAGAGAGTCTGAGAGTGTCAGAGAGTGTCAGAGAGGGTCAGAGAGTGTCGGAGAGTGTCAGAGAGTGTTAAAGAGTATCAGAGAGTGTGAGAGAGTGTGAAAGAGTGTCAGAGAGTGTCAGAGAGTGTGCGAGTGTCAGAGAGTGTCAGAAAATGTCAGAGAGTGTCTGAGAGTGATAGAGAGTGTCAGAGAGTGTCAGAGAGTGATAGAGAGTGATAGAGAGTGATGGAGAGTGTCTGAAAGTGTCAGAGAGTGTCAGAGAGTGATAGAGTGTGCCAGAGAGTGTCTGAGAGTGTCAGAGAGGGTCAGAGAGGTTCAGAGAGTATCAGAGAGTGTGAAAGAGTGTCAGAGAGGGTCAGAGAGTGTGCGAGTGTCAGAGAGTGTCAGAGAGTGTCAGAGAGAGTCTGAAAGTGTCAGAAAGTGTCTGAGAGTGATAGAGAGTGTCAGAGAGTGTCAGAGAGTGTCAGAGAGTGATAGAGAGTGATAGAAAGTGTCTGAAAGTGTCAGAGAGTGATCTCGAGTGATCGAGAGTGGCAGAGAGTGTCTTAAAGTGTCAGAGAGTGATAGAGAGTGTCTGAGTGTGTCAGAGAGTGTCAGAGATTGTCAGAGAGTGATAGAGTTTGTCAGAAAGTGTCAGACATTGTCAGAGAGGGTCAGATAGTGTCAGAGAGTGTGAGAGAATGTCAGAGAGAGTGAGAGAGTGTCAGAGAGTGTCAGAGAGAGTGAGAGTGTCAGAGAGTGTGAGAGTGTCAGAGTGTATCAGAGAGTGTCAGAGAGTGATAGAGTGTGTCAGAGAGTGTCTGAGATTGTCAGAGAGGGTCAGAGAGGGTCAGAGAGTGTGAAAGAGTATCAGAGAGTGTCAGAGAGTGTGAAAGAGTGTCAGAGAGTGTCAGAGAGTGTGCGAGTGTCAGAGAGTGTCAGAAAATGTCAGAGAGTGTCAGAGAGTGTGAAAGAGTATCAGAGAGTGTCAGAGAGTGTGAAAGAGTGTCAGAGAGTGTCAGAGAGTGTGCGAGTGTCAGAGAGTGTCAGAAAATGTCAGAGAGTGTCAGAGAGTGATAGAGAGTGGCTGAGAGTGATAGAGAGTGTCAGGGAGTGTCAGAGAGTGATTGAGAGTGATTGAGAATGATTCACAGTGATAGAGAGTGTCAGAGAGTGATAGAGTGTGCCAGAGGGTGTCTGAGATTGTCAGAGAGGGTCAGAGAGTGTCAGAGAGTGTGAAAGGGTGTCAGAGAGTGTCAGAGAGTGTCAGAGAGTGTCAGAGAGTGATAGAGAGTGGCAGAGAGTGTCTTAAAGTGTCAGAGAGTGTCTGAGAGTGATAGAGAGTGTCAGAGAGTGTCAGAGAGTTTCAGAGATGATAGAGAGTGATCGAGAGTGTCTGAAAGTGTCAGAGAGTGATAGAGAGTGGCAGAGAATGCCTGAAAGTGTCAGAGAGTGATAGAGAGTGTCTGAGTGTGTCAGAGAGTGTCAGAGAGTGATAGAGTTTGTCAGAGAGTGTCAGAGATTGTCAGAGAGGGTCAGAGAGTGTCAGAGAGTGTGAGAGAATGTCAGAGAGTGAGAGAGAGTGTCAGAGAGTGTCAGATAGTGTCAGAGTGTGTCAGAGAGGGACAGAGTGTGTCAGAGAGTGTCAGAGAGTGTGAGAGAGTGCCAGAGAGTGTGAGAGTGTTAGAGAGTGTCAGAGAGCGATAGAGAGTAGCAGAGAGTGTCTGAAAGTGTCAGAGAGTGTCAGAGAGTGATAGAGAGTGTCAGAGAGTGTCAGGGAGTGATAGAGATTGATAGAGAGTGGCAGAGGTTGTCTGAAAGTGTCAGCGAGTAAAATAGAGTGATAGAGAGTGATCGAGAGTGTCAGAGAGTGTCTGAGTGTGTCTGAGATTGTCAGAGAGTGTCAGAGAGTGATAGAGAGTTTCAGAGAGTCTCAGAGAGTGTCAGGGAGGGTCAGAGAGTGTCAGAGAGTGTGAGAGAGGGTCAGAGAGATTGTCAGAGAGTGTCAGACAGTGATAAAGAGTGGCAGATAGTGGCAGAGAGTTTCAGAGAGTGATAGAGAGTGATAGAGAGTGATAGAGAGTGTCTGAGTGTGTCTGAAAGTGTCAGAGAGTGTCTGAGAGTGTCTGAGAGTGTCTGAGAGTGTCAGGGAGTGTCAGAGAGTGATAGAGAGTGATAGAGAGTGGCAGAGAATGTCTGAAAGTTTCAGAGAGTGATAGAGAGTGTCTGAGTGTGTCCGAGAACGTCAGAGAGTGATAGAGTTTGCCAGAGAGTGTCAGAGATTGTCAGAGAGGGTCAGAGAGTGTCAGAGAGTGTGAGGGAATGTCAGAGAGTATGAGAGAGTGTCAGAGAGTGTCAGAGACTGTGAGAGTGTCAGAGAGTGTGAGAGTGTGAGAGTGTGTCAGATAGTGTCAGAGAGTGTCAGAGAGTGTCAGAGAGGGACAGAGTGTGTCAGAGAGTGTCAGAGAGTGTGAGAGTGTGTCAGAAAGTGTGAGAGTGCCAGAGAGTGTCAGAGAGTGTGCGAGTGTCAGAGAGTGTCAGAAAATGTCAGAGAGTGTCTGAGAGTGATAGAGAGTGTCAGAGAGTGTCAGAGAGTGTCAGAGAGTGATAGAGAGTGATAGAGAGTGATGAGAGTGATAGAGAGTGTCTGAAAGTGTCAGAGAGTGTCAGAGAGTGATAGAGTGTGCCAGAGAGTGTCTGAGAGTGTCAGAGAGGGTCAGAGAGATTCAGAGAGTATCAGAGAGTGTGAAAGAGTGTCAGAGAGGGTCAGAGAGTGTGCGAGTGTCAGAGAGTGTCAGAGAGTGTCAGAGAGAGTCTGAAAGTGTCAGAAAGTGTCTGAGAGTGATAGAGAGTGTCAGAGAGTGTCAGAGAGTGTCAGAGAGTGATAGAGAGTGATAGAAAGTGTCTGAAAGTGTCAGAGAGTGATCTAGAGTGATCGAGAGTGGCAGAGAGTGTCTTAAAGTGTCAGAGAGTGATAGAGAGTGTCTGAGTGTGTCAGAGAGTGTCAGAGATTGTCAGAGAGTGATAGAGTTTGTCAGAAAGTGTCAGACATTGTCAGAGAGGGTCAGATAGTGTCAGAGGGTGTGAGAGAATGTCAGAGAGAGTGAGAGAGTGTCAGAGAGTGTCAGAGAGAGTGAGAGTGTCAGAGAGTGTGAGAGTGTCAGAGTGTATCAGAGAGTGTCAGAGAGTGATAGAGTGTGTCAGAGAGTGTCTGAGATTGTCAGAGAGGGTCAGAGAGGGTCAGAGAGTGTGAAAGAGTATCAGAGAGTGTCAGAGAGTGTGAAAGAGTGTCAGAGAGTGTCAGAGAGTGTGCGAGTGTCAGAGAGTGTCAGAAAATGTCAGAGAGTGTCAGAGAGTGTCAGAGAGTGTCAGAGAGTGTGAAAGAGTATCAGAGAGTGTCAGAGAGTGTGAAAGAGTGTCAGAGAGTGTCAGAGAGTGTGCGAGTGTCAGAGAGTGTCAGAAAATGTCAGAGAGTGTCAGAGAGTGATACAGAGTGGCTGAGAGTGATAGAGAGTGTCAGAGAGTGTCAGAGAGTGATTGAGAGTGATTGAGAATGATTCACAGTGATAGAGAGTGTCAGAGAGTGATAGAGTGTGCGAGAGGGTGTCTGAGATTGTCAGAGAGGGTCAGATGGTGTCAGAGAGTGTGAAAGAGTGTCAGAGAGTGTCAGAGAGTGTCAGAGAGTGTCAGAGAGTGATAGAGAGTGGCAGAGAGTGTCTTAAAGTGTCAGAGAGTGTCTGAGAGTGATAGAGAGTGTCAGAGAGTGTCAGAGAGTTTCAGAGATGATAGAGAGTGATCGAGAGTGTCTGAAAGTGTCAGAGAGTGATAGAGAGTGGCAGAGAATGCCTGAAAGTGTCAGAGAGTGATAGAGAGTGTCTGAGTGTGTCAGAGAGTGTCAGAGAGTGATAGAGTTTGTCAGAGAGTGTCAGAGATTGTCAGAGAGGGTCAGAGAGTGTCAGAGAGTGTGAGAGAATGTCAGAGAGTGAGAGAGTGTCAGAGAGTGTCAGATAGTGTCAGAGTGTGTCAGAGAGGGACAGAGTGTGTCAGAGAGTGTCAGAGAGTGTGAGAGAGTGCCAGAGAGTGTGAGAGTGTTAGAGAGTGTCAGAGAGTGATAGAGAGTAGCAGAGAGTGTCTGAAAGTGTCAGAGAGTGTCAGAGAGTGATAGAGAGTGTCAGAGAGTGTCAGGGAGTGATAGAGATTGATAGAGAGTGGCAGAGAGTGTCTGAAAGTGTCAGCGAGTAATATAGAGTGATAGAGAGTGGCAGAGAGTGTCAGAGAGTGATCGAGAGTGTCAGAGAGTGTCTGAGTGTGTCTGAGATTGTCAGAGAGTGTCAGAGAGTGATAGAGAGTTTCAGAGAGTCTCAGAGAGTGTCAGGGAGGGTCAGAGAGTGTCAGAGAGTGTGAGAGAGGGTCAGAGAGATTGTCAGAGAGTGTCAGACAGTGATAAAGAGTGGCAGATAGTGGCAGAGAGTTTCAGAGAGTGATAGAGAGTGATAGAGAGTGTCTGAGTGTGTCTGAAAGTGTCAGAGAGTGTCTGAGAGTGTCTGAGAGTGTCAGAGAGTGTCAGAGAGTGATAGAGAGTGATAGAGAGTGGCAGAGAATGTCTGAAAGTTTCAGAGAGTGATAGAGAGTGTCTGAGTGTGTCAGAGAACGTCAGAGAGTGATAGAGTTTTCCAGTGAGTGTCAGAGAGGGTCAGAGAGGGTCAGAGAGTGTCAGAGAGTGTGAGGGAATGTCAGAGAGTATGAGAGAGTGTCAGAGAGTGTCAGAGACTGTGAGAGTGTCAGAGAGTGTGAGAGTGTCAGAGTGTGTCAGATAGTGTCAGAGAGTGTCAGAGAGGGACAGAGTGTGTCAGAGAGTGTCAGAGAGTGTGAGAGTGTGTCAGAAAGTGTGAGAGTGCCAGAGAGTGTCAGAGAGTATCAGAGAGTGTCAGAGAGTGTCTGAGACTGTATGAGAGTGTCACAGAGTGATAGAGAGTGTCAGAGAGTGTCTGAGTGTGTATGAGATTGTCAGAGAGTGTCAGAGAGAGATAGAGAGTGTCAGAGTGTATTAGAGACTATCAGAGAGTGTCGAAGAGTGTCAGAGATTGTCAGATAGTGATAGAGAGTGTCTGAGACTGTCTGAGAGTGTCAGCGAGTGTCAGATAGTAATAGAGAGTGTCAGAGAGTATCTGAGAGTGTTAGAGTGTATCAGAGAGTGTCAGACAGTGTGAGAGAGTGATAGAGTGTGGTAGAGAGTGTGTGAATGTGTCAGAGTGTGTCTGAGAGTGTCACAGTGTATCAGAGAGTGTCAGAGAGTGATGGAGAGTGTAAGAGAGTGTCAGAGAGTGTAAGAGAGTGTCAGAGAGTGTCAGAGAGTGATAGAGAGTGGCAGAGAGTGGCAGAGAGTGTGAGAGAGTGTCAGAGAGTGTCAGAGAGAATGAGAGTGTCAGAGAGTGTCAGAGAGAGTGAGAGTGTCAGAGAGTGTGAGAGTGTCAGAGAGTGTCAGACAGTGACAGAGAGTGTCAGAGTGGGTCAGAGAGTGTCAGAGAGTTTGTGAGAGTGTCAGAGAGTGTCAGAGAGTGTCAGAGAGTGTCAGAGAGTGATAGAGATTGAGAGAGAGTGGCAGAGAGTGTCTGAAAGTGTCAGAGATTGTCAGAGAGTGATCGAGAGTGTCAGAGACTGTCAGAGAGTGTCTGAGTGTGTCTGAGATTGTCAGAGAGTGTCAGAGAGTGATATAGAGTGTCAGAGAGTGTCAGAGAGTGATAGAGAGTGTCAGAATGGGTCCGAGAGTGTGAGAGTGTCAGAGAGTGTGAGAGTGTCAGAGAGTGTGAGAGTGTCAGAGTGTGTCAGAGAGTGACAGAGAGTGATAGAGAGTGGCAGAGAGTGTCTGAAAGTGTCAGCGAGTTATAGAGAGTAATAGAGAGTGGCAGAGAATGTCTGAAAGTGTCAGAGAGTGTCAGAGAGTGAAAGTGAGTGTCAGCGAGTGTCTGCGTGGGTCTGAGAGTGCCAGAGAGGGTCAGAGAGTGATAGAGAGGGTCAGAGAGTGTCAGAGAGTGTTAGAGAGTGTCAGAGAGTGATAGAGAGTCGCAGAGAGTGTCTGAAAGTGTCAGAGAGTGTCAGAGGTTGATAGAGATTGTCAGAGAGTGTCTGATTGTGTCTGAGATTGTCAGAGAGTGTCAGAGAGTTGTAGAGAGTGTCAGAGAGTGTCAGAGATTGTCAGAGAGGGTCAGAGAGTGTCAGAGAGTGTGAGGGAATGTCAGAGAGTATGAGAGAGTGTCAGAGAGTGTCAGAGACTGTGAGAGTGTCAGAGAGTGTGAGAGTATCAGAGTGTGTCAGATAGTGTCAGAGAGTGTCAGAGAGGGACAGAGTGTGTCAGAGAGTGTCAGAGAGTGTGAGAGTGTGTCAGAAAGTGTGAGAGTGCCAGAGAGTGTCAGAGAGTATCAGAGAGTGTCAGAGAGTGTCTGAGACTGTATGAGAGTGTCACAGAGTGATAGAGAGTGTCAGAGAGTGTCTGAGTGTGTATGAGATTGTCAGAGAGTGTCAGAGAGAGATAGAGAGTGTCAGAGTGTATTAGAGACTATCAGAGAGTGTCGAAGAGTGTCAGAGATTGTCAGATAGTGATAGAGAGTGTCTGAGACTGTCTGAGAGTGTCAGCGAGTGTCAGATAGTGATAGAGAGTGTCAGAGAGTATCTGAGAGTGTTAGAGTGTATCAGAGAGTGTCAGACAGTGTGAGAGAGTGATAGAGTGTGGTAGAGAGTGTGTGAATGTGTCAGAGTGTGTCTGAGAGTGTCACAGTGTATCAGAGAGTGTCAGAGAGTGATGGAGAGTGTAAGAGAGTGTCAGAGAGTGTAAGAGAGTGTCAGAGAGTGTGAGAGAGTGATAGAGAGTGGCAGAGAGTGATCGAGAGTGTCTGAAAGTGTCAGAGAGTGATAGAGAGTGGCAGAGAATGCCTGAAAGTGTCAGAGAGTGATAGAGAGTGTCTGAGTGTGTCAGAGAGTGTCAGAGAGTGATAGAGTTTGTCAGAGAGTGTCAGAGATTGTCAGAGAGGGTCAGAGAGTGTCAGAGAGTGTGAGAGAATGTCAGAGAGTGAGAGAGTGTCAGAGAGTGTCAGATAGTGTCAGAGTGTGTCAGAGAGGGACAGAGTGTGTCAGAGAGTGTCAGAGAGTGTGAGAGAGTGCCAGAGAGTGTGAGAGTGTTAGAGAGTGTCAGAGAGTGATAGAGAGTAGCAGAGAGTGTCTGAAAGTGTCAGAGAGTGTCAGAGAGTGATAGAGAGTGTCAGAGAGTGTCAGGGAGTGATAGAGATTGATAGAGAGTGGCAGAGAGTGTCTGAAAGTGTCAGCGAGTAATATAGAGTGATAGAGAGTGGCAGAGAGTGTCAGAGAGTGATCGAGAGTGTCAGAGAGTGTCTGAGTGTGTCTGAGATTGTCAGAGAGTGTCAGAGAGTGATAGAGAGTTTCAGAGAGTCTCAGAGAGTGTCAGGGAGGGTCAGAGAGTGTCAGAGAGTGTGAGAGAGGGTCAGAGAGATTGTCAGAGAGTGTCAGACAGTGATAAAGAGTGGCAGATAGTGGCAGAGAGTTTCAGAGAGTGATAGAGAGTGATAGAGAGTGTCTGAGTGTGTCTGAAAGTGTCAGAGAGTGTCTGAGAGTGTCTGAGAGTGTCAGAGAGTGTCAGAGAGTGATAGAGAGTGATAGAGAGTGGCAGAGAATGTCTGAAAGTTTCAGAGAGTGATAGAGAGTGTCTGAGTGTGTCAGAGAACGTCAGAGAGTGATAGAGTTTTCCAGTGAGTGTCAGAGATTGTCAGAGAGGGTCAGAGAGTGTCAGAGAGTGTGAGGGAATGTCAGAGAGTATGAGAGAGTGTCAGAGAGTGTCAGAGACTGTGAGAGTGTCAGAGAGTGTGAGAGTGTCAGAGTGTGTCAGATAGTGTCAGAGAGTGTCAGAGAGGGACAGAGTGTGTCAGAGAGTGTCAGAGAGTGTGAGAGTGTGTCAGAAAGTGTGAGAGTGCCAGAGAGTGTCAGAGAGTATCAGAGAGTGTCAGAGAGTGTCTGAGACTGTATGAGAGTGTCACAGAGTGATAGAGAGTGTCAGAGAGTGTCTGAGTGTGTATGAGATTGTCAGAGAGTGTCAGAGAGAGATAGAGAGTGTCAGAGTGTATTAGAGACTATCAGAGAGTGTCGAAGAGTGTCAGAGATTGTCAGATAGTGATAGAGAGTGTCTGAGACTGTCTGAGAGTGTCAGCGAGTGTCAGATAGTAATAGAGAGTGTCAGAGAGTATCTGAGAGTGTTAGAGTGTATCAGAGAGTGTCAGACAGTGTGAGAGAGTGATAGAGTGTGGTAGAGAGTGTGTGAATGTGTCAGAGTGTGTCTGAGAGTGTCACAGTGTATCAGAGAGTGTCAGAGAGTGATGGAGAGTGTAAGAGAGTGTCAGAGAGTGTAAGAGAGTGTCAGAGAGTGTCAGAGAGTGATAGAGAGTGGCAGAGAGTGGCAGAGAGTGTGAGAGAGTGTCAGAGAGTGTCAGAGAGAATGAGAGTGTCAGAGAGTGTCAGAGAGAGTGAGAGTGTCAGAGAGTGTGAGAGTGTCAGAGAGTGTCAGACAGTGACAGAGAGTGTCAGAGTGGGTCAGAGAGTGTCAGAGAGTTTGTGAGAGTGTCAGAGAGTGTCAGAGAGTGTCAGAGAGTGTCAGAGAGTGATAGAGATTGAGAGAGAGTGGCAGAGAGTGTCTGAAAGTGTCAGAGATTGTCAGAGAGTGATCGAGAGTGTCAGAGACTGTCAGAGAGTGTCTGAGTGTGTCTGAGATTGTCAGAGAGTGTCAGAGAGTGATATAGAGTGTCAGAGAGTGTCAGAGAGTGATAGAGAGTGTCAGAATGGGTCCGAGAGTGTGAGAGTGTCAGAGAGTGTGAGAGTGTCAGAGAGTGTGAGAGTGTCAGAGTGTGTCAGAGAGTGACAGAGAGTGATAGAGAGTGGCAGAGAGTGTCTGAAAGTGTCAGCGAGTTATAGAGAGTAATAGAGAGTGGCAGAGAATGTCTGAAAGTGTCAGAGAGTGTCAGAGAGTGAAAGTGAGTGTCAGCGAGTGTCTGCGTGGGTCTGAGAGTGCCAGAGAGGGTCAGAGAGTGATAGAGAGGGTCAGAGAGTGTCAGAGAGTGTTAGAGAGTGTCAGAGAGTGATAGAGAGTCGCAGAGAGTGTCTGAAAGTGTCAGAGAGTGTCAGAGGTTGATAGAGATTGTCAGAGAGTGTCTGATTGTGTCTGAGATTGTCAGAGAGTGTCAGAGAGTTGTAGAGAGTGTCAGAGAGTGTCAGAGAGTGTCAGAGATTGTCAGAGAGGGTCAGAGAGTGTCAGAGAGTGTGAGGGAATGTCAGAGAGTATGAGAGAGTGTCAGAGAGTGTCAGAGACTGTGAGAGTGTCAGAGAGTGTGAGAGTATCAGAGTGTGTCAGATAGTGTCAGAGAGTGTCAGAGAGGGACAGAGTGTGTCAGAGAGTGTCAGAGAGTGTGAGAGTGTGTCAGAAAGTGTGAGAGTGCCAGAGAGTGTCAGAGAGTATCAGAGAGTGTCAGAGAGTGTCTGAGACTGTATGAGAGTGTCACAGAGTGATAGAGAGTGTCAGAGAGTGTCTGAGTGTGTATGAGATTGTCAGAGAGTGTCAGAGAGAGATAGAGAGTGTCAGAGTGTATTAGAGACTATCAGAGAGTGTCGAAGAGTGTCAGAGATTGTCAGATAGTGATAGAGAGTGTCTGAGACTGTCTGAGAGTGTCAGCGAGTGTCAGATAGTGATAGAGAGTGTCAGAGAGTATCTGAGAGTGTTAGAGTGTATCAGAGAGTGTCAGACAGTGTGAGAGAGTGATAGAGTGTGGTAGAGAGTGTGTGAATGTGTCAGAGTGTGTCTGAGAGTGTCACAGTGTATCAGAGAGTGTCAGAGAGTGATGGAGAGTGTAAGAGAGTGTCAGAGAGTGTAAGAGAGTGTCAGAGAGTGTGAGAGAGTGATAGAGAGTGGCAGAGAGTGTGAGAGAGTGTCAGAGAGTGTGAGAGAGTGTCAGAGAGTGTCAGAGAGAATGAGAGTGTCAGAGAGTGTCAGAGAGAGTGAGAGTGTCAGAGAGTGTGAGAGTGTCAGAGAGTGTCAGACAGTGACAGAGAGTGTCAGAGTGGGTCAGAGAGTGTCAGAGAGTGTGTGAGAGTGTCAGAGAGTGTGAGAGTGTCAGAGAGTGTCAGAGAGTGATAGAGATTGAGAGAGAGTGGCAGAGAGTGTCTGAAAGTGTCAGAGATTGTCAGAGAGTGATCGAGAGTGTCAGAGACTGTCAGAGAGTGTCTGAGTGTGTCTGAGATTGTCAGAGAGTGTCAGAGAGTGATAGAGAGTGTCAGAGAGTGTCAGAGAGTGATAGAGAGTGTCAGAATGGGTCCGAGAGTGTGAGAGTGTCAGAGAGTGTGAGAGTGTCAGAGAGTGTGAGAGTGTCAGAGAGTGTCAGAGAGTGACAGAGAGTGATAGAGAGTGGCAGAGAGTGTCTGAAAGTGTCAGCGAGTTATAGAGAGTAATAGAGAGTGGCAGAGAATGTCTGAAAGTGTCAGAGAGTGTCAGAGAGTGAAAGTGAGTGTCAGCGAGTGTCTGCGTGGGTCTGAGAGTGCCAGAGAGGGTCAGAGAGTGTCAGAGAGTGTCAGAGGTTGATAGAGATTGTCAGAGAGTGTCTGAGACTGTCTGAGAGTGTCAGATTGAGTCAGAGAGTGGTAGAGAGTGTCAGAGAAGGTCTGAGAGTGTTAGAGTGTATCAGAGAGTGTCAGAGAGTGATAGAGAGTGGTAGAGAATGGTCTGAGTGTGTCAGAGAGTGTCTGAGAGTGTCAGAGTGTATCAGAGAGTGTCAGAGAGTGACAGAGAGAGTCAGAGAGTGTCTGAGAGTGCCACAGTGTATCAGAGACTGATAGAGAGTGAGAGAGAGTGTCTGAGTGTGTCTGAGTGTATCTGAATGTGCCAGAGAGCGTCAGAGAGGTTCAGAGAGTGATTGAGAGAGATTGAGAATGATTGACAGTGATAGAGAGTGTCAGAGAGTGATAGAGTGTGCCAGAGAGTGTCTGAGAGTGTCAGAGAGGGTCAGAGAGGTTCAGAGAGTGTCAGAGAGTGTGAAAGAGTGTCAGAGAGGGTCAGAGAGTGTGCGAGTGTCAGAGAGTGTCAGTGAGTGTCAGAGAGTGATAGAGAGTGGCAGAGAGTGTCTGAAAGTGTCAGAGAGTGTCTGAGAGTGATAGAGAGTGTCAGAGAGTGTCAGAGAGTGATAGTGAGTGTCTGAAAGGGTCAGAGAGTGATATAGAGTGATAGAGAGTGGCAGAGAGTGTCTGAGAGGATCAGAGAGTATCAGAAGTGTCAGAGAGTGTCTGACACTGTCTGAGAGCGATAGAGAGTGGCAGAGAGTGTCTGAAAGTGTCAGAGAGTGTCAGAGAGTGATAGAGTGTGCCAGAGAGTGTCTGAGAGTGTCAGAGAGGGTCAGAGAGGTTCAGAGAGTGTCAGAGAGTGTGAAAGAGTGTCAGAGAGGGTCAGAGCGTGTGCGAGTGTCAGAGAGTGTCAGTGAGTGTCAGAGAGTGATAGAGAGTGGCAGAGAGTGTCTGAAAGTGTCAGAGAGTGTCTGAGAGTGATAGAGAGTGTCAGAGAGTGTCAGAGAGTGATAGTGAGTGTCTGAAAGGGTCAGAGAGTGATATAGAGTGATAGAGAGTGGCAGACAGTGTCTGAGAGGATCAGAGAGTATCAGAGAGTGTCAGAGAGTGTCTGAGACTGTCTGAGAGCGATAGAGAGTGGCAGAGAGTGTCTGAAAGTGTCAGAGAGTGTCAGAGAGTGATAGAGTGTGCCAGAGAGTGTCAGAGAGGGTCAGAGAGGTTCAGAGAGTGTCAGAGAGTGTGAAAGTGTGTCAGAGAGGGTCAGAGAGTGTGCGAGTGTCAGAGAGTGTCAGTGAGTGTCAGAGAGTGATAGAGAGTGGCAGAGAGTGTCTGAAAGTGTCAGAGAGTGTCTGAGAGTGATAGAGAGTGTCAGAGAGTGTCAGAGAGTGTCAGAGAGTGATAGTGAGTGTCTGAAAGGGTCAGAGAGTGATATAGAGTGATAGAGAGTGGCAGAGAGTGTCTGAGAGGATCAGAGAGTATCAGAGAGTGTCAGAGAGTGTCTGAGACTGTCTGAGAGCGATAGAGAGTGGCAGAGAGTGTCTGAAAGTGTCAGAGAGTGTCAGACAGTAATAGAGAGTGTCAGAGAGTGTCAGAGAGTGTCAGAGAGGATCAGAGAGTATCAGAGAGTGTCAGAGAGTGTCTGAGACTGTCTGAGAGTGATAGAGAGCGATAGAGAGTGGCAGAGAGTGTCAGACAGTAATAGAGAGTGTCAGAGAGTGTCTGAGTGTGTATGAGATTGTCAGAGAGTGTCAGAGAGAGATAGAGAGTGTCAGAGTGTATTGGAGAGTATCAGAGAGTATCAGAGAGTGTCAGAGATTTTCAGATAGTGATAGAGAGTTTCTGAGACTGTCTGAGAGTGTCAGCGAGTGTCAGATAGTGATAGAGAGTGTCAGAGAGTGTCTGAGAGTGTTAGAGTGTATCAGAGAGTGTCAGAGAGAGATAGAGAGTGTCAGAGTGTATTAGAGAGCATCAGAGAGTATCAGAGAGTGTCAGAGAGTGTCAGAGATGTTCAGATAGTGATAGAGAGTGTCAGAGAGTGTCTGAGAGTGTTAGAGTGTGTGAGAGAGTGTCAGACAGTGTGAGAGAGTAATAGACTGTGGTAGAGTGTGTCTGAGTGTGTCAGAGTGTGTCTGAGAGTGTCACAGTGTATCAGAGAGTGTCAGAGAGTGATGGAGAGTGTAAGAGAGTGTCTGAGAGTGTCAGAGAGTGATAGAGAGTGAGAGAGAGTGTCAGAGAGTGTGAGAGAGTGTCAGAGAGTGTCAGAGAGAGTGAGAGTGTCAGAGAGTGTGAGAGTGTCAGATAGTGTCAGACAGTGACAGAGAGTGTCAGAGAGTGTCAGGGAGTGTGTGAGAGTGTGTGAGAGTGTCAGAGAGTGTGAGAGTGTCAGAGAGTGTCAGAGAGTGTCAGAGAGTGATAGAGAGTGAGAGAGAGTGGCAGAGAGTGTCTGAAAGTGTCAGGCAGTGTCAGAGAGTGATAGAGAGTGTCAGCGAGTGTCAGAGAGTGTCTGAGTGTGTCTGAGATTGTCCGAGAGTGTCAGAGAGTGATCGAGATTGTCAGAGAGTGTCCGAGAGTGTGAGAGTGTCAGAGAGTGTGAGAGTGTCAGAGAGTGTGAGAGTGTCAGAGAGTGTCAGAGAGTGACTGAGAGTGATAGAAAGTGGCAGAGAGTGTCTGAAAGTGTCAGCGAGTGATAGAGAGTAATAGAGAATGGCAGAGAATGTCTGAAAGTGTCAGAGAGTGTCAGAGAGTGTCAGAGAATGTCAGAGAGTGTCAGAGAGTGTCAGAGAGTGTCAGAGAGTGTGAGAGTGCCAGAGAGTGTCAGAGAGTGTCAGAGAGTAATAGAGAGTGGCAGAGAGTGGCAGAGAGTGTCTGAAAGTGTCAGAGAGTGTCAGACAGTGTCAGAGAGTGTCAGAGAGGGTCCGAGAGTGTGAGAGTGTCAGAGAGTGTCACAGAGGGACAGAGTGTCTCAGAGAGTGTAAAAGATGGTCAGAGAGTGTCAGAGAGTGTCAGAGAGTGATAGAGAGTGTCAGAGAGTGATAGAGAGTGGCAGAGAGTGTTTGAAAGTGTCAGAGAGTGTCAGAGAGGGTCCGTGAGTGTGAGAGTGTCAGAGAGTGTGAGTGTGTCAGATTGTGTCAGAGAGTGTCAGAGAGTGATGGAGAGAGATAGAGACTGGCAGAGAGTGTCTGAAAGTGTCAGCGAGTGATAGAGAGTGGCAGAGAGTGTCTGAAAGCGTCAGAGTGTGTCAGAGAGTGATCGAGTGTGTCAGAGAGTGTCTGAGTGTGTCTGAGATTGTCAGAGAGTGTGAGAGATTGATAGAGAGTGTCAGAGAGTCTCAGAGAGTGTCAGGGAGGGTCAGAGAGTGTGAGAGAGTGTCAGAGAGTGTGAGAGAGTGTCAGAGAGAGTGTCAGAGAGTGTCAGAGAGTGATAGAGAGTGTCAGAGAGTGGCAGAGAGTTTCAGAGAGAGTGTCAGAGAGTTTCAGAGAGTGATAGAGAGTGATAGAGAGTGGCAGAGAGTGTCTGAAAGTGTCAGAGAGTGTCAGAGAGTGATAGAGAGTGTCAGAGAGTGTCAGAGAGTGATAGAGAGTGTCAGAGAGTGTCTGAGTGTGTCTGAGATTGTCAGAGAGTGTCTGAGACTGTCAGAGAGTATCAGAGAGTATCAGAGAGTGTCAGAGAGTGTCTGAGACAGTCTGAGAGTGATAGAGAGTGATAGAGAGTGGCAGAGAGTGTCTGAAAGTGTCAGAGAGTTTCAGAGAGTGATAGAGAGTGTCAGAGAGTGTCTGAGTGTGTATGAGATTGTCAGAGAGTGTCAGAGAGGGTCCGAGAGTGTCAGAGTGTCAGAGAGTGTGAGAGTGACAGAGGGTGTGAGAGTGTCAGAGAGTGTCAGTGTGTGACAGAGAGTGATAGAGAGTGGCAGAGAGTATCTGAAAGTGTCAGCGAGGGATAGAGAGTAATAGAGAGTGGCAGAGAATGTCTGAAAGTGTCAGAGAGTGTCAGAGAGTGATAGTGAGTGTCAGAGAGGGTCAGAGAGTGTTGGAGAGGGTCAGAGATTGTCAGAGAGTGTCAGAGAGTGATAGAGAGTGGCAGAGAGTGTCTGAAAATGTCAGAGATTGTCAGAGAGTGCTAGAGAGTGTCAGAGAGTGTCAGAGTGTGTCTGAGATTGTCAGAGAGTGTCTGAGAGTGTCAGAGTGTGTCTGAGAATGTCAGAGAGTGATAGAGAGTGTCAGAGAGTGTCAGAGTGTATCAGAGAGTATCAGAGAGTATCAGAGAGTGTCAGAGAGTGTCAGAGAGTGATAGAGAGTGTCTGAGACTGTCTGAGAGTGTCAGATTGAGTCAGAGAGTGATAGAGAGTGTCAGAGAGTGTCTGAGAGTGTTAGAGTGTATCAGAGAGCGTCAGAGAGTGATAGAGAGTGGGAGAGAGTGTCTGAGTTTGTCAGAGAGCGTCTGAGAGTGTCAGAGTGTATCAGAGAGTGTCAGAGAAAGATGGAGAGTGCCAGAGAGTGTCTGAGAGTGCCAGAGTGTATCAGAGAGTGTCAGAGAGTGATAGAGAGTGAGAGAGAGTTTCTGAGTGTGTCTGAAAGTATCTGAAAGTGCCAGAGAGTGTCAGAGAGTGATACAGTGTGATAGAGAGTGATAGAGAGTGATAGAGAGTGTCTGAAAGTGTCAGAGAGTGATATCGAGTGATAGAGAGTGGCAGAGAGTGTCTGAAAGTGTCAGATGGTGATAGAGAGTGTCTGAGTGTGTCAGAGACTGTCAGAGAGTGATAGAGTTTGTCAGAGAGTGTCAGAGATTGTCAGAGAGGGTCAGAGAGTGTCAGAGTGTGCGGGAGAATGTCAGAGAGTGTGAGAGTGTGTCAGAGAGTGTCGGAGTGTGTGAGAGTGTCGGAGAGTGTCAGAGTGTCAGAGAGTGTCAGACAGTGTCAGAGAGGGACAGAGAGTGATAGAGAGTGTCAGAGAGTCTCAGAGAGTCTCAGAGAGTCTCAGGGAGGGTCAGAGAGTGTCAGAGAGTGTCAGAGAGTGTGAGAGAGTGTCAGAGAGAGTGTGAGAGAGTGTCAGAGAGTGATAGAGAGTGTCAGAGAGTGATAGAGAGTGTCAGAGAGTCTCAGAGAGTGTCAGGGAGCGTCAGGGAGGGTCAGAGAGTGTCAGAGAGTGTCAGAGAGTGTGAGAGGGTGTCAGAGAGAGTGTCAGAGAGTGTCAGAGAATGATAGAGAGTGTCTGAGTGTGTCAGAGAGTGTCAGAGAGTGATAGAGTTTGTCAGAGAGTGTCAGAGATTGTCAGAGTGGGTCAGAGAGTGTCAGAGAGTGTGAGAGAATGTCAGAGAGTGTCAGAGGGTGTCAGAGAGTGTCAGAGAGTGTGAGAGTGCCAGAGAGTGTCAGAGAGTAATAGAGAGTGGCAGGGAGTGTCTGAAAGTGTCAGAGAGTGTCAGAGAGTGTCAGAGAGTGATAGAGAGTGTCAGAGAGTTTCAGATAGGGTCCGAGAGTGTGAGAGTGTCAGAGAGTGTCACAGAGGGACAGAGTGTCTCAGAGAATGTCAGAGATGGTCAGAGAGTGTCAGAGAGTGTGAGAGTGTCAGAGAGTGTCAGAGAGTGATAGAGAGTGGCAGAGAGTGTCTGAAAGTGTCAGAGAGTGTCAGCGAGTGATAGCGAGTGTCAGAGAGTGTCAGAGAGTGTCCGAGAGTGTGAGAGTGTCAGAGAGTGTGAGTGTGTCAGATTGTGTCAGAGAGTGTCAGAGAGTGATAGAGAGTGAAAGAGAGTGGCAGAGAGTGTCTGAAAGTGTCAGAGAGTGATTGAGAGAGTCAGAGAGTGTCTGAGTGTGTCTGAGATTGTCAGAGAGTGTCAGAGAGTGATGGAGAGTGTCAGAGAGTCTCAGAGAGTGTCAGGGAGGGTCAGAGAGTGTGAGAGAGTGTCAGAGAGTGTGAGAGAGTGTCAGAGAGAGTGTCAGAGAGTGTCAGAGAGTGATAGAGAGTGTCAGAGAGTGGCAGAGAATTTCAGAGAGAGTGTCAGAGAGTTTCAGAGCGTGATAGATTGTGATAGAGAGTGGCAGAGAGTGTCTGAAAGTGTCAGAGAGTGTCAGATAGTGATAGAGAGTGTCAGAGAGTGTCAGAGAGTGATAGAGAGTTTCAGAGAGTGTATGCGTGTGTCTGAGATTGTCAGAGAGTGTCTGAGACTGTCAGAGAGTATCAGAGAGTATCAGAGAGTGTCAGAGAGTGTCAGAGAGTGTCAGAGAGTGTCAGAGAGTGTCTGAGACTGTCTGAGAGTGATAGAGAGTGATAGAGAGTGATAGAGAGTGTCTGAAAGTGTCATAGAGTGATATCGAGTGATAGAGAGTGGCAGAGAGTGGCTGAAAGTGTCAGAGAGTGATAGAGAGAGTCTGAGTGTGTCAGAGACTGTCAGAGAGTGATAGAGTTTGTCAGAGAGTGTCAGAGATTGTCAGAGAGGGTCAGAGAGTGTCAGAGTGTGTGAGAGAATGTCAGAGAGTGTGAGAGAGTGTCAGAGAGTGTCAGAGTGTGTGAGAGTGTCGGAGAGTGTGAGAGTGTCAGAGAGTGTCCGATAGTGTCAGGGAGGGTCAGAGAGTGTCAGAGAGTGTCAGAGAGTGTCAGAGAGTGTGAGAGAGTGTCAGAGACAGTGTCAGAGAGTGTCAGAGAGTGTCAGAGAGTGTCAGAGAGTCTCATAGAGTGTCAGGGAGGGTCAGGGAGGGTCAGAGAGTGTCAGAGAGTGTCAGAGAGAGTGTCAGAGAGTGTCAGAGAGTGATAGAGTGTGTCTGAGTGTGTCAGAGAGAGTCAGAGAGTGATAGAGTTTGTCAGAGAGTGTCAGAGATTGTCAGAGAGGGTCAGAGAGTGTCAGAGAGTGTGAGAGAATGTCAGAGAGTGTCAGAGAGTGTCAGAGAGTGTGAGAGTGCCAGAGAGTGTCAGAGAGTAATATAGAGTGGCAGAGAGTGTCTGAAAGTGTCAGAGAGCGTCAGAGAGTGATAGAGAGTGTCAGAGAGTGTCAGAGAGGGTCCGAGAGTGTGAGAGTGTCAGAGAGTGTCACAGAGGGACAGAGTGTCTCAGAGAGTGTCAGAGAGTGTGAGAGTGTGAGAGTGTCAGAGAGTGTCAGAGAGTGATAGAGAGTGGCAGAGAGTGTCTGAAAGTGTCAGAGAGTGATCGAGAGTGTCAGAGAGTGTCTGAGTGTGTCTGAGATTGTCAGAGAGTGTTAGAGAGTGATAGAGAGTGTCAGAGAGTCTCAGAGAGTGTCAGGGAGGGTCAGAGAGTGTGAGAGAGTGTCAGAGAGAGTGAGAGAGTGTCAGAGAGAGTGTCTTAGAGTGTCAGAGTGTGATAGAGAGTGTCAGAGAGTGGCAGAGAGTATCTGAAAGTGTCAGCGAGGGATAGAGAGTAATAGAGAGTGGCAGAGAATGTCTGAAAGTGTCAGAGAGTGATAGTGAGTGTCAGAGAGGGTCAGAGAGTGTTAGAGAGGGTCAGAGATTGTCAAAGAGTGTCAGAGAGTGATAGAGAGTTGCAGAGAGTGTCTGAAAATGTCAGAGTGTGTCAGAGAGTGATAGAGAGTGTCAGAGAGTGTCTGAGTGTGTCTGAGATTGTCAGAGAGTGTCAGAGAGTGATAGAGAGTGTCAGAGAGTATCAGAGTGTATCAGAGAGTATCAGAGAGTATCAGAGAGTGTCAGAGAGTGTCAGAGAGTGATAGACAGTGTCTGAGACTGTCTGAGAGTGTCAGATTGAGTCAGAGAGAGATAGAGAGTGTCAGAGAGTGTCTGAGAGTGTTAGAGTGTATCAGAGAGCGTCAGAGAGTGATAGCGAGTGGGAGAGTGTGTCTGAGTTTGTCAGAGAGCGTTTGAGAGTGTCAGAGTGTATCAGAGAGTGTCAGAGAAAGATATAGAGTGTCAGAGAGTGACTGAGAGTGCCAGAGTGTATCAGAGAGTGTCAGAGAGTGATAGAGAGTGATAGAGAGTGAGAGAGAGTTTCTGAGTGTGTCTGAGAGCATTTGAAAGTGCCAGAGAGTGTCAGAGAGTGATACAGAGTGATAGAGAGTGATAGAGAGTGTCTGAAAGTGTCAGAGAGTGATATCGTGTGATCGAGAGTGGCAGAGAGTGTCTGAAAGTGTCAGAGAGTGATAGAGAGTGTCTGAGTGTGTCAGAGACTGTCAGAGAGGGTCAGAGTGTGTGAGAGTGTCGGTGAGTGTGAGAGTGTCAGAGAGTGTCAGATAGTGTCAGAGAGTGTCAGAGAGGGACAGAGAGTGATAGAGAGTGTCAGAGAGTCTCAGAGAGTGTCAGGGAGGGTCAGAGAGTGTCAGAGAGTGTCAGAGAGTGTGAGAGAGTGTCAGAGAGTGTCAGAGAGAGTGTCAGAGAGTGTCAGAGAGTGTCAGAGAGTGATAGAGAGTGTCAGAGAGTCTCAGAGAGTGTTAGGGAGGGTCAGGGAGGGTCAGAGAGTGTCAGAGAGTGTCAGAGAGTGTGAGAGAGTGTCAGAGAGAGTGTCAGAGAGTGTCAGAGAGTGATAAAGAGTGTCTGAGTGTGTCAGAGAGTGTCAGAGTGTGATAGAGTTTGTCAGAGAGTGTCAGAGATTGTCAGAGAGGGTCAGAGAGTGTCAGAGAGTGTGAGAGAATGTCAGAGAGTGTCAGAGAGTGTCAGAGATTGTGAGAGTGCCAGAGAGTGTCAGAGAGTAATAGAGAGTGGCAGAGAGTGTCTGAAAGTGTCAGAGAGTGATAGAGAGTGTCAAAGAGTGTCAGAGAGGGTCCGAGAGTGTGAGAGTGTCACAGAGGGACAGAGTGTCTCAGAGTGTGTCAGAGATGGTCAGAGAGTGTCAGAGAGTGTGAGAGTGTCAGAGAGTGTCAGAGAGTGATAGAGAGTGGCAGAGAGTGTCTGAAAGTGTCAGAGAGTGTCAGCGAGTGATAGAGAGTGTCAGAGAGTGTCAGAGAGGGTCCGAGTGTGTGTGAGTGTCAGAGAGTGTGAGTGTGTCACATTGTGTCAGAGAGTGTCAGAGAGTGATAGAGAGAGATAGAGACTGGCAGAGAGTGTCTGAAAGTGTCAGCGAGTGATAGAGAGTGATAGAGAGTGGCAGAGAGTGTCTGAAAGTGTCAGAGTGTGTCAGAGAGTGATCGAGAGTGTCAGAGAGTGTCTGAGTGTGTCTGAGATTGTCAGAGAGTGTCGGAGAGTGATAGAGAGTGTCAGAGAGTCTCAGA
Source organism: Heterodontus francisci (assembly GCF_036365525.1). NCBI lineage: Eukaryota > Metazoa > Chordata > Chondrichthyes > Heterodontiformes > Heterodontidae > Heterodontus > Heterodontus francisci. The sequence continues at coordinate 1,221,342 of NW_027141280.1, forward strand.
GAGTGTCAGGGAGGGTCAGAGAGTGTGAGAGAGTGTCAGGGAGTGTGAGAGAGTGTCAGAGAGAGTGTCAGAGAGTGATAGAGAGTGTCTGAAAGTGTCAGAGAGTTTCAGAGAGAGTGTCATAGAGTTTCAGAGAGTGATAGAGATTGATAGAGAGGGACAGAGAGTGATAGAGAGTGTCAGAGAGTCTCAGAGAGTGTCAGGGAGGGTCAGAGAGTGTCAGAGAGTGTGAGAGAGTGTCAGAGAGAGTGTCAGAGAGTGTCAGAGAGTGATAGAGAGTGTCAGAGAGTCTCAGAGAGTGTCAGGGAGGGTCAGGGAGGGTCAGAGAGTGTCAGAGAGTGTGAGAGAGTGTCAGAGAGAGTGTCAGAGAAAGTCAGAGAGTGATAGAGAGTGTCTGAAGGTGTCAGAGAGTGTCAGAGAGTGATAGAGTTTGTCAGAGAGTGTCAGAGATTGTCAGAGAAGGTCAGAGAGTGTCAGAGAGTGTGAGAGAATTTCAGAGAGTGTCAGAGAGTGTCAGAGAGTGTGAGACTGCCAGAGAGTGTCAGAGAGTGTCAGAGAGTAATAGACAGTGGCAGAGAGTGTCTGAAAGTGCCAGAGAGTGTCAGAGAGTGTCAGAGAGTGATAGAGAGTGTCAAAGTGTGTCAGAGAGGGTCCGAGAGTGTGAGAGTGTCAGAGAGTGTCACAGAGGGACAGAGTGTCTCAGAGTGTGTCAGAGATGGTCAGAGAGTGTCAGAGAGTGTGAGAGTGTCAGAGAGTGTCAGAGAGTGTCAGCGAGTGATAGAGAGTGTCAGAGAGTGTCAGGGAGGGTCCGAGAGTGTGAGAGTGTCAGAGAGTGTGAGTGTGTCAGGTTGTGTCAGAGAGTGTCAGAGAGTGATAGAGAGAGATAGAGACTGGCAGAGAGTGTCTGAAAGTGTCAGCGAGTGATAGAGAGAGATAGAGAGTGGCAGAGAGTGCCTGAAAGTGTCAGAGTGTGTCAGAGAGTGATCGAGAGTGTCAGAGAGTGTCTGAGTGTGTCTGAGATTGTCAGAGAGTGTCAGAGAGTGATAGAGAGTGATAGAGAGTGTCAGAGAGTCTCAGAGAGTGTCAGGGAGGGTCAGAGAGTGTGAGAGAGTGTCAGAGAGTGTGAGAGAGTGTCAGAGAGAGTGTCAGAAAGTGTCAGAGAGTGATAGAGAGTGTCAGAGAGTGGCAGAGAGTTTCAGAGAGAGTGTCAGAGAGTTTCAGAGAGTGATAGAGAGTGGCAGAGAGTGTCTGAAAGTGTCAGAGAGTGTCAGAGAGTGATAGACAATGTCAGAGAGTGTCAGAGAGTGTGAGAGTGCCAGAGAGTGTCAGAGAGTATCAGAGAGTAATAGAGAGTGGCAGAGAGTGTCACAGAGGGACAGAGTGTCTCAGAGAGTGTCAGAGATGGTCAGAGAGTGTCAGAGAGTGTGAGAGTGTCAGAGAGTGATAGTGAGTGTCAGAGAGGGTCAGAGAGTGTTAGAGAGGGTCAGAGATTGTCAGAGAGTGTCAGAGAGTGATAGAGAGTGGCAGAGAATGTCTGAAAATGTCAGAGAGTGTCAGAGAGTGATCGAGAGTGTCAGAGAGTGTCTGAGTGTGTCTGAGATTGTCAGAGAGTGTCAGAGAGTGATAGAGAGTGTCAGAGAGTGTCAGAGTGTATCAGAGAGTATCAGAGTGTATCAGAGAGTGTCAGAGAGTGTCAGAGAGTGATAGAAAGTGTCTGAGACTGTCTGAGAGTGTCAGATTGAGTCAGAGAGTGATAGAGAGTGTCAGAGAGTGTCTGAGAGTGTTAGAGTGTATCAGAGAGCGTCAGAGAGTGATAGAGAGTGGGAGAGTGTGCCTGAGTTTGTCAGAGAGCGTCTGAGAGTGTCAGAGTGTGTCAGAGAAAGGTAGAGAGTGTCAGAGAGTGTCTGAGAGTGCCAGAGTGTATCAGAGAGTGTCAGAGAGTGATAGAGAGTGATAGAGAGTGAGAGAGAGTTTCTGAGTGTGTCTGAGAGCATCTGAAAGTGCCAGAGAGTGTCAGAGAGTGATAGAGAGTGATAGAGAGTGTCTGAAAGTGTCAGAGAGTGATATCATGTGATCGAGAGTGGCAGAGAGTGTCTGAAAGTGTCAGAGAGTGTCTGAGTGTGTCAGAGACTGTCAGAGAGTGATAGAGTTTGTCAGAGAGTGTCAGAGATTGTCAGAGAGGGTCAGAGTGTGTGAGAGTGTCGGAGAGTGTTAGAGTGTCAGAGAGTGTCAGATAGTGTCAGAGAGTGTCAGAGAGGGACAGAGAGTGATTGAGAGTGTCAGAGAGTCTCAGAGAGTGTCAGGGAGGGTCAGAGAGTGTGAGAGAGTGTCAGAGAGAGTGTCAGAGAGTGTCAGAGAGTGATAGAGAGTGTCAGAGAGTCTCAGAGAGTGTCAGGGAGGGTCAGAGAGTGTCAGAGAGTGTCAGAGAGTGTGAGAGAGTGTCAGAGAGAGTGTCAGAGAGTGTCAGAGAGTGATAGAGAGTGTCTGAGTGTGTCAGATAGTGTCAGAGAGTGTCAGAGAGTGATAGAGTTTGTCAGAGAGTGTCAGAGATTGTCAGAGAGGGTCAGAGAGTGTCAGAGAGTGTGAGAGAATGTCAGAGAGTGTCAGAGATTGTCAGAGAGTGTCAGAGAGTGGCAGAGAGTGTCTGAAAGTGTCAGAGAGTGTCAGAGAGTGTCAGAGAGTGATAGAGAGTGTCAGAGAGTGTCAGAGAGGGTCCGAGAGTGTGAGAGTGTCAGAGAGTGTCACAGAGGGACAGAGTGTCTCAGAGAGTGTCAGAGATGGTCAGAGAGTGTCAGAGAGTGTGAGAGTGTCAGAGAGTGTCAGAGAGTGATAGAGAGTGGCAGAGAGTGTCTGAAAGTGTCAGAGAGTGTCAGCGAGTGATAGAGAGTGTCAGAGAGGGTCCGAGAGTGTGAGAGTGTCAGAGGGTGTGAGTGTGTCAGATTGTGTCAGAGAGTGTCAGAGAGTGATAGAGAGAGATAGAGACTGGCAGAGAGTGTCTGAAAGTGTCAGCGAGTGATAGAGAGTGATAGAGAGTGGCAGAGAGTGTCTGAAAGTGTCAGAGTGTGTCAGAGAGTGATCGAGAGTGTCAGAGAGTGTCTGAGTGTGTCTGAGATTGTCAGAGAGTGTCAGAGAGTGATAGAGAGTGTCAGAGAGTCTCAGAGAGTGTCAGGGAGGGTCAGAGAGTGTGAGAGAGTGTCAGAGAGAGTGAGAGAGTGTCAGAGAGAGTGTCTGAGAGTGTCAGAGAGTGATAGAGAGTGTCAGAGAGTGGCAGAGAGTTTCAGAGAGAGTGTCAGAGAGTTTCAGAGAGTGATAGAGAGTGGTAAAGAGTGGCAGAGAGTGTCTGAAAGTGTCAGAGAGTGTCAGAGAGTGATAGAGAGTGTCAGAGAGTGTCAGAGAGTGATAGAGAGTGTCCGAGAGTGTCTGAGTGTGTCTGAGATTGTCAGAGAGTGTCTGAGAGTGTCAGAGAGTATCAGAGAGTATCAGAGAGTGGCAGAGAGTGTCTGAAAGTGTCAGAGAGTTTCAGAGAGTGATAGAGAATGTCAGAGAATGTCTGAGTGTGTATGAGATTGTCAGAGAGTGTCAGAGAGGGTCCGAGAGTGTCAGAGTGTCAGAGAGTGTGAGAGTGACAGAGAGTGTGAGAGTGTCAGAGAGTGTCAGAGTGTGACAGAGAGTGATGGAGAGTGGCAGAGAGTATCTGAAAGTGTCAGCGAGGCTTAGAGAGTAATAGAGAGTGGCAGAGAATGTCTGAAAGTGTCAGAGAGTGTCAGAGAGTGATAGAGAGTGTCAGAGAGTGTCAGAGAGTGTCTGAGTGTCAGAGAGTGTCAGAGAGTGTTAGAGAGGGTCAGGATTGTCAGAGAGTGTCAGAGAGTGATAGAGAGTGGCAGAGAGTGTCTGAAAATGTCAGAGAGTGTCAGAGAGTGATAGAGAGTGTCAGAGAGTGTCAGAGAGTGTCTGAGTGTGTCTGAGATTGTCAGAGAGTGTCAGAGAGTGATAGAGAGTGTCAGAGAGTGTCAGAGTGTATCAGAGAGTATCAGAGAGTATCAGAGAGTGTCAGAGAGTGTCAGAGAGTGATAGAGATTGGCTGAGACTGTCTGAGAGTGTCAGATTGAGTCAGAGAGTGATAGAGTGTGTCAGAGTGTGTCTGAGAGTGTTAGAGTGTATCAGAGAGCGTCAGAGAGTGATAGAGAGTGGGAGAGTGTGTCTGAGTTTGTCAGAGAGCGTCTGAGAGTGTCAGAGTGCATCAGAGAGTGTCAGAGAAAAATAGAGAGTGTCAAAGAGTGTCTGAGAGTGCCAGAGTGTATCAGAGAGTGATAGAGAGTGATAGAGAGTGAGAGAGAGTATCTGAGTGTGTCTGAGAGTATCTGAAAGTGCCAGAGAGTGTCAGAGAGGGTCAGAGAGTGATTGAGAGTTATTGAGAATGATTGACGGTGATAGAGAGTGTCAGAGAGTGATAGAGTGTGCCAGAGAGTGTCTGAGAGTGTCAGAGAGGGTCAGAGAGGGTCAGAGAGTGACAGAGAGTGTGAAAGAGTGTCAGAGAGTGTCAGAGATTGGCAGAGAATGTCTGAAAGTGTCAGAGAGTGTCTGTGAGTGACAGAGAATGTCAGAGAGTGTCACAGAGTGATACAGAGTGATAGAGAGTGGCAAAGAGTGTCTGAAAGTGTCAGAGAGTGATAGAGAGTGTCTGAGTGTGTCAGAGACTGTCAGAGAGTGATAGAGTTTGTCAGAGAGTGTCTGAGAGTGTCAGAGAGTGATAGAGAGTGTCAGAGAGTGGCAGAGAGTTTCAGAGAGAGTGTCAGAGAGTTTCAGAGAGTGATAGAGAGTGGTAGAGAGTGGCAGAGAGTGTCTGAAAGTGTCAGAGAGTGTCAGTGAGTGATAGAGAGTGTCAGAGAGTGTCAGAGAGTGATAGAGAGTGTCCGAGAGTGTCTGAGTGTGTCTGAGATTGTCAGAGAGTGTCTGAGAGTGTCAGAGAGTATCAGAGAGTATCAGAGAGTGTCAGAGAGTGTCTGAGAGTGTCTGAGAGTGATAGAGAGTGATAGAGAGTGGCAGAGAGTGTCTGAAAGTGTCAGAGAGTTTCAGAGAGTGATAGAGAATGTCAGAGAATGTCTGAGTGTGTATGAGATTGTCAGAGAGTGTCAGAGAGGGTCCGAGAGTGTGAGAGTGTCAGAGAGTGTGAGAGTGACAGAGAGTGTGAGAGTGTCAGAGAGTGTCAGAGTGTGACAGAGAGTGATGGAGAGTGGCAGAGAGTATCTGAAAGTGTCAGCGAGGGTTAGAGAGTAATAGAGAGTGGCAGAGAATGTCTGAAAGTGTCAGAGAGTGTCAGAGAGCGATAGTGAGTGTCAGAGAGGGTCAGAGAGTGTTAGAGAGGGTCAGAGATTGTCAGAGAGTGTCAGAGAGTGATAGAGAGTGTCAGAGTGTGTCAGAGAGTGTCTGAGTGTGTCTGAGATTGTCAGAGAGTGTCAGAGAGTGATAGAGAGTGTCAGAGAGTGTCAGAGTGTATCAGAGAGTATCAGAGAGTATCAGAGAGTGATAGAGAGTGGCTGAGACTGTCTGAGAGTGTCAGATTGAGTCAGAGAGTGATAGAGTGTGTCAGAGAGTGTCTGAGAGTGTTAGAGTGTATCAGAGAGCGTCAGAGAGTGATAGAGAGTGGGAGAGTGTGTCTGAGTTTGTCAGAGAGCGTCTGAGAGTGTCAGAGTGTATCAGAGAGTGTCAGAGAAAGATAGAGAGTGTCAAAGAGTGTCTGAGAGTGCCAGAGTGTATCAGAGAGTGATAGAGAGTGATAGAGAGTAAGAGAGAGTATCTGAGTGTGTCTGAGAGTATCTGAAAGTGCCAGAGAGTGTCAGAGAGGGTCAGAGAGTGATTGAGAGTTATTGAGAATGATTGACGGTGATAGAGAGTGTCAGAGAGTGATAGAGTGTGCCAGAGAGTGTCTGAGAGTGTCAGAGAGGGTCAGAGAGGGTCAGAGAGTGACAGAGAGTGTGAAAGAGTGTCAGAGAGTGTCAGAGATTGGCAGAGAATGTCTGAAAGTGTCAGAGAGTGTCTGCGAGTGACAGAGAATGTCAAAGAGTGTCAGAGAGTGATACAGAGTGATAGAGAGTGGCAAAGAGTGTCTGAAAGTGTCAGAGAGTGATAGAGAGTGTCTGAGTGTGTCAGAGACTGTCAGAGAGTGATAGAGTTTGTCAGAGAGTGTCAGAGATTGTCAGAGAGGGTCAGAGAGTGTCAGAGTGTGTGAGAGAATGTCAGACAGTGTGAGAGAGTGTCAGAGAGTGTCAGAGTGTGTGAGAGTGTCGGAGAGTGTCAGAGAGTGTGAGAGTGTCAGAGAGTGTCAGATAGTGTCAGAGAGTGTCAGAGAGGGACAGAGAGTGATAGAGAGTGTCAGAGAGTCTCAGAGAGTGTCAGGGAGGGTCAGAGAGTGTCAGAGAGTGTGAGAGAGTGTCAGAGAGAGTGTCAGAAAGTGTCAGAGAGTGATATAGAGTGTCAGAGAGTGGCAGAGAGTTTCAGAGAGAGAGTCAGAGAGTTTCAGAGAGTGATAGAGAGTGATAGAGAGTGGCAGAGAGTGTCTGTAAGTGTCAAAGAGTGATAGAGAGTGTCAGAGAGTGTCAGAGAGTGATAGAGAGTGTCAGAGAGTGTCTGAGTGAGTCTGAGATTGTCAGAGAGTGTCTGAGACTGTCAGAGAGTGTCAGAGAGTATCAGAGAGTATCAGAGAGTATCAGAGAGTGTCTGAGACTGTCTGAGAGTGATAGAGAGTGATAGAGAGTGGCAGAGAGAGTCTGAAAGTGTCAGAGAGTTTCAGAGAGTTTCAGAGAGTGATAGAGAGTGTCAGAGTGTGTCTGAGTGTGTATGAGATTGTCAGAGAGAGTCAGAGAGGGTCCGAGAGTGTCAGAGTGTCAGAGAGTGTGAGAGTGACAGAGAGTGTGAGAGTGTCAGAGAGTGTCAGAGTGTGACAGAGAGTGATAGAGAGAGGCATAGAGTATCTGAAAGTGTCAGCGAGGGATAGAGAGTAATAGAGAGTGGCAGAGAATGGCTGAAAGTGTCAGAGAGTGTCAGAGAGTGATAGTGAGTGTCAGAGAGTGTCAGAGAGTGATGGAGAGTGGCAGAGAGTGTCTGAAAATGTCAGAGATTGTCAGAGAGTGATAGAGAGTGTCAGAGAGTGTCTGAGTGTGTCTGAGATTGTCAGAGAGTGTCAGAGAGTGATAGAGAGTGTCAGAGAGTGTCAGAGTGCATCAGAGAGTATCAGAGAGTGTCAGAGAGTGTCAGAGAGTGTCTGAGACTGTCAAAGAGGGTCAGAGAGTGTCAGAGAGTGATAGAGAGTGGCAGAGAGTGTCTGAAAGTGTCAGAGAGTGTCAGCGAGTGATAGAGAGTGTCAGAGAGTGTCAGAGAGGGTCCGAGAGTGTGAGAGTGTCAGAGAGTGTGAGTGTGTCAGATTGTGTCAGAGAGTGTCAGAGAGTGATAGAGAGAGATAGAGACTGGCAGAGAGTGTCTGAAAGTGTCAGCGAGTGATAGAGAGTGATAGAGAGTGGCAGAGAGTGTCTGAAAGTGTCAGAGTGTGTCAGAGAGTGATCGAGAGTGTCAGAGAGTGTCTGAGTGTGTCTGAGATTGTCAGAGAGTGTCAGAGAGTGATAGAGAGTATCAGAGAGTCTCAGAGAGTGTCAGGGAGGGTCAGAGAGTGTGAGAGAGTGTCAGAGAGTGTGAGAGAGTATCAGAGAGAGTGTCAGAGAGTGTCAGAGAGTGATAGAGAGTGTCAGAGAGTGGCAGAGAGTTTCAGAGAGAGTGTCAGAGAGTTTCAGAGAGTGATAGAGAGTGATAGAGAGTGGCAGAGAGTGTCTGAAAGTGTCAGAGAGTGTCAGAGAGTGATAGAGAGTGTCAGAGAGTGATAGAGAGTGTCAGAGAGTGTCTGAGTGTGGCTGAGATTGTCAGAGAGTGTCTGAGACTGTCAGAGAGTATCAGAGAGTATCAGAGAGTGTCAGAGATTGTCTGAGACTGTCTGAGAGTGATAGAGAGTGATAGAGAGTGGCAGAGAGTGTCTGAAAGTGTCAGAGAGTTTCAGAGCGTGATAGAGAGTGTCTGAAAGTGTCAGAGAGTGATATCGAGTGATAGAGAGTGGCAGAGAGTGTCTGAAAGTGTCAGAGAGTGATAGAGAGTGTCTGAGTGTGTCAGAGACTGTCAGAGAGTGATAGAGTTTGTCAGAGAGTGTCAGAGAGTGTGAGAGAGTGTCAGAGAGAGTGTCAGACAGTGTCAGAGAGTCTCAGAGAGTGTCAGGGATGGTCAGGGAGGGTCCGAGAGTGTCAGAGAGTGTCAGAGAGTGTGAGAGAGTGTCAGAGAGAGTGTCAGAGAGTGTCAGAGAGTGATAGAGTGTGTCTGAGTGTGTCAGAGAGTGTCAGAGAGTGATAGAGTTTGTCAGAGAGTGTCAGAGATTGTCAGAGAGGGTCAGAGAGTGTCAGAGAGTGTGAGAGAATGTCAGAGAGTGTCAGAGAGTGTCAGAGAGTAATAGAGAGTGGCAGAGAGTGTCACAGAGGGACAGAGTGTCTCAGAGAGTGTCAGAGATGGTCAGAGAGTGTCACAGAGTGTGAGAGTGTCAGAGAGTGTCAGAGAGTGTCAGAGAGTGATAGAGAGTGGCAGAGAGTGTCTGAAAGTGTCAGAGAGTGTCAGCGAGTGATAGAGAGTGTCAGAGAGTGTCAGAGAGGGTCCGAGAGTGTGAGAGTGTCAGAGAGTGTGAGTGTGTCAGATTGTGTCAGAGAGTGTCAGAGAGTGATAGAGAGAGATAGAGACTGGCAGAGAGTGTCTGAAAGTGTCAACGAGTGATAGAGAGTGATAGAGAGTGGCAGAGAGTGTCTGAAAGTGTCAGAGTGTGTCAGAGAGTGATAGAGAGTGTCAGAGAGTGTCTGAGTGTGTCTGAGATTGTCAGAGAGTGTCAGAGAGTGATAGAGAGTGTCAGAGAGTCTCAGAGAGTGTCAGGGAGGGTCAGAGAGTGTGAGAGGATGTCAGAGAGAGTGAGAGAGTGTCAGAGAGAGTGTCTGAGAGTGTCAGAGAGTGATAGAGAGTGTCCGAGAGTGTCTGAGTGTGTCTGAGATTGTCAGAGAGTGTCTGAGAGTGTCAGAGAGTATCAGAGAGTATCAGAGAGTGTCAGAGAGTGTCTGAGACTGTTTGAGAGTAATAGAGAGTGATAGAGAGTGGCAGAGAGTGTCTGAAAGTGTCAGAGAGTTTCAGAGAGTGATAGAGAATGTCAGAGAATGTCTGAGTGTGTATGAGATTGTCAGAGAGTGTCAGAGAGGGTCCGAGAGTGTCAGAGTGTCAGAGAGTGTGAGAGTGACAGAGAGTGTGAGAGTGTCAGAGAGTGTCAGAGTGTGACAGAGAGTGATGGAGAGTGGCAGAGAGTATCTGAAAGTGTCAGCGAGGCTTAGAGAGTAATAGAGAGTGGCAGAGAATGTCTGAAAGTGTCAGAGAGTGTCAGAGAGCGATAGTGAGTGTCAGAGAGGGTCAGAGAGTGTTAGAGAGGGTCAGAGATTGTCAGAGAGTGTCAGAGAGTGATAGAGAGTGGCAGAGAGTGTCTGAAAATGTCAGAGAGTGTCAGAGAGTGATAGAGAGTGTCAGAGAGTGTCAGAGAGTGTCTGAGTGTGTCTGAGATTGTCAGAGAGTGTCAGAGAGTGATAGAGAGTGTCAGAGAGTGTCAGAGTGTATCAGAGAGTATCAGAGAGTATCAGAGAGTGTCAGAGAGTGTCAGAGAGTGATAGAGAGTGGCTGAGACTGTCTGAGAGTGTCAGATTGAGTCAGAGAGTGATAGAGTGTGTCAGAGAGTGTCTGAGAGTGTTAGAGTGTATCAGAGAGCGTCAGAGAGTGATAGAGAGTGGGAGAGTGTGTCTGAGTTTGTCAGAGAGCGTCTGAGAGTGTCAGAGTGTATCAGAGAGTGTCAGAGAAAGATAGAGAGTGTCAAAGAGTGTCTGAGAGTGCCAGAGTGTATCAGAGAGTGATAGAGAGTGATAGAGAGTGAGAGAGAGTATCTGAGTGTGTCTGAGAGTATCTGAAAGTGCCAGAGAGTGTCAGAGAGGGTCAGCGAGTGATTGAGAGTTATTGAGAATGATTGACGGTGATAGAGAGTGTCAGAGAGTGTCTGAGAGTGTCAGAGAGGGTCAGAGAGGGTCAGAGAGGGTCAGAGAGTGACAGAGAGTGTGAAAGAGTGTCAGAGAGTGTCAGAGATTGGCAGAGAATGTCTGAAAGTGTCAGAGAGTGTCTGCGAGTGACAGAGAATGTCAGAGATTGTCAGAGAGTGATACAGAGTGATAGAGAGTGGCAAAGAGTGTCTGAAAGTGTCAGAGAGTGATAGAGAGTGTCTGAGTGTGTCAGAGACTGTCAGAGAGTGATAGAGTTTGTCAGAGAGTGTCAGAGATTGTCAGAGAGGGTCAGAGAGTGCCAGAGTGTGTGAGAGAATGTCAGAGAGTGTGAGAGAGTGTCAGAGAGTGTCAGAGTGTGTGAGAGTGTCGGAGAGTGTCGGAGAGTGTGAGAGTGTCAGAGAGTGTCAGAGAGTGTCAGAGAGGGACAGAGAGTGATAGAGAGTGTCAGAGAGTCTCAGAGAGTGTCAGGGAGGGTCAGAGAGTGTCAGAGAGTGTCAGAGAGTGTGAGAGAGTGTCAGAGAGAGTGTCAGAAAGTGTCAGAGAGTGATATAGAGTGTCAGAGAGTGGCAGAGAGTTTCAGAGAGAGAGAGTCAGAGAGTTTCAGAGAGTGATAGAGAGTGATAGAGAGTGATAGAGAGTGGCAGAGAGTGTCTGAAAGTGTCAGAGAGTGATAGAGAGTGTCAGAGAGTGTCAGAGAGTGATAGAGAGTGTCAGAGAGTGTCTGAGTGAGTCTGAGATTGTCAGAGAGTGTCTGAGACTGTCAGAGAGTATCAGAGAGTATCATAGAGTATCAGAGAGTGTCAGAGAGTGTCTGAGACTGTCTGAGAGTGATAGAGAGTGATAGAGAGAGGCAGAGAGAGTCTGAAAGTGTCAGAGAGTTTCAGAGAGTTTCAGAGAGTGATAGAGAGTGTCAGAGTGTGTCTGAGTGTGTATGAGATTGTCAGAGAGTGTCAGAGAGGGTCCGAGAGTGTCAGAGTGTCAGAGAGTGTGAGAGTGACAGAGAGTGTGAGAGTGTCAGAGAGTGACAGAGTGTGACAGAGAGTGATAGAGAGTGGCATAGAGTATCTGAAAGTGTCAGCGAGGGATAGAGAGTAATAGAGAGTGGCAGAGAATGGCTGAAAGTGTCAGAGAGTGTCAGAGAGTGATAGTGAGTGTCAGAGAGGGTCAGAGAGTGTTAGAGAGGGTCAGAGATTGTCAGAGAGTGTCAGAGAGTGATAGAGAGTGGCAGAGAGTGTCTGAAAATGTCAGAGATTGTCAGAGAGTGATAGAGAGTGTCAGAGAGTGTCTGAGTGTGTCTGAGATTGTCAGACAGTGTCAGAGAATGATAGAGAGTGTCAGAGAGTGTCAGAGTGTATCAGAGAGTATCAGAGAGTATCAGAGAGTGTCAGAGAGTGTCAGAGAGTGTCTGAGACTGTCAGAGAGGGTCAGAGAGTGTCAGAGAGTGTCAGAGAGTGATAGAGAGTGTCAGACTGTGTCTGAGAGTGTTAGAGTGTATCAGAGAGCGTCAGAGAGTGATAGAGAGTGGGAGAGTGCATCTGAGTTTGTCAGAGTGTGTCTGAGAGTGCCAGAGTGTATCAGAGAGTGTCAGAGAGTGATAGAGAGTGATGGAGAGTGAGAGAGAGTTTCTGAGTGTGTCTGAGGGTATCTGAAAGTGCCAGAGAGTGTCAGAGAGTGATACAGAGTGATAGAGAGTGATAGAGAGTGTCTGAAAGTGTCAGAGAGTGATATTGTGTGATCGAGAGTGGCAGAGAGTGTCTGAAAGTGTCAGAGAGTGATAGAGAGTGTCTGAGTGTGTCAGAGACTGTCAGAGAGTGATAGAGTTTGTCAGAGAGTGTCAGAGATTGTCAGAGAGGGTCAGAGTGTGTGAGAGTGTCGGAGAGTGTGAGAGTGTCAGAGAGTGTCAGATAGTGTCAGAGAGTGTCAGAGAGGGACAGAGAGTGATAGAGAGTGTCAGAGAGTCTCAGAGAGTGTCAGGGAGGGTCAGAGAGTGTCAGAGAGTGTCAGAGAGTGTGAGAGAGTGTCAGAGAGAGTGTCAGAGAGTGTCAGAGAGTGTCAGAGAGTGATAGATAGTGTCAGAGAGTCTCAGAGAGTGTCAGGGAGGGACAGAGAGTGATAGAGAGTGTCAGAGAGTCTCAGAGAGTGTCAGGGAGGGTCAGAGAGTGTCAGAGAGTGTCAGAGAGTGTGAGAGAGTGTCAGAGAGAGTGTCAGAGAGTGTCAGAGAGGGTCCGAGAGTGTGAGAGTGTCAGAGAGTGTGAGTGTGTCAGATTGTGTCAGAGAGTGTCAGAGAGTGATAGAGAGAGATAGAGACTGGCAGAGAGTGTCTGAATGTGTCAGCGAGTGATAGAGAGTGGCAGAGAGTGTCTGAAAGTGTCAGAGTGTGTCAGAGAGTGATCGAGAGTGTCAGAGAGTGTCTGAGTGTGTCTGAGATTGTCAGAGAGTGTCAGAGAGTGATAGAGAGTGTCAGAGAGTGTCAGGGAGGGTCAGAGAGTGTGAGAGAGTGTCAGAGAGTGTGAGAGAGTGTCAAAGAGAGTGTCAGAGAGTGATAGAGAGTGTCAGAGAGTGTCAGAGAGTGGCAGAGAGTTTCAGAGAGAGTGTCAGAGAGTGTCAGAGAGTGATAGAGAGAGTCAGAGAGTGTCTGAGTGTGGCTGAGATTGTCAGAGAGTGTGAGAGAGTGTCAGAGAGAGTGTCAGAGAGTGTCAGAGAGTGTCAGAGAGTGTCAGAGAGTGTCTGAGACTGTCTGAGAGTGATAGAGAGTGATAGAGAGTGGCAGAGAGTGTCTGAAAGTGTCAGAGAGTTTCAGAGATTGATAGAAAGTGTCTGAAAGTGCCAGAGAGTGATATCGAGTGATAGAGAGTGGCAGAGAGTGTCAGAGATTGTCAGAGAGGGTCAGACAGTGATAGAGAGTGTCAGAGAGTCTCAGAGAGTGTCAGGGAGGGTCAGAGAGTGTCAGAGAGTGTCAGAGAGTGTGAGAGAGTGTCAGAGAGAGTGCCAGAGAGTGTCAGAGAGTGATAGAGTGTGTCTGAGTGTGTCAGAGAGTGATAGAGTTTGTCAGAGAGTGTCAGAGATTGTCAGAGAGGGTCAGAGAGTGTCAGAGAGTGTGAGAGAATGTCAGAGAGTGTCAGAGAGTGTCAGAGAGTGTCAGAGTGTGTGAGAGTGCCAGAGAGTGTCAGAGAGTGGCAGAGAGTGTCTGAAAGTGTCAGAGAGTGTCAGAGAGTGTCAGAGAGTGTCAGAGAGTGATAGAGAGTGTCAGAGAGTGTCAGGGAGGGTCCGAGAGTGTGAGAGTGTCAGAGAGTGTCACAGAGGGACAGAGTGTCTCAGAGAGTGTCAGAGATGGTCAGAGAGTGTCAGAGAGTGTGAGAGTGTCAGAGAGTGTCAGAGAGTGATAGAGAGTGGCAGAGAGTGTCTGAAAGTGTCAGAGAGTGTCAGCGAGTGATAGAGAGTGTCAGAGAGGGTCCGAGAGTGTGAGAGTGTCAGAGAGTGTGAGTGTGTCAGATTGTGTCAGAGAGTGTCAGAGAGTGATAGAGAGAGATAGAGACTGGCAGAGAGTGTCTGAAAGTGTCAGCGAGTGATAGAGAGTGATAGAGAGTGGCAGAGAGTGTCTGAAAGTGTCAGAGTGTGTCAGAGAGTGATCGAGAGTGTCAGAGAGTGTCTGAGTGTGTCTGAGATTGTCTGAGAGTGTCTGAGAATGATAGAGAGTGTCAGAGAGTCTCAGAGAGTGTCAGGGAGGGTCAGAGAGTGTGAGAGAGTGTCAGAGAGTGTCAGGGAGAGTGAGAGAGTGTCAGAGAGAGTGTCAGAGAGTGTCAGAGAGTGATAGAGAGTGTCAGAGAGTGGCAGAGAGTTTCAGAGAGAGTGTCAGAGAGTTTCAGAGAGTGATAGAGAGTGGCAGAGAGTGTCTGAAAGTGTCAGAGAGTGTCAGAGAGTGATAGAGAGTGTCAGAGAGTGTCAGAGAGTGATAGAGAGTGTCAGAGAGTATCAGAGAGTATCAGAGAGTGTCAGAGAGTGTCTGAGACTTTCTGAGAGTGATAGAGAGTGATAGAGAGTGGCAGAGAGTGTCTGAAAGTGTCAGAGAGTTTCAGAGAGTGATAGAGAATGTCAGAGAATGTCTGAGTGGGTATGAGATTGTCAGAGAGTGTCAGAGAGGGTCCGAGAGCGTCAGAGTGTCAGAGAGTGTGAGAGTGACAGAGAGTGTGAGAGTGTCAGAGAGTGTCAGAGTGTGACAGAGAGTGATAGAGAGTGGCAGAGTGTATCTGAAAGTGTCAGCGAGGGATAGAGAGTAATAGAGAGTGGCAGAGAATGTCTGAAAGTGTCAGAGAGTGTCAGAGAGCGATAGTGAGTGTCAGAGAGGGTCAGAGAGTGTTAGAGAGGGTCGGAGATTGTCAGAGAGTGTCAGAGAGTGAAAGAGAGTGGCAGAGAGTGTCTGAAAATGTCAGAGAGTGTCAGAGAGTGATAGAGAGTGTCAGAGAGTGTCTGAGTGTGTCTGAGATTGTCAGAGAGTGTCAGAGAGTGATAGAGAGTGTCAGAGAGTGTCTGAGTGTATCAGAGAGTATCAGAGAGTATCAGAGAGTGTCAGAGAGTGTCAGAGAGTGATAGAGAGTGTCAGAGAGTGTCTGAGAGTGTTAGAGTGTATCAGAGAGCGTCAGAGAGTGATAGAGAGTGGGAGAGAGTTTCTGAGTTTGTCAGAGAGCGTCTGAGAGTGTCAGAGTGTATCAGAGAGTGTCAGAGAAAGATAGAGAGTGTCAGAGAGTATCTGAGAGTGCCAGAGTGTATCAGAGAGTGTCAGAGAGTGATGGAGAGTGATAGAGATTGAGGGAGAGTATCTGACTGTGTCTGAGAGTATCTGAAAGTGCCAGAGTGTGTCAGAGAGGGTCAGAGAGTGATTGAGAGTTATTGAAAATGATTGACGGTGATAGAGAGTGTCAGAGAGTGATCGAGAGTGTCAGAGAGTGTCAGATAGTGTCAGAGAGTGTCAGAGAGGGACAGAGAGTGATAGAGAGTGTCAGAGAGTCTCAGAGAGTGTCAGGGAGGGTCAGAGAGTGTCAGAGAGTGTCAGAGAGTGTCAGAGAGAGTGTCAGAGAGAGTGTCAGAGAGAGTGTCAGAGAGTGTCAGAGAGTGTCAGAGAGTGATAGAGAGAGTCAGAGAGTCTCAGAGAGTGTCAGGGAGGGTCAGGGAGGGTCAGAGAGTGTCAGAGAGTGTCATAGAGTGTCAGAGAGTGTCAGAGAGAGTGTCAGAGAGTGTCAGAGAGTGATAGAGAGTGTCTGAGTGTGTCAGAGAGTGTCAGAGAGTGATAGAGTTTGTCAGAGAGTGTCAGAGAGTGTGAGAGAATGTCAGAGAGTGTCAGAGAGTGTCACAGAGGGACAGAGTGTCTCAGAGTGTGTCAGAGATGGTCAGAGAGTGTCAGAGAGTGTGAGAGTGTCAGAGAGTGTCTGAGTGTGTCAGAGACTGTCAGAGAGTGATAGAGTTTGTCAGAGAGTGTCAGACATTGTCAGAGAGTGTCAGAGAGTGTCAGAGAGTGTGAGAGAGTGTCAGAGAGAGTGTCAGAGAGTGTCAGAGAGTGTCAGAGAGTGATAGAGAGAGTCAGAGAGTCTCAGAGAGTGTCAGGGAGGGTCAGAGAGTGTCAGAGAGTGTCATAGAGAGTGTCAGAGAGTGTCAGAGAGTGATAGAGAGTGTCTGAGTGTGTCAGAGAGTGTCAGAGAGTGATAGAGTTTGTCAGAGAGTGTCAGAGATTGTCAGAGAGTGTCAGAGAGTGTGAGAGAATGTCAGAGAGTGTCAGAGAGTGTCAGAGAGTGTCAGAGTGCCAGAGAGTGTCTGAGAGTGTCAGTCAGTGTCAGAGATTGATAGAGAGTGTCTGAGAGTGAAAGAGATTGTCAGAGAGAGTGTGAGTGTGTCAGTGAGTTTCAGAGAGTGTCAGAGAGTGAGGAAGAATGTCTGAGAGAGTCAGAGAAAGATAGAGAGTGTCAAATTGTGTCAGAGAGTGATAGAGAGTGATGGAGAGTGTCAGAGAGTGTCAGAGTGTGTCAGAGAGTGTCAGAGAGTGAAAGAGAGTGAAAGAGAGTGTCAGAGAGAGTGTCAGAGAGAGTGTCAGAGAGAGTGTGAGTGTGTCAGAGAGTTTCAGAGAGAGTCAGAGAGTGAGAGAGAGTGTCTGAGAATGTCTGAGAGTGACAGAGAATGTCTGAGAGTTTCAGTGAGTGTCAGAGAGTGATAGAGAGTGTCAGAGAGTGATAGATAGTGTCTGAGAGTGTCAGATAGTGATAGAGAGTGATAGAGAGTGTCTGAGATTGATAGAATTAAAATTAGAATTAGAATTAGAACATTACAGCGCAGTACAGGCCCTTCGGCCCTCGATGTTGCGCCGACCTGTGAAACCATCTGACCTACACGATTGCATTTTCATCCATGTGTCTATCCAATGTCCACTTAAATGCCCTTAAAGTTGGCGAATCTACTACTGCTGCAGGCAGGGCGTTCCACGCCCTTACTACTCTCTGAGTAAAGAAACTACCTCTCACATCTGTCCTATATCTATCACCCCTCAACTTGAAGCTATGTCCCCTCGTGTTTGCCATCACTATCCGAGGAAAAAGACGCTCACTATCCACCCTATCTAACCCTCTGATTATCTTATATGTCTCTATTAAGTCACCTCTCCTCCTCCTTCTCTCCAACGAAAACAACCTCAAGTCCCTCAGCCTTTCCTCGTAAGACCTTCCCTCCATACCAGGCAACATCCTAGTAAATCTCCTCTGCACCCTTTCCATAGCATCCACATCCTTCCTATAATGCGGTGACCAGAACTGCACGCAATACTCCAGGTGCGGTCTCACCAGAGTTTTGTACAGCTGCAGCATGACCTCCTGGCTCCGAAACTCGACCCCCCTACTAATAAAAGCTAACACACCATATGCCTTCTTAACAGCCCTATTAACCTGGTTAGCAACCTTCAGGGATTTCTGCACCTGGACACCAAGATCTCTCTGTTCATCTACACTACCAAGAATCCTCCCATTAGCCCAGTACTCTGCATTCCTGTTACTCCTTCCAAAGTGAATCACCTCACACTTTTCCGCATTAAACTCCATTTGCCATCTCTCAGCCCAGCTCTGCAGCCTATCTATGTCTCTCTGTACCCGACAACATCCTTCGGCACTATCCACAACTCCACCGACCTTCGTGTCATCTGCAAATTTACTAACCCACCCTTCTACACCCTCTTCCAGGTCATTTATAAAAATGACAAACAGCAGTGGCCCCAAAACAGATCCTTGCGGTACACCACTATTAACTAAACTCCAGGATGAACATTTGCCATCAACCACCACCCTCTGTCTTCTTTCAGCTAGCCAATTTCTGATCCAAAGCTCTAAATCACCTTCAACCCCATACTTGCGTATTTTCTGCAATAGCCTACCGTGGGGAACCTTATCAAACGCCTTACTGAAATCCATATACACCACATCCACTGCTTTACCCTCATCCACCTGTTTGGTCACCTTCTCGAAAAACTCAATAAGGTTTGTGAGGCACGACCTACCCGTCACAAAACCGTGCTGACGATCTCTAATGTACTTATTCTTTTCAAAATGATTATAAATCCTGTCTCTTGTAACCTTTTCCAACATTTTACCCACAACCGAAGTAAGGCTCACAGGTCTATAATTACCAGGGCTGTCTCTACTCCCCTTCTTGAACAAGGGGACAACATTTGCAATCCTCCAGTCTTCCGGCACTATTCCTCTCGACAATGACGACATAAAGATCAAGGACAAAGGCTCTGCAATCTCCTCCCTAGCTTCCCAGAGAATCCTAGGATAAATCCCATCTGGCCCAGGGGACTTATCTATTTTCGCACTTTCCAAAATTGCTAACACCTCCTCCTTGTGAACCTCAATCCCATCTAGCCTCGTAGCCTGAATCTCAGTATTCTCAACAACATTTTCTTTCTCTACTGTAAATACTGACGCAAAATATTCATTTAACACTTCCCCTATCTCCTCTGATTCCACACCCAACTTCCCACTAATATCCTTGATTGGCCCTATCAAACTCTAGTCATTCTTTTATTCCTGACATACCTACAGAAAGCCTTAGGGTTTTCCCTGATCCGATCCACCAATGACTTCTCGTGTCCTCTCCTTGCTCTTCTTAGCTCTCCCTTCAGATCCTTCCTGGCTAGCTTGTAGCTCTCAAGCGCCCGAACTGAGCCTTCACGTCTCATCCCAACATAAGCCTTCTTCTTCCTCTTGACAAGCGCTTCAACTTCTTTAGTAAACCACGGCTCCCTCACACGACAACTTCCTCCCTGCCTCACAGGTACATACTTATCAAGGACACGCAGTAGAAAGAGAGTGATGGAGAGTGTCAGAGAGTGATAGAGACAGTCTGAGAGTGTCAGAGAGTGTCAGAGAGTGACAGAGAGTGTCTGAGAGTGACAGAGAGTGTCAGACAGTGTCAGAGAGTGATAGAGAGTGTCTGAGAGTGTCAGAGAGTGTCAGAGAGTGTCAGAGAGTGTCAGAGAGTGATAGAGAGTGTCAGAGTGTGTCAGAGAGTGATAGAGAGTGTCAGAGTGTGTCAGAGAGTGATAGAGAGTGTCTGAGAGTGTCAGAGAGTGTCAGAGAGTGATAGAGAGTGTCTGAGAGTGTCTGAGAGTGATAGAGAGTGTCTGAGAGTGTCTGAGAGTGTCTGAGAGTGTCAGAGAGTGTCAGAGAGTGTCAGAGAGTGATGAAGAGTGTCTGAGAGTGATAGAGAGTGTCAGAGAGTGTCTGAGAGTGTCAGAGAGTGTCAGAGAGTGTCAGAGAGTGTCAGAGAGTGTCAGAGAGTGTCAGAGAGTGATGAAGAGTGTCAGAGAGTGTCAGAGAGTGTCAGAGAGTGATGAAGAGTGTCTGAGAGTGATAGAGAGTGTCAGAGAGTGTCTGAGAGTGTCTGAGAGTGTCAGAGAGTGTCAGAGAGTGTCAGAGAGTGTCAGAGAGTGTCAGAGAGTGATGAAGAGTGTCTGAGAGTGTCAGAGAGTGTCAGAGAGTGATAGAGAGTGTCTGAGAGAGTCAGAGAGTGTCAGAGTGTCTCAGAGTGTGTCAGAGAGTGTCAGAGAGTGGTGGAGAGAGTCAGAGAGTGATAGAGAGTGCCTGAGAGTGTCTGAAAGTGACAGAGTGTGTCTGAGAGTGTCAGTGAGTGTCAGAGAGTGTCAGAGAGTGTCAGAGAGAGATGGAGAGTGTCAGAGAGTGATAGAGAGTTTCAGAGAGTGATAGAGAGTGTCTGAGAGTGTCAGAGAGTGATAGAGATTGTCTGAGAGTGTCTCCGAGTGTCAGCGAGTGATAGAGAGTGATAGAGAATGTCTGAGAGTGTCAGAGAGTGTCTGAGGGTGTCAGAGAGTGATAGAGAGTGTCACAGTGTGTCAGAGAGTAATAGAGAGAGTCAGAGTGTGTCAGAGAGTGATAGAGAGTGATAGAGCGTGTCAGAGAGTGTCAGAGAGTGATAGAGAGTGTCTGAGAGTGTCAGAGAGTGTCAGAGAGTGATAGAGATTGTCTGAGAGTGTCTGCGAGTGTCTGCGAGTGATAGAGAGTGATAGAGAATGTCTGAGAGTGTCAGAGAGTGTCAGAGAGTGTCTGAGGGTGTCAGAGAGTGTCACAGTGTGTCAGAGAGTAATAGAGAGAGTCAGAGTGTGTGAGAGAGTGATAGAGAGTGATAGAGCGTGTCAGAGAGTGTCAGAGAGTGATAGAGAGTGTCAGAGAGTGTCAGAGAGTGTAAGTGAGTGTCAGAGAGTGACAGAGAGTGTCACAGTGTGTCAGAGAGTAATAGAGAGTGTCAGATTGTGTCAGAGAGTGATAGAGAGTGATAGAGAATGTCAGAGAGTGGTAGAGAGTGTCTGAGAGTGATAGACGGTGATAGAGAGTGTCTGAGAGTGTCAGAGAGTGATAGAGAATGTCAGAGAGTGATAGAGAGTGTCTGAGAGTGTCTGAGAGTGATAGACGGTGATAGAGAGTGTCTGAGAGTGTCAGAGAGTGTCAGATTGTGTCAGACAGCGATAGAGAGTGTCAGAGCGTGATAGAGAGCGTCAGAGAGTGATAGAGAGTATCATAGAGTTTCAGAGAGTGATAGAGAGTGTCTGAGAGTGTCAGAGAGTGTCTGAGAGTGATAGAGAGTGTCAGAGAGTGTCAGAGAGTGTCAGAGAGTGTCAGAGACTGTCTGAGAGTGTCAGTGAGTGATATAGAGTGTCTGAGTGTGCCTGAGAGTGCCTGAGAGTTTCGGAGAGTGATAGAGAGTGATCGAGAGTGTCTGAGAGTGTCAGAGAATGAAAGAGAATGTCAGAGAGTGGTTGAGAGTGTCTGAGAGTGTCTGAGAGTGTCAAAGTGTGTCAGTGAGTGTCAGAGAGTGATAGAGAATGCCAGAGAGTGGTAGAGAGTGTCTGAGAGTGATAGACGGTGATAGAGATTGTCTGAGTGTGTCAGAGAGTGTCAGAGAGTGATAGAGAATGCCAGAGAGTGGTAGAGAGTGTCTGAGAGTGTCTGAGAGTGTCAAAGTGTGTCAGTGAGTGTCAGAGAGTGATAGAGAGTGTCTGAGAGTGTCTGAGAGTGATAGACGGTAATAGAGAGTGTCTGAGAGTGTCAGAGAGTGTCAGAGGGTGATAGAGAATGCCAGAGAGTGGTAGAGAGTGTCTGAGAGTGTCAGAGAGTGTCAGAGAGTGTCAGAGAGTATAAGAGAGTGACAGAGAGTGTCAGAGTGTGTCAGAGAGCAATAGAGAGTGATAGAGAGCGTCAGAGAGTGTCAGAGAGTGTCAGAGAGTGGTAGAGAGTGTCTGAGAGTGATAGACGGTGATAGAGAGTGTCAGAGAGTGATAGAGAGCGTCAGAGAGTAATATAGAGTGTCAGAGAGTGATAGAGAGTGTCTGAGAGAGTCAGAGAGTGCGAGATTGTGTCTGAGAGTGTCAGAGAGCGTCAGAGAGTGATAGAGGGTGTCAATGAGTGATAGAGAGTGTCAGAGAGAGTCAGAGAGTGCGAGAGAGTGTCTGAGAGTGTCAGAGAGTATCTGAGAGTGTCAGTGAGTGATAGAGAGTGTCTGAGTGTGTCTGAGAGTGATAGAGAGTGTCAGAGAGTGATAGAGAGTGTCATAGAGTGTCAGAGAGTGTCTGAGAGCGTCTGAGCGTGTCAGAGAGCGTCAGAGAGTGTCAGAGAGCGTCAGAGAGTGAAAGAGAGTGTCTGAGAGTGATAGACGGTGATGGAGAGTGTCTGAGAGTGTCAGAGAGTGTCAGAGAGTGTCAGAGAGTGTCAGAGAGTGATAGAGAATGTCAGAGAGTGGTAGAGAGTGTCTGAGAGTGTCTGAGAGTGTCAAAGAGTGTCAGTGAGAGTCAGAGAGTGATAGAGAGTGTCTGAGAGTGTCTGAGAGTGATAGACGGTGATAGAGAGTGTCTGAGAGTGTCAGAGAGTGAAAGAGAATGTCAGAGAGTGGTAGAGAGTGTCTGAGAGTGTCTGAGAGTGTCAAAGTGTGTCAGTGAGTGTCTGAGAGTGATAGACGGTGATAGAGAGTGTCTGAGTGTGTCAGAGAGTGTCAGAGAGTGATAGAGAATGTCAGAGAGTGGTCGAGAGTGTCTGAGAGTGTCTGAGAGTGTCAAAGAGTGTCAGTGAGTGTCAGAGAATGATAGAGAGTGTCTGAGAGTATCTGAGAGTGATAGACGGTGATAGAGAGTGTCTGAGAGTGTCAGAGAGTGTCAGATTGTGTCAGACAGCGATAGAGACTGTCAGAGCGTGATAGAGAGCTTCAGAGAGTGATAGAGAGTATCATAGAGTTTCAGAGAGTGATAGATAGTGTCTGAGAGTGTCAGAGAGTGTCAGAGAGTGTCAGAGAGTGTCAGAGAGTGTCTGAGACTAATAGAGAGTGTCAGAGAGTGTCAGAGACTGTCTGAGAGTGTCAGTGAGTGATATAGAGTGTCTGAGTGTGATCGAGAGTGATCGAGAGTGATCGAGAGTGTCAGAGAGAGTCAGAGAGTGATAGAGAGTGATAGAGCGTTTCAGAGAGTGTCATAGAGTGATAGAGATTGATAGAGAGTTTCAGACATTGATAGAGAGTGATAGACGGTGATAGAGAGTGTCAGGGTGTGTCAGAGTGTGTCAGAGTGTGTCATAGAATGATAGACGGTGATAGATAGTGTCAGTGAGTGTCAGTGGGTGTCTGCGAGCGATAGAGAGTGATAGAGAGTGATAGAGAGTGTCTGAGAGTTATAGACGGCGATAGAGAGTGTCTGAGAGTGTCTGAGAGTGATGGAGAGTGATAGAGAGTGATAGAGAGTGTCTGAGAGTTATAGACGGTGATAGAGAGTGTCTGAGAGTGTCTGAGAGTGATAGACGGTGATAGAGAGTGTCTGAGAGTGTCAGAGAGTGATAGAGAATGTCAGAGAGTGGTAGAGAGTGTCTGAGAGTGTCTGAGAGAGTCAAAGTGTGTCAGTGAGTGTCAGAGAGTGATAGAGAGTGTCTGAGAGTGATAGACAGTGATGGAGAGTGGTAGAGAGTGCCTGAGAGTGTCAGAGAGTGATAGAGAGTGTCTGAGAGTGTCTGAGAGTGATAGACGGTGATAGAGAGTGTCTGAGAGTGTCAGAGAGTGTCAGATTGTGTCAGACGGCGATAGAGTGTGTCAGAGCGTGATAGAGAGCGTCAGAGAGTGATAGAGAGTATCATAGAGTTTCAGAGAGTGATAGAGAGTGTCTGAGAGTGTCAGAGACTGTCTGAGAGTGTCAGTGAGTGATATAGTGAGTCTGAGAGTGCCTGAGAGTGTCAGAGAGTGATAGAGAGTGATAGAGAGTGATAGAGAGTGATCGAGAGTGTCAGTGAGAGTCAGAGAGTGATAGAGAGTGATAGAGCGTTTCAGAGAGTGTCATAGAGTGTCATAGAGTGATAGAGATTGATAGAGAGTTTCAGAGATTGATAGAGAGTGATAGACGGTGATAGAGAGTGTCAGGGTGTGTCAGGGTGTGTCAGAGTGTGTCAGAGTGTGTCATAGAGTGATAGAGAGTGATAGAGAGTGATAGAGAGTGTCAGAGAGCGTCAGAGAGTTATAGAGGGTGTCAGAGAGTGATAGAGAGTGTCATATAGTGATAGAGAGTGTCAGAGAGAATCAGAGAGTGCGAGAGAGTGTCTGAGTGTGTCAGAGAGTGATATAGATAGTCAGAGAGTGATAGAGAGTGTCTGAGGGTATCAGAGAGTGATAGAGAGTGTCTGAGAGAGTCAGAAAGTGTCAGGGTGAGTCAGAGAGTGTCAGAGAGTGATAGAGAGTGTCAGGGTGTGTCAGAGTGTGTCAGAGTGTGTCAGAGTGTGTCATAGAGTGATAGAGAGTGATAGAGAGTGTCAGAGAGCGTCAGAGAGTGATAGAGAGTGTCAGAGAGTGATAGAGAGTGTCATATAGTGATAGAGAGTGTCTCAGAGTGTCTGAGAGTGTCAGAGAGAGTCTGAGAGTGACAGAGAGTGATAGAGAGTTTCTGAGAGTCTTAGAGAGTGTTAGAGAGTTTCAGATAGTGATAGAGAGTGTCTGAGAGTGTCAGAGAGTGATAGAGATTGTCTGAGAGTGTCATAGAGTGTTAGAGAGTGTCTGAGAGTGTCTGCGAGAGTCCGCGAGTGATAGAGAGTGATAGAGAATGTCTGAGAGTGTCAGAGAGTGTCAGAGAGTGTCAGAGAGTGTCAGAGAGTGTCTGAGGGTGTCAGAGAGTGATAGAGAGTGTCACAGTGTGTCAGAGAGCAATAGAGAGTGTCAGAGTGTGTCAGAGAGTGATAGAGAGTGATAGAGCGTGTCAGAGAGTTTCAGAAAGTGTCAGAGAGTGATAGAGAGTGTCTGAGAGTGTCTGAGAGTGTCAGAGAGTGTCAGAGTGTGATAGACGGTGATAGAGAGTGTCTGAGAGTGTCAGAGAGTGATAGAGAATGTCAGAGAGTGGTAGAGAGTGTCTGAGAGTGTCTGAGAGTGATAGACGGTGATAGAGAGTGTCTGAGAGTGTCAGAGAGTGTCAGAGACTCTCTGAGAGTGTCAGTGAGTTAAATAGAGTGTCTGAGTGTGTCTGAGAGTGCCTGAGAGTGTCTGAGAGTGCCTGAGAGTGTCAGAGAGTGATAGAGAGTGATAGAGAGTGATAGAGAGTGATCGAGAGTGTCAGTGAGAGTCAGAGAGTGAGAGAGTGTGATAGAGCGTTTCAGAGAGTGTCATAGAGTGTCATAGAGTGATAGAGATTGATAGAGAGTTTCAGAGATTGATAGAGAGTGATAGACGGTGATAGAGAGTGTCAGGGTGTGTCAGGGTGTGTCAGAGTGTGTCAGAGTGTGTCATAGAGTGATAGAGAGTGATAGAGAGTGATAGAGAGTGTCAGAGAGCGTCAGAGAGTTATAGAGAGTGTCAGAGAGTGATAGAGAGTGTCATATAGTGATAGAGAGTGTCAGAGAGAATCAGAGAGTGCGAGAGAGTGTCTGAGTGTGTCAGAGAGTGATATAGATAGTCAGAGAGTGATAGAGAGTGTCTGAGGGTATCAGAGAGTGATAGAGAGTGTCTGAGAGAGTCAGAAAGTGTCAGAGTGAGTCAGAGAGTGTCAGAGAGTGATAGAGAGTGTCAGGGTGTGTCAGAATGTGTCAGAGTGTGTCATAGAGTGATAGAGAGTGATAGAGAGTGTCAGAGAGCGTCAGAGAGTGATAGAGAGTGTCAGAGAGTGATAGAGAGTGCCATATAGTGATAGAGAGTGTCTCAGAGTGTCTGAGAGTGTCAGAGAGAGTCTGAGAGTGACAGAGAGTGATAGAGAGTTTCTGAGAGTGTTAGAGAGTGTTAGAGAGTTTCAGATAGTGATAGAGAGTGTCTGAGAGTGTCAGAGAGTGATAGAGATTGTCTGAGAGTGTCATAGAGTGTTAGAGAGTGTCTGAGAGTGTCTGCGAGAGTCCGCGAGTGATAGAGAGTGATAGAGAATGTCTGAGAGTGTCAGAGAGTGTCAGAGAGTGTCAGAGAGTGTCTGAGGGTGTCAGAGAGTGATAGAGAGTGTCACAGTGTGTCAGAGAGTAATAGAGAGTGTCAGAGTGTGTCAGAGAGTGATAGAGAGTGATAGAGCGTGTCAGAGAGTTTCAGAAAGTGTCAGAGAGTGATAGAGAGTGTCTGAGAGTGTCTGAGAGTGTCAGAGAGTGTCAGAGTGTGATAGACGGTGATAGAGAGTGTCTGAGAGTGTCAGAGAGTGATAGAGAATGTCAGAGAGTGGTAGAGAGTGTCTGAGAGTGTCTGAGAGTGATAGACGGTGATAGAGAGTGTCTGAGAGTGTCAGAGAGTGTCAGAGACTCTCTGAGAGTGTCAGTGAGTTAAATAGAGTGTCTGAGTGTGTCTGAGAGTGCCTGAGAGTGTCAGAGAGTGTCAGAGAGTGTCAGAGAGTGATAGAGAGTGATAGAGAGTGATAGAGAGTGATCGAGAGTGTCAGAGAGAGTCAGAGAATGATAGAGAGTGATAGAGCGTTTCAGAGAGTGTCATAGAGTGATAGAGATTGATAGAGAGTTTCAGAGATTGATAGAGAGTGATAGACGGTGATAGAGAGTGTCAGGGTGTGTCAGAGTGTGTCAGAGTGTGTCATAGAGTGATGGAAAGTGTCAGAGAGTGTCAGAGAGTGTCTGAGAGTGTCAGAGAGTGAAAGAGTGTGATAGAGAGTGTCAGAGAGTGATAGAGAGCGTCAGAGAGTGATGGAGAGTGTCTCAGAGTGTCTGAGAGTGTCAGAGAGTGTCTGAGAGTGACAGAGAGTGATAGAGAGTGTCTGAGAGTGTCAGAGAGTTTCAGAGAGTGTCAGAGAGTATCTGAGAGTGTCAGTGAGTGATAGAGAGTGTCTGAGTGTGTCTGAGAGTGAAAGAGAGTGTCAGAGAGTGATAGAGAGTGTCAGAGAGTGTCAGAGTGTGTCTGAGAGTGTCAGAGAGTGTCAGAGAGTGCCTGTGAGTGTCAGAGAGCGTCAGAGAGTGAAAGAGAGTGATAGAGAGTGATAGAGAGTGTCTGAGAGTGTCTGAGAGTGATAGACGGTGATAGAGAGTGTCTGAGAGTGTCAGAGAGTGTCAGAGAGTGATAGAGAATGTCAGAGAGTGGTAGAGAGTGTCTGAGAGTGTCTGAGAGTGTCAAAGAGTGTCAGTCAGTGTCAGAGAGTGATAGAGAGTGTCAGAGAGTGATAGAGAGTGTCTGAGAGTGTCAGAGAGTGATAGACGGTGATAGAGAGTGTCTGAGAGTGTCTGAGAGTGATAGTCGGTGATAGAGAGTGTCTGAGAGTGTCGGAGAGTGAAAGAGAATGTCAGAGAGTGGTTGAGAGTGTCTGAGAGTGTCTGAGAGTGTCTGAGAGTGTCAAAGTGTGTCAGTGAGTGATAGAGAGTGTCTGAGAGTGATAGACGGTGATAGAGAGTGTCTGAGTGTGTCAGAGAGTGTCAGAGAGTGATAGAGAGTGTCATAGAGTGATAGAGAGTGATAGAGAGTGATAGAGAGTGTCAGAGAGCGTCAGAGAGTGATAGAGAGTTTCAGAGAGTGATATAGAGTGTCATATCGTGATAGAGAGTTTCTCAGAGTGTCTGAGAGTGTCAGAGAGTGTCTGAGAGTGACAGAGAGTGACTGAGAGTGTCTGAGAGTGTCAGAGAGTGTCTGAGGGTATCAGAGAGTGATAGGGAGTGTCTGAGAGAGTCAGAGAGTGTCAGAGTGTGTCACAGAGTGTCAGAGAGTGATAGAGAGTTTCAGAGAGTGACAGAGAGTGTCTGAGAGTGTCAGAGAGTGATAGAGATAGTCTGAGAGTGTCATAGAGTGTTGGAGAGTGTCTGAGAGTGTCTGCGAGTGTCAGCGAGTGATGGAGAGTGATAGAGAATGTCTGAGAGTGTCAGAGAGTGTCAGAGAGTGTCAGAGAGTGTTTGAGGGTGTCAGAGAGTGATAGAGAGTGTCACAGTGTTTCAGAGAGTAATAGAGAGAGTCAGAGTGTGTCAGAGAGTGATAGAGAGTGATAGAGCGTGTCAGAGAGTTTCAGAAAGTGTCAGAGAGTGATAGAGAGTGTCTGAGAGTGATGGAGAGTGTCTGAGAGTGAAGGAGAGTGTCTGAGAGTGTCAGACACTGTCAGAGAGTGATAGAGAGTGATAGAGAGTGTCTGAGAGTGTCAGAGAGTGTCAGAGAGTGATAGACGGTGATAGAGAGTGTCTGAGAGTGTCAGAGAGTGATAGAGAGTGATAGAGAGTGATCGAGAGTGTCAGAGAGAGTCAGAGAATGATAGAGAGTGATAGAGCGTTTCAGAGAGTGTCATAGAGTGATAGAGATTGGTAGAGAGATTATGAGATTGATAGAGAGTGATAGACGGTGATAGAGAGTGTCAGGGTGTGTCAGAGTGTGTCAGAGTGTGTCATAGAGTGATGGAGAGTGTCAGAGAGTGTCAGAGAGTGTCTGAGAGTGTCAGAGAGTGAAAGAGTGTGATAGAGAGTGTCAGAGAGTGATAGAGAGCGTCAGAGAGTGCTAGAGAGTGTCAGAGAGTGATAGAGAGTGTCTGAGAGAGTCAGAGAGTGCGAGAGAGTGTCTGAGAGTGTCAGAGAGCGTCAGAGAGTGATAGAGAGTGTCAGAGAGTGATAGAGAGTGTCAGATAGTGATAGAGAGTGTCAGAGAGAGTCAGAGACTGCGGGAGAGTGTCTGAGAGTGTCAGAGAGTGATATAGATAGTCAGAGAGTGATAGAGAGTGTCTCAGAGTGTCTGAGAGTGTCAGAGTGTGTCTGAGGGTATCAGAGAGTGATAGAGAATGTCTGAGAGTGTCTGAGAGTGTCAGATAGTATCAGAGAGAGATAGAGAGTGATAGTGTCTGAGAGTGTCACAGAGAGATAGAGAGTTTCAGAGAGTGTCAGAGAGTATCTGAGAGTGTCATTGAGTGATAGAGAGTGTCTGAGTGTTTCTGAGAGTGATAGAGAGTGTCAGAGAGTGATAGAGAGTGTCAGAGAGTGTCAGAGAGTGTCTGAGAGTGTCAGAGAGTGTCAGAGAGTGCCTGTGAGTGTCAGAGAGCGTCAGAGAGTGAAAGAGAGTGATAGAGAGTGATAGAGAGTGTCTGAGAGTGTCTGAGAGTGATAGACGGTGATAGAGAGTGTCTGAGAGTGTCAGAGAGTGTCAGAGAGTGATAGAGAATGTCAGAGAGTGGCAGAGAGTGTCTGAGAGTGTCTGAGAGTGTCAAAGAGTGTCAGTCAGTGTCAGAGAGTGATAGAGAGTGTCTGAGAGTGTCAGAGAGTGATAGACGGTGATAGAGAGTGTCTGAGAGTGTCTGAGTGTGATAGTCGGTGATAGAGAGTGTCTGAGAGTGTCAGAGAGTGAAAGAGAATGTCAGATAGTGGTTGAGAGTGTCTGAGAGTGTCTGAGAGTGTCTGAGAGTGTCAAAGTGTGTCAGTGAGTGTCAGAGAGTGATAGAGAGTGTCTGAGAGTGATAGACGGTGATAGAGAGTGTCTGAGTGTGTCAGAGAGTGTCAGATAGTGATAGAGAGTGTCAGGGTGTGTCAGAGTGTGTCATAGAGTGTTAGAGAGTGATAGAGAGTGATAGAGAGTTTCAGAGAGCGTCGGAGAGTGATAGAGAGTTTCAGAGAGTGATATAGAGTGTCATATCGTGATAGAGAGTGTCTCAGAGTGTCTGAGTGTGTCAGAGAGTGTCTGAGAGTGACAGAGAGTGACTGAGAGTGTCTGAGAGTGTCAGAGAGTGTCTGAGGGTATCAGAGAGTGATAGGGAGTGTCTGAGAGAGTCAGAGAGTGTCAGAGTGTGTCAGAGAGTGTCAGAGAGTGTCAGAGAGTGATAGAGAGTTTCAGACAGTGATAGAGATTGTCTGAGAGTGTCAGAGAGTGATAGAGATAGTCTGAGAGTGTCATAGAGTGTTGGAGAGTGTCTGAGAGTGTCTGCGAGTGTCAGCGAGTGATGGAGAGTGATAGAGAATGTCTGAGAGTGTCAGAGAGTGTCAGAGAGTGTCAGAGAGTGTTTGAGGGTGTCAGAGAGTGATAGAGAGTGTCACAGTGTGTCAGAGAGTAATAGAGAGAGTCAGAGTGTGTCAGAGAGTGATAGAGAGTGATAGAGAGTGTCAGAGAGTTTCAGAAAGTGTCAGAGAGTGATAGAGAGTGTCTGAGAGTGTCAGAGAGTGATAGACGGTGATAGAGAGTGTCTGAGAGTGTCAGAGAGTGATAGAGAATGTCAGAGAGTGGTAGAGAGTGTCTGAGAGTGTCTGAGAGTGTCAAAGTGTGTCAGTGAGTGTCAGAGAGTGATAGAGAGTGTCAGAGAGTGTCTGAGAGAGATAGACGGTGATAGAGAGTGTCTGAGAGTGTCAGAGAGTGTCAGAGAGTGATAGAGAATGTCAGAGAGTGGTAGAGACTGTCTGAGAGTGTCTGAGAGTGTCAAAGAGTGTCAGAGAGTGATAGTGAGTGTCTGAGAGTGTCAGAGAGTGATAGACGGTGATAGAGAGTGTCTGAGAGTGTCAGAGAGTGTCAGAGAGTGATAGAGAGTGTCAGGGTGTGTCAGAGTGTGTCATAGAGTGATAGAGAGTGATAGAGAGTGATAGAGAGTGTCAGAGAGCGTCGGAGAGTGATAGAGAGTTTCAGAGAGTGATATAGAGTGTCATATCGTGATAGAGAGTGTCTCAGAGTGTCTGAGAGTGTCAGAGAGTGTCTGAGAGTGACAGAGAGTGACTGAGAGTGTCTGAGAGTGTCAGAGAGTGTCTGAGGGTATCAGAGAGTGATAGGGAGTGTCTGAGAGAGTCAGAGAGTGTCAGAGTGTTTCAGAGAGTGTCAGAGAGTGATAGAGAGTTTCAGAGAGTGATAGAGATTGTCTGAGAGTGTCAGAGAGTGATAGAGATTGTCTGAGAGTGTCATAGAGTGTTGGAGAGTGTCTGAGAGTGTCTGCGAGTGTCAGCGAGTGATGGAGAGTGATAGAGAATGTCTGAGAGTGTCAGAGAGTGTCAGAGAGTGTCAGAGAGTGTCAGAGAGTGTCTGAGGGTGTCAGAGAGTGATAGAGAGTGTCACAGTGTGTCAGAGAGTAATAGAGAGAGTCAGAGTGTGTCAGAGAGTGATAGAGAGTGTCAGAGAGTTTCAGAAAGTGTCAGAGAGTGATAGAGAGTGTCTGAGAGTGTCAGAGAGTGATAGACGGTGATAGAGAGTGTCTGAGAGTGTCAGAGAGTGATAGAGAATGTCAGAGAGTGGTAGAGAGTGTCTGAGAGTGTCTGAGAGTGTCAAAGTGTGTCAGTGAGTGTCAGAGAGTGATAGAGAGTGTCAGAGAGTGTCTGAGAGTGATAGACGGTGATAGAGAGTGTCTGAGAGTGTCAGAGAGTGTCAGAGAGTGATAGAGAATGTCAGAGAGTGGTAGAGACTGTCTGAGAGTGTCTGAGAGTGTCAAAGAGTGTCAGAGAGTGATAGTGAGTGTCTGAGAGTGTCAGAGAGTGATAGACGGTGATAGAGAGTGTCTGAGAGTGTCAGAGAGTGTCAGAGAGTGATAGAGAATGTCAGAGAGTGATAGAGAGAGTCTGAGATTGTCTGAGAGTGTCAGACAGTGATAGAGAATGTCAGAGAGTGGTAGAGAGTGTCTGAGAGTGTCTGAGAGTCTCTGAGAGTGTCTGAGAGTGTCAAAGAGTGTCAAAGAGTGTCAAAGAGTGTCAGAGAGTGATAGAGAGTGTCTGAGAGTGTCTGAGAGTGATAGACGGTGATAGAGAGTGTCTGAGAGTGTCAGAGAGTGTCAGATTGTGTCAGACAGCGATAGAGAGTGTCAGACCGTGATAGAGAGCGTCAGAGAGTGATAGAGAGTATCATAGAGTTTCAGAGAGTGATAGAGAGTGTCTGAGAGTGTCTGAGAGTGTCAGAGTGTGTCTGAGAGTGTCAGAGAGTGTCTGAGAGTGATAGAGAGTGATAGAGAGTGTCAGAGAGTGTCAGAGACTGATAGAGAGTGTCAGTGAGTGATATAGAGTGTCTGAGTGTGTCTGAGAGTGCCTGAGAGTGTCAGAGAGTGTCAGAGAGTGATAGAGAGTGATAGAGGGTGATCGAGAGTGTTAGAGGGAGTCAGAGAGTGATAGAGAGTGATAGAGCGTTTCAGAGAGTGTCACAGAGAGATAGAGAGTTTCAGAGAGTGTCAGAGAGTATCTGAGAGTTTCATTGAGTGATAGAGAGTGTCTGAGTGTGTCTGAGAGTGATAGAGAGTGTCAGAGAGTGATAGAGAGTGTCAGAGAGTGTCAGAGAGTGTCTGAGAGTGTCTGAGAGTGTCAGAGAGTGTCAGAGAGTGCCTGTGAGTGTCAGAGAGCGTCAGAGAGTGAAATAGAGTGATAGAGAGTGATAGAGAGTGTCTGAGAGTGTCTGAGAGTGATAGACGGTGATAGAGAGT
Source organism: Heterodontus francisci (assembly GCF_036365525.1). Lineage (NCBI taxonomy): Eukaryota > Metazoa > Chordata > Chondrichthyes > Heterodontiformes > Heterodontidae > Heterodontus > Heterodontus francisci. Next base: position 1,252,758 of record NW_027141280.1, read on the forward strand.
GTCTGAGAGTGTCAGAGAGTGTCAGAGAGTGATAGAGAATGTCAGAGAGTGGCAGAGAGTGTCTGAGAGTGTCTGAGAGTGTCAAAGAGTGTCAGTCAGTGTCGGAGAGTGATAGAGAGTGTCTGAGAGTGTCAGAGAGTGATAGACGGTGATAGAGAGTGTCTGAGAGTGTCTGAGTTTGATAGTCGGTGATAGAGAGTGTCTGAGAGTGTCAGAGAGTGAAAGAGAATGTCAGATAGTGGTTGAGAGTGTCTGAGAGTGTCTGAGAGTGTCTGAGAGTGTCAAAGAGTGTCAGAGAGTGATAGTGAGTGTCTGAGAGTGTCAGAGAGTGATAGACGGTGATAGAGAGTGTCTGAGAGTGTCAGAGAGTGTCAGAGAGTGATAGAGAATGTCAGAGAGTGATAGAGAGAGTCTGAGATTGTCTGAGAGTGTCAGACAGTGATAGAGAATGTCAGAGAGTGGTAGAGAGTGTCTGAGAGTGTCTGAGAGTCTCTGAGAGTGTCTGAGAGTGTCAAAGAGTGTCAAAGAGTGTCAGAGAGTGATAGAGAGTGTCAGAGAGTGTCAGATTGTGTCAGACAGCGATAGAGAGTGTCAGACCGTGATAGAGAGCGTCAGAGAGTGATAGAGAGTATCATAGAGTTTCAGAGAGTGATAGAGAGTGTCTGAAAGTGTCAGAGTGTGTCAGAGAGTGTCAGAGAGCGTCAGAGAGTGATAGAGAGTATCATAGAGTTTCAGAGAGTGATAGAGAGTGTCTGAGAGTGTCAGAGAGTGTCTGAGAGTGATAGAGAGTGATAGAGAGTGTCAGAGAGTGTCAGAGACTGATAGAGAGTGTCAGTGAGTGATATAGAGTGTCTGAGTGTGTCTGAGAGTGCCTGAGAGTGTCAGAGAGTGTCAGAGAGTGATAGAGAGTGATAGAGGGTGATCGAGAGTGTTAGAGGGAGTCAGAGAGTGATAGAGAGTGATAGAGCGTTTCAGAGAGTGTCACAGAGTGTTAGAGATTGATAGAGAGTTTCGGAGATTGATAGAGAGTGGTAGAGAGTGATAGAGAGTGTCAGAGAGCGTCAGAGAGTGATAGAGAGTGTCAGAGAGTGATAGAGATTGTCATATAGTGATAGAGAGTGTCAGAGAGAGTCAGAGAGTGCGAGAGAGTGTCTGAGAGTGTCAGAGAGTGATATAGATAGTCAGAGAGTGATAGAGAGTGTCTCTGAGTGTCAGAGAGTGTCAGAGAGTGTCAGAGAGTGTCTGAGAGTGACAGAGAGTGACAGAGAGTGATAGAGAGTGTCTGAGAGTGTCAGAGAGTGTCTGAGGGTATCAGAGAGTGATCGGGAGTGTCAGAGTGTGTCAGAGAGTGTTAGAGAGTGATAGAGAGTTTCAGAGAATGATAGAGACTGATAGACGGTGATAGAGAGTGTCAGGGTGTGTCAGAGTGTGTCAGAGTGTGTCATAGAGTGACAGAGAGTGATAGAGAGTGATAGAGAGTGTCAGAGAGCGTCAGAGAGTGATAGAGAGTCTCAGAGAGTGATAGAGAGTGTCATATAGTGATAGAGAGTGTCAGAGAGAGTCAGAGAGTGCGAGAGAGTGTCTGAGAGTGTCAGAGAGTGATATAGATAGTCAGAGAGTGATAGAGAGTGTCTGAGGGTATCAGAGAGTGATAGAGAGTGTCTGAGATAGTCAGAGATTGTCAGAGTGTGTCAGAGAGTGTCAGAGAGTGATAGAGAGTGTCAGGATGTGTCAGAGAGTGTCAGAGTGTGTCAGAGTGTGTCACAGAGTGATAGAGAGTGATAGAGAGTGATAGAGAGTGTCAGAGAGCGTCAGAGAGTGATAGAGAGTGTCAGACAGTGATAGAGAGTGTCTTTTAGTGATAGAGAGTGTCTCAGAGTGTCTGAGAGTGTCAGAGAGTGTCTGAGAGTGTCAGAGAGTGTCAGAGAGTGTCAGAGAGTGATAGAGAGTTTCAGAGAGTGATAGAGAGTGTCTGAGGGTATCAGAGAGTGATAGAGAGTGTCAGAGAGAGTCAGAGTGTGTCAGAGAGTGTCAGAGAGTGTCAGAGAGTGATAGAGAGTTTCAGAGAGTGATAGAGAGTGTCTGAGAGTGTCAGAGAGTGATAGAGATTGTCTGAGAGTGTCATAGAGTGTTAGAGAGTGTCTGCGAGTGTCAGCGAGTGATAGAGAGTGATAGAGAATGTCTGAGAGTGTCAGAGAGTGTCAGAGAGTGTCAGAGAGTGTCTGAGGGTGTCAGAGAGTGATAGAGAGTGTCACAGTGTGTCAGAGAGTAATAGAGAGAGTCAGAGTGTGTCAGAGAGTGATAGAGAGTGATAGTGCGTGTCAGAGAGTTTCAGAAAGTGTCAGAGAGTGATAGAGAGTGTATGAGAGTGTCAGAGAGTGTCAGAGAGTGAAAGACGGTGATCGAGAGTGTCTGAGAGTGTTAGAGAGCGATAGAGAATGTCAGAGAGTGGTAGAGAGTGTCTGAGAGTGTCTGAGAGTGTCAAAGTGTGTCATTGAGTGTCAGAGAGTGATAGAGAGTGTCTGAGAGTGTCTGAGAGTGATAGACGGTGATAGAGAGTGTCTGAGAGTGTCAGAGATTGATAGAGAATGTCAGAGAGTGGTAGAGAGTGTCTGAGAGTGTCTGAGAGTGTCTGAGAGTGTCAGTGAGTGTCAGAGAGTGATAGTGAGTGTCTGAGAGTGTCAAAGAGTGTCAGTGAGTGTCAGAGAGTGATAGTGAGTGTCTGAGAATGTCAGAGAGTGATAGAGAATGTCAGAGAGTGATAGAGAGTGTCTGAGATTGTCTGAGAGTGTCAGAGAGTGATAGAGAATGTCAGAGAGCGGTAGAGAGTGTCTGAGAGTGTCTGAGAGTGTCTGAGAGTGTCTGAGAGTGTATGAGAGTGTCTGAGAGTGTCAAAGAGTGTCAGAGAGTGATAGAGAGTGTCTGAGAGTGATAGACGGTGATAGAGAGTGTCTGAGAGTGTCAGAGAGTGTCAGATTGTGTCAGACAGCGATAGAGAGTGTCAGAGCGTGATAGAGAGCGTCAGAGAGTGATAGAGAGTATCATAGAGTTTCAGAGAGTGATAGAGAGTGTCTGAGAGTGTCAGAGAGTGTCTGAGAGTGATAGAGAGTGTCAGAGAGTGTCAGAGACTGTCTGAGAGTGTCAGTGAGTGATATGGAGTGTCTGAGTGTGTCTGAGAGTGCCTGAGAGTGTCAGAGAGTGTCAGAGAGTGTCAGAGAGTGATAGAGAGTGATAGAGAGTGATCGAGAGTGTCAGAGTTTGATAGTGTCAGAGATTGATAGAGAGTGTCATATAGTGATAGAGAGTGTCAGAGAGAGTCAGAGAGTGCGAGAGAGTGTCTGAGAGTGTCAGAGAGTGATATAGATAGTCAGAGAGTGATAGAGTGTGTCTGAGGGTATCAGAGAGTGATAGTGAGTGTCTGAGATAGTCAGAGAGTGTCAGAGTGTGTCAGAGAGTGTCAGAGAGTGATAGAGAGTGTCAGGGTGTGTCAGAGAGTGCGAGAGAATGTCTGAGAGTGTCAGAGAGTGATATAGATAGTCAGAGAGTGATAGAGAGTGTCTCAGAGTGTCTGAGAGTGTCAGAGAGTGTCTGAGAGTGACAGAGAGTGATAGAGAGTGTCTGAGAGTGTCAGAGAGTGTCTGAGGGTATCAGAGAGTGATCGAGAGTGTCAGAGTGTGTCAGAGAGTGTCAGAGAGTGATAGAGAGTTTCAGAGAGTGATAGAGAGTGTCTGAGTGTGTCAGCGAGTGATAGAGATTGTCTGAGAGTGTTAGAGAGTGTCAGAGAGTGATAGTGAGTGTCTGAGAGTGTCAGAGAGTGATAGACGGTGATCGAGAGTGTCTGAGAGTGTCAGAGAGTGTCAGAGAGTGATAGAGAATGTCAGAGAGTGAAAGAGAGTGTCTGAGATTGTCTGAGAGTGTCAGAGAGTGTCAGAGAGTGATAGAGAATGTCAGAGAGTGGTAGAGAGTGTCTGAGAGTGTCTGAGAGTGTCAAAGAGTGTCAGTGAGTGTCAGAGAGTGATAGAGAGTGTCTGAGAGTGTCTGAGAGTGATAGACGGTGATCGAGAGTGTCTGAGAGTGTCAGGGATTGTCAGATTGTGTCACACAGCGAGAGAGAGTGTCAGAGCGTGATAGAGAGCGTCAGAGAGTGATAGAGAGTGTCTGAGAGTGTCAGAGAGTGATAGACGGTGATCGAGAGTGTCTGAGAGTGTCAGAGAGTGTCAGAGAGTGATAGAGAATGTCAGAGAGTGAAAGAGAGTGTCTGAGATTGTCTGAGAGTGTCAGAGAGTGTCAGAGAGTGATAGAGAATGTCAGAGAGTGGTAGAGAGTGTCTGAGAGTGTCTGAGAGTGTCAAAGAGTGTCAGTGAGTGTCAGAGAGTGATAGAGAGTGTCTGAGAGTGTCTGAGAGTGATAGACGGTGATCGAGAGTGTCTGAGAGTGTCAGGGATTGTCAGATTGTGTCACACAGCGAGAGAGAGTGTCAGAGCGTGATAGAGAGCGTCAGAGAGTGATAGAGAGTGTCTGAGAGTGTCAGAGAGTGATAAAGATTGTCTGAGAATGTCATAGAGTGTTAGAGAGTGTCTGAGAGTGTCTGTGAGTGTCAGCGAGTGTCAGCGAGTGATAGAGAGTGATAGAGAATGTCTGAGAGTGTCAGAGAGTGTCAGAGAGTGTCTGAGGGTGTCAGAGAGTGATAGAGAGTATCACAGTGTGTCAGAGAGTAGTAGAGAGAGTCAGAGTGTGTCAGAGAGTGATAGAGAGTGATAGAGCGTGTCAGAGAGTTTCAGAAATTGTCAGAGAGTGATAGAGAGTGTCTGAGAGTGTCAGAGAGTGATAGGCGGTGATAGAGAGTGTCTGAGAGTGTCAGAGAGTGATAGAGAATGTCAAAGAGTGGTAGAGAGTGTCTGCGAGTGTCTGAGAGTGTCAAAGTGTGTCAGTGAGTGTCAGAGAGTGATAGAGAGTGTCAGAGAGTGTCTGAGAGTGATAGACGGTGATAGAGAGTGTCAGAGAGTGTCAGAGAGTGATCGAGAGTTTCAGAGAGTGATAGAGATTGTCTGAGAGTGTCAGAGAGTGTTAGAGAGTGTCTGAGAGTGTCTGAGAGTGTCAGCGAGTGATAGAGAGTGATAGAGAATGTCTGAGAGTGTCAGAGAGTGTCAGAGAGTGTCAGAGAGTGTCTGAGGGTGTCAGAGAGTGATAGAAAGTGTCACAGTGCGTCAGAGAGTAATAGAGAGAGTCAGAGTGTGTCAGAGAGTGATAGAGAGTGATAGAGCGTGTCAGAGAGTTTCAGAAAGTGTCAGAGAGTGATAGAGAGTGTCTGAGAGTGTCAGAGAGTGTCAGAGAGTGATAGACGGTGATAGAGAGTGTCTGAGAGTGTCAGAGAGTGATAGAGAATGTCAGAGAGTGGTAGAGAGTGTCTGAGAGTGTCTGAGAGTGTCAAAGTGTGTCAGTGAGTGTCAGAGAGTGATAGAGAGTGTCAGAGAGTGTCTGAGAGTGATAGACGGTGATAGAGAGTGTCTGAGAGTGTCAGAGAGTGATAGAGAATGTCAGAGAGTGGTAGAGAGTGTCTGAGAGTGTCTGAGAGTTTCAGAGAGTGATAGAGAGTGTCTGAGGGTATCAGAATGTGATAGAGAGTGTCAGAGAGAGTCAGAGTGTGTCAGAGAGTGTCAGAGAGTGTCAGAGAGTGATAGAGAGTTTCAGAGAGTGATAGAGAGTGTCTGAGAGTGTCAGAGAGTGATAGAGATTGTCTGAGAGTGTCATAGAGTGTTAGAGAGTGTCTGCGAGTGTCAGCGAGTGATAGAGAGTGATAGAGAATGTCTGAGAGTGTCAGAGAGTGTCAGAGAGTGTCAGAGAGTGTCTGAGGGTGTCAGAGAGTGATAGAGAGTGTCACAGTGTGTCAGAGAGTAATAGAGAGAGTCAGAGTGTGTCAGAGAGTGATAGAGAGTGATAGTGCGTGTCAGAGAGTTTCAGAAAGTGTCAGAGAGTGATAGAGAGTGTATGAGAGTGTCAGAGAGTGTCAGAGAGTGAAAGACGGTGATCGAGAGTGTCTGAGAGTGTTAGAGAGCGATAGAGAATGTCAGAGAGTGGTAGAGAGTGTCTGAGAGTGTCTGAGAGTGTCAAAGTGTGTCATTGAGTGTCAGAGAGTGATAGAGAGTGTCTGAGAGTGTCTGAGAGTGATAGACGGTGATAGAGAGTGTCTGAGAGTGTCAGAGATTGATAGAGAATGTCAGAGAGTGGTAGAGAGTGTCTGAGAGTGTCTGAGAGTGTCTGAGAGTGTCAGTGAGTGTCAGAGAGTGATAGTGAGTGTCTGAGAGTGTCAAAGAGTGTCAGTGAGTGTCAGAGAGTGATAGTGAGTGTCTGAGAGTGTCAGAGAGTGATAGAGAATGTCAGAGAGTGATAGAGAGTGTCTGAGATTGTCTGAGAGTGTCAGAGAGTGATAGAGAATGTCAGAGAGCGGTAGAGAGTGTCTGAGAGTGTCTGAGAGTGTCTGAGAGTGTCTGAGAGTGTATGAGAGTGTCTGAGAGAGTCAAAGAGTGTCAGAGAGTGATAGAGAGTGTCTGAGAGTGATAGACGGTGATAGAGAGTGTCTGAGAGTGTCAGAGAGTGTCAGATTGTGTCAGACAGCGATAGAGAGTGTCAGAGCGTGATAGAGAGCGTCAGAGAGTGATAGAGAGTATCATAGAGTTTCAGAGAGTGATAGAGAGTGTCTGAGAGTGTCAGAGAGTGTCTGAGAGTGATAGAGAGTGTCAGAGAGTGTCAGAGACTGTCTGAGAGTGTCAGTGAGTGATATGGAGTGTCTGAGTGTGTCTGAGAGTGCCTGAGAGTGTCAGAGAGTGTCAGAGAGTGTCAGAGAGTGATAGAGAGTGATAGAGAGTGATCGAGAGTGTCAGAGTTTGATAGTGTCAGAGATTGATAGAGAGTGTCATATAGTGATAGAGAGTGTCAGAGAGAGTCAGAGAGTGCGAGAGAGTGTCTGAGAGTGTCAGAGAGTGATATAGATAGTCAGAGAGTGATAGAGTGTGTCTGAGGGTATCAGAGAGTGATAGAGAGTGTCTGAGATAGTCAGAGAGTGTCAGAGTGTGTCAGAGAGTGTCAGAGAGTGATAGAGAGTGTCAGGGTGTGTCAGAGAGTGCGAGAGAATGTCTGAGAGTGTCAGAGAGTGATATAGATAGTCAGAGAGTGATAGAGAGTGTCTCAGAGTGTCTGAGAGTGTCAGAGAGTGTCTGAGAGTGACAGAGAGTGATAGAGAGTGTCTGAGAGTGTCAGAGAGTGTCTGAGGGTATCAGAGAGTGATCGAGAGTGTCAGAGTGTGTCAGAGAGTGTCAGAGAGTGATAGAGAGTTTCAGAGAGTGATAGAGAGTGTCTGAGTGTGTCAGCGAGTGATAGAGATTGTCTGAGAGTGTTAGAGAGTGTCAGAGAGTGATAGTGAGTGTCTGAGAGTGTCAGAGAGTGATAGACGGTGATCGAGAGTGTCTGAGAGTGTCAGAGAGTGTCAGAGAGTGATAGAGAATGTCAGAGAGTGAAAGAGAGTGTCTGAGATTGTCTGAGAGTGTCAGAGAGTGTCAGAGAGTGATAGAGAATGTCAGAGAGTGGTAGAGAGTGTCTGAGAGTGTCTGAGAGTGTCAAAGAGTGTCAGTGAGTGTCAGAGAGTGATAGAGAGTGTCTGAGAGTGTCTGAGAGTGATAGACGGTGATCGAGAGTGTCTGAGAGTGTCAGGGATTGTCAGATTGTGTCACACAGCGAGAGAGAGTGTCAGAGCGTGATAGAGAGCGTCAGAGAGTGATAGAGAGTGTCTGAGAGTGTCAGAGAGTGTTAGAGAGTGTCTGAGAGTGTCTGCGAGTGTCTGCGAGTGTCAGCGAGTGATAGAGAGTGATAGAGAATGTCTGAGAGTGTCAGAGAGTGTCAGAGAGTGTCAGAGAGTGTCTGAGGGTGTCAGAGAGTGATAGAGAGTGTCACAGTGTGTCAGAGAGTAATAGAGAGTGTCAGAGTGTGTCAGAGAGTGATAGAGAGTGATAGAGCGTGTCAGAGAGTTTCAGAAAGTGTCAGAGAGTGATAGAGAGTGTCTGAGAGTGTCAGAGAGTGTCAGAGAGTGATAGACGGTGATAGAGAGTGTCTGAGAGTGTCAGAGAGTGATAGAGAATGTCAGAGAGTGGTAGAGAGTGTCTGAGAGTGTCTGAGAGTGTCAAAGTGTGTCAGTGAGTGTCAGAGAGTGATAGAGTGTGTCAGAGAGTGTCTGAGAGTGATAGACGGTGATAGAGAGTGTCTGAAAGTGTCTGAGAGTGTCAAAGTGTGTCAGTGAGTGTCAGAGAGTGATAGAGAGTGATAGAGAATGTCAGAGAGTGGTAGAGAGTGTCTGAGAGTGTCTGAGAGTGTCAAAGAGTGTCAGTAAGTGTCAGAGAGTGTCTGAGAGTGTCTGAGAGTGTCAAAGAGTGTCAGTGAGTGTCAGAGAGTGATAGTGAGTGTCTGAGAGTGTCAGAGAGTGATAGAGAATGTCAGAGAGTGATAGAGAGTGTCTGAGATTGTCTGAGAGTGTCAGAGAGTGATAGAGAATGTCAGAGAGTGGTAGAGAGTGTCTGAGAGTGTCTGAGAGTGTCTGAGAGTGTATGAGAGTGTCTGAGAGTGTCAAAGAGTGATATAGATAGTCAGAGAGTGATAGAGAGTGTCTCAGAGTTTCAGAGAGTGATAGAGAGTGTCTGAGAGTGTCAGAGAGTGGTAGACGGTGATAGAGAGTGTCTGAGGGTGTCAGAGAGTGTCAGATTGTGTCAGACAGCGATAGAGAGTGTCAGAGCGTGATAGAGAGCGTCAGAGAGTGATAGAGAGTATCATAGAGTTTCAGAGAGTGATAGAGAGTGTCTGAGAGTGTCAGAGAGTGTCTGAGAGTGATAGAAAGTGTCAGAGCGTGTCACAGACTGTCTGAGAGTGTCAGTGAGTGATATAGAGTGTCTGAGTGTGTCTGAGAGTGCCTGAGAGTGTCAGAGAGTGTCAGAGAGTGATAGAGAGTGATAGAGAGCGATAGAGCGTTTCAGAGAGTGTCACAAGGTGTTAGAGATTGATAGAGAGTTTTGGAGATTGATAGAGAGTGATAGAGAGTGATAGAGAGTGTCAGAGAGCGTCAGAGAGTGATAGAGAGTGTCAGAGAGTGATAGAGAGTGTCATATAGTGATAGAGAGTGTCAGAGAGAGTCAGAGAGTGCGAGAGAGTGTCTGAGAGTGTCAGAGAGTGATATAGATAGTCAGAGAGTGATAGAGAGTGTCTGAGAGTGTCTGAGAGTGTCAGAGAGTGTCAGAGAGTGTCTGAGAGTGACAGAGAGTGATAGAGAGTGTCTGAGAGTGTCAGAGAGTGTCTGAGGGTATCAGAGAGTGATCGAGAGTGTCAGAGTGTGTCAGAGAGTGTCAGAGAGTGATAGGGAGTTTCAGAGAGTGATAGAGAGTGTCTGAGAGTGTCATAGAGTGTTAGATAGTGTCAGAGAGTGATAGTGAGTGTCTGAGAGTGTCAGAGAGTGATAGACGGTGATAGAGAGTGTCAGAGAGCGTCAGAGAGTGATAGAGAGTGTCAGAGAGTGATACAGAGTGTCATATAGTGATAGAGAGTGTCAGAGAGAGTCAGAGAGTGCGAGAGAGTGTCTGAGAGTGTCAGAGAGTGATACAGATAGTCAGAGAGTGATAGAGAGTGTCTCAGAGTGTCTGAGAGTTTCAGAGAGTGTCTGAGAGTGACAGAGAGTGATAGAGAGTGTCTGAGAGTGATAGAGAGTGTCTGAGTGTGTCATAGAGTGTTAGAGAGTGTCAGAGAGTGATAGACGGTGATCGAGAGTGTCAGAGTGTGTCAGAGAGTGTCAGAGAGTGATAGAGAGTTTCAGAGAGTGATAGAGAGTGTCTGAGAGTGTCATAGAGTGTTAGAGAGTGTCAGAGAGTGATAGTGAGTGTCTGAGAGTGTCAGAGAGTGATAGACGGTGATCGAGAGTGTCTGAGAGTGTCAGAGAGTGTCAGAGAGTGATAGAGAATGTCAGAGAGTGATAGAGAGTGTCTGAGATTGTCTGAGAGTGTCAGAGAATGATAGAGAATGTCAGAGATTGGTAGAGAGTGTCTGAGAGTGTCTGAGAGTGTCAAAGAGTGTCAGTGAGTGTCAGTGAGTGTCAGAGAGTGATAGAGAGTGTCTGAGAGTGATAGACGGTGATAAAGAGTGTCTGAGAGTGTAGAAGAGTGTCAGATTGTGTCAGACAGCGAGAGAGAGTGTCAGAGCGTGATAGAGAGCGTCAGAGAGTGACAGAGAGTGTCTGAGAGTGTCAGAGAGTGATAGAGATTGTCTGAGAGTGTCATAGAGTGTTAGAGAGTGTCTGAGAGTGTCTGCGAGTGTCAGCGAGTGTCAGCGAGTGATAGAGAGTGATAGAGAATGTATGAGAGTGTCAGAGAGTGTCAGAGAGTGTCTGAGGGTGTCAGAGAGTGATAGAGAGTGTCACAGTGTGTCAGAGAGTAGTAGAGAGAGTCAGAGTGTGTCAGAGAGTGATAGAGAGTGATAGAGCGTGTCAGGGAGTTTCAGAAAGTGTCAGAGAGTGATAGAGAGTGTCTGAGAGTGTCAGAGAGTGATAGACGGTGATAGAGAGTGTCTGAGAGTGTCAGAGAGTGAAAGAGAATGTCAGAGAGTGGTAGAGAGTGTCTGCGAGTGTCTGAGAGTGTCAAAGTGTGTCATTGAGTGTCAGAGAGTGATAGAGAGTGTCAGAGAGTGTCTGAGAGTGATAGACGGTGATAGAGAGTGTCTGAGAGTGTCAGAGAGTGTCAGAGAGTGATAGAGAATGTCAGAGAGTGGTAGAGAGTGTCTGAGAGTGTCAAAGAGTGTCAGTGAGTGTCAGAGAGTGATAGTGAGTGTCTGAGAGTGTCAGAGAGTGATAGACGGTGATACAGAGTGTCTGAGAGTGTCAGAGAGTGATAGAGAATGTCAGAGAGTGATAGAGAGTGTCTGAGATTGTCTGAGAGTGTCAGAGAGTGTCAGTGAGTGTCAGAGAGTGATAGAGAGTGTCAGAGAGTGTCAGAGAGTGTAAGAGTGTGACAGAGAGTGTCACAGTGTGTCAGTGAGTAATAGAGAGTGTCAGAGTGTGTCAGAGAGTGATAGAGAGTGATAGAGAGTGTCTGAGAGTGTCAGAGAGTGTCAGAGAGTGATAGAGAATGTCAGAGAGTGGTAGAGAGTGTCTGAGAGTGTCTGAGAGTGTCAAAGTGTGTCAGTGAGTGTCAGAGAGTGATAGAGAGTGTCTGAGAGTGTCTGAGAGTGATTGACGGTGATAGAGAGTGTCTGAGAGTGTCAGAGCGTGATAGAGAGCGTCAGAGAGCGATAGAGAGTGTCAGAGAGTGTCAGAGACTGTCTGAGAGTGTCAGTGAGTGATATAGAGTGTCTGAGTGTGTCTGAGAGTGATAGAGAGTGATAGAGAGTGTCTGAGAGTGTCAGAGAGTGTCAGAGAGTGATAGAGAATGTCAGAGAGTGGTAGAGAGTGTCTGAGAGTGTCTGAGAGTGTCAAAGTGTGTCAGTGAGTGTCAGAGAGTGATAGAGAGTGTCTGAGAGTGTCTGAGAGTGATTGACGGTGATAGAGAGTGTCTGAGAGTGTCAGAGAGTGATAGAGAATGTCAGAGAGTGGTAGAGAGAGTCTGAGAGTGTCTGAGAGTGTCAAAGAGTGTCAAAGAGTGTCAGTGAGTGTCAGAGAGTGATAGAGAGTGTCTGAGAGTGTCTGAGAGTGATAGACGGTGATAGAGAGTGTCTGAGAGTGTCAGATTGTGTCAGACAGCGATAGAGAGTGTCAGAGCGTGATAGAGAGTGTCAGAGAGCGATAGAGAGTGTCAGAGAGTGTCAGAGACTGTCTGAGAGTGTCAGTGAATGATATAGAGTGTCTGAGTGTGTCTGAGAGTGCCTGAGAGTGTCAGAGACTGATAGAGAGTGACAGAGAGTGATCGAGAGTGTCAGAGAGAGTCAGAGAGTGATAGAGAGTGTCATATAGTGATAGAGAGTGTCAGAGAGTATCAGAGAGTGCGAGAGAGTGTCTGAGAGTGTCAGAGAGTGATATAGATAGTCAGAGAGTGATAGAGAGTGTCTCAGAGAGTCTGTGATTGTCTGAGAGTGTCAGAGAGTGTCTGAGAGTGACAGAGAGTGATAGACAGTGTCTGAGAGTGTCAGAGAGTGTCTGAGGGTATCAGAGAGTGATCGAGAGTGTCAGAGTGTGTCAGAGAGTGTCAGAGAGTGATAGAGAGTTTCAGAGAGTGATAGAGAGTGTCTGAGAGTGTCAGAGAGTGATAGAGATTGTCTGAGAGTGTCACAGAGTGTTAGAGAGTGTCAGAGAGTGATAGTGAGTGTCTGAGAGTGTCAGAGAGTGATAGACGGTGATCGAGAGTGTCTGAGAGTGTCAGACAGTGTCAGAGAGTGATAGAGAATGTCAGAGAGTGATAGAGATTGTCTGAGATTGTCTGAGAGAGTGAGAGATTGTCAGAGAGTGATAGAGAATGTCAGAGAGTGGTAGAGAGTGTCTGAGAGTGTCTGAGAGTGTCAAAGAGTGTCAGTGAGTGTCAGTGAGTGATAGAGAGTGTCTGAGAGTGTCTGAGAGTGATAGACGGTGATAGAGAGTGTCTGAGAGCGTCAGAGAGTGTCAGATTGTGTCAGACAGCGAGAGAGAGTGTCAGAGCGTGATAGAGAGCGTCAGAGAGTGACAGAGAGTGTCTGAGAGTGTCAGAGAATGATAGAGATTCTCTGAGAGTGTCATAGAGTGTTAGAGAGTGTCTGAGAGTGTCTGCGAGTGTCAGCGAGTGTCAGCGAGTGATAGAGAGTGATAGAGAATGTCTGAGAGTGTCAGAGAGTGTCAGAGAGTGTCTGAGGGTGTCAGAGAGTGATAGAGAGTGTCACAGTGTGTCAGATTGTAGTAGAGAGAGTCAGAGTGTGTCAGAGAGTGATAGAGAGTGATAGAGCGTGTCAGAGAGTTTCAGAAAGTGTCAGAGAGTGATAGAGAGTGTCTGAGAGTGTCAGAGAGTGATAGACGGTGATAGAGAGTGTCTGAGAGTGTCAGAGAGTGTCTGAGGGTATCAGAGAGTGATCGAGAGTGTCAGAGTGTGTCAGAGAGTGTCAGAGAGTGATAGAGAGTTTCAGAGAGTGATAGAGAGTGTCTGAGAGTGTCAGAGAGTGTCAGAGAGTGATAGAGATTGTCTGAGAGTGTCACAGAGTGTTAGAGAGTGTCAGAGAGTGATAGTGAGTGTCTGAGAGTGTCAGAGAGTGATAGACGGTGATCGAGAGTGTCTGAGAGTGTCAGACAGTGTCAGAGAGTGATAGAGAATGTCAGAGAGTGATAGAGATTGTCTGAGATTGTCTGAGAGAGTGAGAGATTGTCAGAGAGTGATAGAGAATGTCAGAGAGTGGTAGAGAGTGTCTGAGAGTGTCTGAGAGTGTCAAAGAGTGTCAGTGAGTGTCAGTGAGTGATAGAGAGTGTCTGAGAGTGTCTGAGAGTGATAGACGGTGATAGAGAGTGTCTGAGAGCGTCAGAGAGTGTCAGATTGTGTCAGACAGCGAGAGAGAGTGTCAGAGCGTGATAGAGAGCGTCAGAGAGTGACAGAGAGTGTCTGAGAGTGTCAGAGAATGATAGAGATTCTCTGAGAGTGTCATAGAGTGTTAGAGAGTGTCTGAGAGTGTCTGCGAGTGTCAGCGAGTGTCAGCGAGTGATAGAGAGTGATAGAGAATGTCTGAGAGTGTCAGAGAGTGTCAGAGAGTGTCTGAGGGTGTCAGAGAGTGATAGAGAGTGTCACAGTGTGTCAGATTGTAGTAGAGAGAGTCAGAGTGTGTCAGAGAGTGATAGAGAGTGATAGAGCGTGTCAGAGAGTTTCAGAAAGTGTCAGAGAGTGATAGAGAGTGTCTGAGAGTGTCAGAGAGTGATAGACGGTGATAGAGAGTGTCTGAGAGTGTCAGAGAGTGATAGAGAATGTCAGAGAGTGGTAGAGAGTGTCTGCGAGTGTCTGAGAGTGTCAAAGTGTGTCAGTGAGTGTCAGAGAGTGATAGAGAGTGTCAGAGAGTGTCTGAGAGTGATAGACGGTGATAGAGAGTGTCTGAGAGTGTCTGAGAGTGTCAGAGAGTGTCAGTGAGTGTCAGAGAGTGATAGTGAGTGTCTGAGAGTGTCTGAGAGTGATAGACGGTGATAGAGAGTGTCTGAGAGTGTCAGAGAGTGTCAGAGTGTGATAGAGAATGTCAGAGAGTGGTAGAGAGTGTCTGAGAGTGTCTGAGAGTGTCAAAGAGTGTCAGTGAGTGTCAGAGAGTGATAGTGAGTGTCTGAGAGTGTCAGAGAGAGATAGACGGTGATAGAGAGTGTCTGAGAGTGTCAGAGAGTGTCAGAGAGTGATAGAGAATGTCAGTGAGTGATAGAGAGTGTCTGAGATTGTCTGAGATTGTCAGAGAGTGTCAGTGAGTGTCAGAGAGTGATAGAGAGTGTCAGAGAGTGTCAGAGAGTGTAACAGAATGACAGAGAGTGTCACAGTGTGTCAGTGAGTAATAGAGAGTGTCAGAGTGTGTCAGAGAGTGATAGAGAGTGATAGAGAGCGTCAGAGAGTGTCAGAGAGTGTCAGAGAGTGATAGAGATTGTCAGAGAGTGGTAGAGAGTGTCTGAGAGCGTCTGAGAGTGATAGACGGTGATAGAGAGTGTCAGAGAGTGTCAAAGAGTTTCAGAGAGTGTCAGAGAGTGACAGAGAGTGTCTGAGAGTGTCAGAGAATGATAGAGATTCTCTGAGAGTGTCATAGAGTGTTAGAGAGTGTCTGAGAGAGTCTGCGAGTGTCAGCGAGTGTCAGCGAGTGATAGAGAGTGATAGAGAATGTCTGAGAGTGTCAGAGAGTGTCAGAGAGTGTCTGAGGGTGTCAGAGAGTGATAGAGAGTGTCACAGTGTGTCAGAGTGTAGTAGAGAGAGTCAGAGTGTGTCAGAGAGTGATAGAGAGTGATAGAGCGTGTCAGAGAGTTTCAGTGAGTGATAGAGAATGTCAGAGAGTGGTAGAGAGTGTCTGAGAGTGTCTGAGAGTGTCAAAGTGTGTCAGTGAGTGTCAGAGAGTGACAGAGAGTGTCTGAGAGTGTCTGAGAGTGATAGACGGTGATAGAGTGTGTCTGAGAGTGTCAGAAAGTGTCAGAGAGTGATAGAGAATGTCAGAGAGTGGTAGAGAGAGTCTGAGAGTGTCTGAGAGTGTCAAAGCGTGTCAAAGAGTGTCAGTGAGTGTCAGAGAGTGATAGAGAGTGTCTGAGAGTGTCTGAGAGTGATAGACGGTGATAGAGAGTGTCTGAGTGTGTCAGATTGTGTCAGACAGCGATAGAGAGTGTCAGAGCGTGATAGAGAGCGTCAGAGAGCGATAGAGAGTGTCAGAGAGTGTCAGAGACTGTCTGAGAGTGTCAGTGGGTGATATAGAGTGTCTGAGTGTGTCTGAGAGTGCCTAGGAGTGTCAGAGACTGATAGGGAGTGACAGAGAGTGATCGAGAGTGTCAGAGAGAGTCAGAGAGTGATCGAGAGTGATAGAGCGTTTCAGAGACTGTCATAGAGTGATTGAGATTGATAGAGAGTTTCAGAGATAGATAGAGAGTGATAGACGGTGATAGAGAGTGTCAGGGTCTGTCAGAGTGTGTCAGAGTGTGTCATAGAGTGATAGAGAGTGATAGAGAGTGTCAGGGAGTGTCAGAGAGTGTCAGAGAGTGATAGAGATTGTCAGAGAGTGGTAGAGAGTGTCTGAGAGTGTCTGAGAGTGATAGACGGTGATAGAGAGTGTCTGAGAGTGTCAGAGAGTGTCAGAGAGTGATAGAGAATGTCAGAGAGTGGTAGAGAGTGTCTGAGAGTGTCTGAGAGTGTCAAAGAGTGTCAGTGAGTGTCAGTGAGTGTCAGAGAGTGATAGAGAGTGTCTGAGAGTGTCTGAGAGTGATAGACGGTGATAGAGAGTGTCTGAGAGCGTCAGAGAGTGTCAGATTGTGTCAAACAGCGAGAGAGAGTGTCAGATCGTGATAGAGAGCGTCAGAGAGTGACAGAGAGTGTCTGAGAGTGTCAGAGAATGATAGAGATTCTCTGAGAGTGTCATAGAGTGTTAGAGAGTGTCTGAAAGTGTCAGAGTGTGATAGAGAATGTCAGAGAGTGGTAGAGAGTGTCTGCGAGTGTCTGAGAGTGTCAAAGAGTTTCAGTGAGTGTCAGAGAGTGATAGAGAGTGTCAGAGAGTGTCTGAGAGTGATAGACGGTGATAGAGAGTGTCAGAGAGTGTCTGAGAGTGATAGACGGTGATAGAGAGTGTCTGAGAGAGTCTGAGAGTGTCAGAGAGTGATAGAGAATGTCAGAGAGTGGTAGCGAGTGTCTGCGAGTGTCTGAGAGTGTCAAAGTGTGTCAGTGAGTGTCAGAGAGTGATAGAGAGTGTCAGAGAGTGTCTGAGAGTGATAGACCGTGATAGAGAGTGTCTGAGAGTGTCAGAGAGTGTCAGAGAGTGATAGAGAATGTCAGAGAGTGGTAGAGAGTGTCTGAGAGTGTCTGAGAGTGTCAAAGAGTGTCAGTGAGTGTCAGAGAGTGATAGACAATGTCAGAGAGTGGTAGAGAGTGTCTGCGAGTGTCTGAGAGTGTCAAAGTGTGCCAGTGAGTGTCAGAGAGTGATAGAGAGTGTCAGAGAGTGTCTGAGAGTGATAGACGGTGATAGAGAGTGTCTGAGAGTGTCAGAGAGTGTCAGAGAGTGATAGAGAATGTCAGAGAGTGGTAGAGAGTGTCTGAGAGTGTCTGAGAGTGTCAAAGAGTGTCAGTGAGTGTCAGAGAGTGATAGTGAGTGTCTGAGAGTGTCAGAGAGTGATAGACGGTGATAGAGAGTGTCTGAGAGTGTCAGAGAGTGTCAGAGAGTGATAGAGAATGTCAGTGAGTGATAGAGAGTGTCTGAGATTGTCTGAGAGTGTCAGAGAGTGTCAGTGAGTGTCAGAGAGTGATAGAGAGTGTCAGAGAGTGTCAGAGAGTGTAAGAGAGTGACAGAGAGTGTCACAGTGTGTCAGTGAGTAACAGAGAGTGTCAGAGTGTGTCAGAGAGTGATCGAGAGTGATAGAGAGCGTCAGAGAGTGTCAGAGAGTGTCAGAGAGTGATAGAGATTGTCAGAGAGTGGTAGAGAGTGTCTGAGAGTGTCCGAGATTGATAGACGGTGATAGAGAGTGTCTGAGAGTGTCAGAGAGTGATAGAGAATGTCAGAGAGTGGTAGAGAGTGTCTGAGAGTGTCTGAGAGTGTCAAAGAGTGTCAGTGAGTGTCAGAGAGTGATAGAGAGTGTCAGAGAGTGTCTGAGAGTGATAGACGGTGATAGAGAGTGTCTGAGAGTGTCAGAGAGTGTCAGAGAGTGATAGAGAATGTCAGAGAGTGGTAGAGAGTGTCTGAGAGTGTCTGAGAGTGTCTGAGAGTGTCAAAGAGTGTCAGTGAGTGTCAGAGAGTGATAGACAATGTCAGAGAGTGGTAGAGAGTGTCTGCGAGTGTCTGAGAGTGTCAAAGTGTGTCAGTGAGTGTCAGAGAGTGATAGTGAGTGTCTGAGAGTGTCAGAGAGTGATAGACGGTGATAGAAAGTGTCTGAGAGTGTCAGAGAGTGTCAGAGAGTGATAGAGAATGTCAGTGAGTGATAGAGAGTGTCTGAGATTGTCTGAGAGTGTCAGTGAGTGTCAGAGAGTGATAGAGAGTGTCAGAGAGTGTCAGAGAGTGTAAGAGAGTGACAGAGAGTGTCACAGTGTGTCAGTGAGTAATAGAGAGTGTCAGAGTGTGTCAGAGAGTGATAGAGAGTGATAGAGAGCGTCAGAGAGTGTCAGAGAGTGTCAGAGAGTGTCAGAGAGTGATAGAGATTGTCAGAGAGTGGTAGAGAGTGTCTGAGAGTGTCTGAGAGTGATAGACGGTGATAGAGAGTGTCTGAGATTGTCAGAGAGTGTCACAGACTGTCAGAGAGTGTCAGAGAGATTGCAGAGAGCCTCAGACAGTGTCAGAGAGCTTCAGTGAGTTTCAGAGAGTTTCAGAGAGCTTCAGAGAGTGTCAGAGAGTGTCAGAGAGCTTCAGTGAGTTTCTGAGAGTTTCAGAGAGCTTCAGAGAGCTTCAGAGAGTGTCAGAGAGTGTCAGAGAGTGTCAGAGAGTGTCAGAGAATGTCGGAGAGTTTCAGAGAGTTTCTGAGAGTCTCACAGCGTGTCAGAGAGTTTCAGAGAACTTCAGAGTGTGTTGGAGAGTGTCTGAGAGTTTCAGAGATTGTCAGAGAGTGTCAAAGAGTTTCAGAGAGTGTCAGAGAGTGTCAGAGAGTGTCGGAGAGTGTCAGAGAGTGTCAGAGAGTTTCAGAGAGTGTCTGAGCGTTTCAGAGATTGCCAGAGAGTTTCTCAGAGTTTCTGAGTGTGTCAGAGAGTGTCAGAGAGTGTCAGAGAGTTTCAGAGAGTGTCACAGACTGTCAGAGAGTGTCAGAGAGATTGCAGAGTGTGTCAGAGAGTGTCACAGAGTGTCAGAGTGTTTCAGAGTGTGGCAGAGAGTGTCAGAGAGTGTCAGAGAGTTTCAGAGAGTGTCTGAGAGTGTCTGAGAGTGTCAGAGACTGTCAGAGAATGTCGGAGAGTTTCTGAGAGTATCTGTGAGTGTCTGAGAGTATCAGAGAGTGTCAGAGAGTGTCAGAGAACGTCAGAGAGTTTCAGAGAGTTTCAGTGAGTTTCCGAGTGTTTCTGAGAGTGTCAGAGAGTGTCTGAGAGTGTCAGAGTGTGTCAGAGAGTTTCAGAGTGCTTCAGAGAGTGTTAGAGAGTTTCAGAGAGTGTCGGAGAGTTTCAGAGAGTTTCAGAGAATGTCAGAGTGTTTCAGAGAGTGTCAGAGAGTTTCAGAGAGTGTCTGAGCGTGTCAGAGATTGCCAGAGAGTTTCTGAGAGTTTCTGAGTGTGTCAGAGAGTGTCAGAGAATGTCGGAGCGTTTCTGAGAGAATCTGTGAGTGTCAGAGAGAGTCAGAGAGTTTCACAGTGTGTCACAGTGTGTCAGAGAGTGTCAGAGAGTGTCTGAGAGTGTCAGAGACTGTCAGAGACTGTCAGAGACTGTCAGAGAATGTCGGAGAGCTTCTGAGAGTATCTGTGAGTGTCAGAGAGTGTCAGAGAGTGTCAGAGAATGTCGGAGAGTTTCTGAGAGTATGTGTGAGTGGAAGAGAGTGTCAGAGGTTTCTGAGAGTTTCTGAGTGTGTCAGGGAGTGTCACAGAGTGTCAGAGACTGTCAGAGAGTTTCAGAGAGTTTCACAGCGTGTCAGAGAGTGTCAGAGAGTGTCAGAGAATGTCGGAGAATGTCGGAGAGTTTCTGAGAGTATCTGTGAGTGTCAGAGAGTGTCAGAGGGTTCTGAGAGTTTTTTGAGTGTGTCAGGGAGTGTCACAGAGTGTCAGAGACTGTCAGAGAGTGTCAGAGAGTTTCAGAGAGTTTCAGTGAGTTTCAGTGAGTTTCCGAGAGTGTCAGAGAGTGTCAGAGAGTGTCTGAGAGTGCCAGAGAATGTCAGAGAGTTTCAGAGAGTGTCTGAGCGTTTCTGAGATTGCCAGAGAGTTTCGGAGTGTGTCAGAGAGTGTCAGAGAGTGTCAGAGAGATTGCAGAGAGTGTCAGAGAGTTTGGGAGAGCTTCAGAGTTTCAGACAGTTTCAGAGAGTTTCAGAGAGCTTCAGAGAGTGTCAGAGAGTGACAGAGAGTTTCAGAGAATTGTCACAGAGTTTCAGAGTTTGTCAGAGATTGCCTGAGAGTGTCAGAGAGTTTCAGAGTGTTTCAGAGAGTGTCAGAGAGTGTCAGAGAGTGTCAGAGAGTGTCTGAGAGTGTCTGAGAGTGTCTGAGAGTGTCAGAGAGTGTCTGAGAGTGTCTGAGAGTGTCAGAGAGTGTCAGAGTGTTTCAGAGAGTTTCAGAGAGTGTCACAGATTTTCAGAGAGTTTCTGAGAGTTTCTGAGCGTTTCAGAGAGAGTCAGAGAGTGTCACAGAGTGTCAGAGAGCGTCAGAGAGTATCAGAGAGTGTCAGAGAGTTTCAGAGAGTTTCAGTGAGTTTCAGAGAGTTTCAGAGAGAGTCAGAGAGTGTCAGAAAGTTTCAGAGTGTGTCAGATAGTGTCAGAGAGTTTCAGAGAGAGTCACCGAGTGTCAGAGAGTTTCAGAGAGCTTCAGAGAGTGTCAGAGCGTGTCAGAGAGTGTCGGAGAGTTTCAGAGAATGTCAGAGGGCGTCAGAGAGTTTCAGAGAGTGTCAGACAGTGTCTGAGTGTGTCAGAGAGTGTCAAAGGGTTTCACTGAGTGTCAGAAAGTGTCAGAGAGTGTCAGAGAGATTCAGAGAGTGTCAGAGAGTGTCAAAGAGTTTCAGAGAGTGTCAGAGAGAGTCAGAGAGTGTCTGAGAGTGTCAGAGAGAGCCAGAGAGAGTTAGAGAGGTTCAGAGAGGTTCAGAGAGAGTCAGAGAGAGTCAGAGAGAGTCAGAGAGAGTCAGAGAGTGTCAGAGAGTGTCACAGAGTGTCACAGAGTGTCAGATAGTGTCAGAGAGATTCAGAGAGTGTCACAGAGTGTCAGAGAGTTTCAGAGAGTGTCAGAGCGTGTCAGAGAGTGTCGGAGAATTTCAGAGAGTGTCAGAGAGTGTCAGAGAGTTTGGGAGAGTGTCAGAGAGTTTGGGAGAGTGTCAGACAGAGTCTGAGTGTGTCAGAGAGTGTCAAGGAGTTTCAGAGAGTGTCAGACAGTGTCAGAGAGTGTCAGAGAGATTCAGAGAGATTCAGAGCGTGTCAACGAGTGTCAAAGAGTTTCAGAGAGTGTCAGAGAGTCTCTGAGAGAGTCAGAGAGTGTCATAGAGTGTCACAGAGTGTCAGAGAGGTTCTGAGAGTTTCTGAGTGTTTCAGAGAGTGTCAGAGAGTGTCAGAGAGTTTCAGTGAGTTTCCGAGAGTTTATGAGAGTGTCAGAGAGTTTCAGAGAGTGTCAGAGATTGCCAGAGAGCGTCAGAGAGGTTGCAGAGAGTATCAGAGAGTTTGGGAGAGCTTCAGAGTTTCAGACAGTTTCAGAGAGTTTCAGAGAGCTTCAGAGAGTGTCAGAGAGTGACAGAGAGGTTCAGAGAATTGTCAGAGAGTTTCAGAGTGTTCAGAGAGTGTCAGAGAGTGTCAGAGAGTTTCAGAGAGTGTCAGAGAGTGTCAGAGAGTGTCAGAGAGTGTCAGAGAGTGTCAGAGAGTTTCAGAGAGTGTCAGAGAGTTTCAGAGAGTGTCAGACAGTGTCTGAGTGTGTCAGAGAGTGTCAAAGAGTTTCACTGAGTGTCAGACAGTGTCAGAGAGTGTCAGAGAGATTCAGAGAGTGTCAGAGAGTGTCAAAGAGTTTCAGAGAGTGTCAGAGAGAGTCAGAGAGTGTCTGAGACTGTCAGAAAGAGCCAGAGAGAGTTAGAGAGGTTCAGAGAGAGTCAGAGAGAGTCAGAGAGAGTCAGAGAGAGTCAGAGAGTGTCAGAGAGTGTCACAGAGTGTCAGAGAGTGTCAGAGAGTATCAGAGAGTTTCAGTGAGTTTCCGAGAGTTTATGAGAATGTCAGAGAGTTTCAGAGAGTGTCAGAGATTGTCAGAGAGTGTCAGAGAGTGTCTGAGAGTGATATTGAGTGTCTGAGGGTGTCAGAGAGTTTCAGAGAGTGTCAGAGAGTGTCAAAGATTGCCAGAGAGTTTCTGAGATTTTCTGAGACTTTCAGAGAGTTTCAAGGGTTTCAGAGAGTGTCACAGACTGTCAGAGAGCGTCAGGGAGTTGCAGAGTGTGTCAGAGAGTTTGGGAGAGCTTCATAGTTGCAGACAGTTTCAGAGAGTTTCAGAGAGCTTCAGAGAGTGTCAGAGATTGACAGAGAGTGTCAGAGGTTGACAGAGAGTTTCAGAGAATTGTCAGAGAGTTTCAGAGTGTGTCAGAGAGGGTCAGAGAGTGTCAGAGAGTTTCTGAGAGTTTCTGTGTGTTTCAGAGATTGTCAGAGAGTGTCACAGAGTGTCAGAGAGTGTCAGAGAGTGTCAGAGAGTTTCAGAGAGTGTCAGAGAGTTTCAGAGAGAGTCAGTAAGTTTCCGAGAGTGTCAGAGAGTGTCAGAAAGTTTGGGAGAGTGTCAGACAGAGTCTGAGTGTTTCAGAGATTGTCAGAGAGTGTCACAGAGTGTCACAGAGTGTCAGATAGTGTCAGAGAGATTCAGAGAGTGTCACAGAGTGCCAGAGAGTTTCAGAGAGCATCAGAGAGTGTCAGAGCGTGTCAGAGAGTGTCGGAGAATTTCAGAGAGTGTCAGAGAGTGTCAGAGAGTTTGGGAGAGTGCCAGAGAGTTTGGGAGAGTGTCAGACAGAGTCTGAGTGTGTCAGAGAGTGTCAAGGAGTTTCAGAGAGTGTCAGACAGTGTCAGAGAGTGTCAGAGAGATTCAGAGAGATTCAGAGAGTGTCAACGAGTGTCAAAGAGTTTCAGAGAGTGTCAGAGAGTCTCTGAGAGAGTCAGAGAGTGTCATAGAGTGTCACAGAGTGTCAGAGAGGTTCTGAGAGTTTCTGAGTGTTTCAGAGAGTGTCAGAGAGTTTCAGTGAGTTTCCGAGAGTTTATGAGAGTGTCAGAGAGTTTCAGAGAGTGTCAGAGATTGCCAGAGAGTTTCTGAGATTTTCTGAGACTTTTAGAGTGTGTCAAGAGTTTCAGAGAGTGTCGCAGACTGCCAGAGAGCGTCAGAGAGGTTGCAGAGAGTATCAGAGAGTTTGGGAGAGCTTCAGAGTTTCAGACAGTTTCAGAGAGTTTCAGAGAGCTTCAGAGAGTGTCAGAGAGTGACAGAGAGGTTCAGAGAATTGTCAGAGAGTTTCAGAGTGTGTCAGAGAGTGTCAGAGAGTGTCAGAGAGTTTCAGAGAGTGTCAGAGAGTGTCAGAGAGTGTCAGAGAGTGTCAGAGAGTTTCAGAGAGTGTCAGAGAGTTTCAGAGAGTGGCAGAGAGTGTCAGAGAGTGTCAGAGAGTGTCAGAGAGTTTCTGAGTGTTTCAGAGAGTATCACAGAGTGCCACAGAGTGTCACAGAGTGTCACAGAGTTTCAGGCAGTGTCAGAGAGTCTCAGAGAGTGTCAGAGAGTTTCAGTGAGTTTCCGAGAGTGTCAGAGAGTGTCAGAAAGTTTCAGAGAGTGTCAGAGAGTTTCAGAGTGTGTCACAGATGTGTCAGAGTATTTCAGAGAGCTTCAGAGAGTGTGGGAGAGTTTCAGAGAGTGTCAGAGAGTGTGGGAGAGTTTCATAGAGTGTCAGAGAGTGGCAGAGAGTTTCAGAGAGTGTCAGACAGTGTCTGAGTGTGTCAGAGAGTGTCAAAGAGTTTCAGAGAGTGTCAGACAGTGTCAGAGAGATTCAGAGAGATTCAGAGAGAGTCAGAGAGTGTCAGAGAGTGTCTGAGAGTGATAGAGAGTGATAGAGTGTGTCTGAGAGTGTCAGAGAGTGTCAGAGAGTGTCAGAGAGTGACAGAGAGTGACAGAGTGTGATAGAGAGTGATAGAGAGAGTCAGAGAGAGTCAGAGAGTGTCTGAGAGTGTCAGAGAGTTTCGGTGAGTGTCAGAGAGTGATAGGGAGTGATGGAGAGTGTCTGAGAGTGTCAGAGAGTGTCCGAGAATGATAGAGAGCGTCAGAGAGCGTCTGAGAGTGTCTGAGAGTGTCTGAGAGAGTCTGAGAGTGCCAGAGACTTTCAGAGTGTGTCCGAGAGTGAGAGAGAGTGATAGAGATTGTCTGAGTGTGTCAGAGATTGTCGGAGTGTGACACAGAGTGTCACAGAGTGTCTGAGTGTGTCAGAGAGTGACAAAGAGTGACAGAGACTGATAGAGAGTGTCAGAGAGTGTCAGAGAGTGATACAGAGTGATAGAGAGTGTCTGAGAATGTCAGATTGTGTCAGAGCGTGTAAGAGAGTGATAGAGAGTGTCAGTGAGTGATAGAGAGTGTCTGAGAGTGTCAGAGATTGATAGAGAGTGTCTGAGAGTGTCAGAGAGTGATATAGAGTGTCAGAGAGTGATAGAAAGTGTCAGAGATTGTCAGAGTGTGTCAGAGAGTGTCAGAGAATGTCAGAGTGTGCCAGAGAGTAACAGAGAGTGATAGAGAGTGTCAGAGAGTGTCAGAGACTGTCAGAGTGTGTCAGAGTTTGATAGAGAGTGGGAGAGAGTGTCTGAGAGTGTCAGAAAGTGTCAGACTGTGTCAGACAGTGTCAGAGAGTGATAGAGTGTGTGTGAGAGTGATGGAGAGTGTCTGAGAGTGAAGGAGAGTGTCTGAGAGTGTAGGAGTGTGTCTGAGAGTGTCAGACACTGTCAGAGAGTGATCGAGAGTGTCTGAGAGTGTCTGAGAGTGTCAGAGAGTGTCAGAGAGTGATAGAGAGTGATAGCGAGTGTCTGAGAGTGTCTGAGAGTATCAGAGAGTGTCAGAGTGTGTCAGAGAGTGTCAGAGAGTGATAGAGAGAATCTGAGAGTGTCACAGAGTGATAGAGTGTGTCTGAGTGTGTCAGAGAGTGATAGAGAGTGTCTGAGAGTGTCATAGAGTGAAAGAGAGTGATAGAGAGTGTCAGAGAGTTTCACAGTGTGTCAGAGAGTGTCAGAGAGTGATAGAAAGTGTCAGAGAGTAATAGAGAGTGTCTGAGAGTGTCTGAGAGTGACAGAGAGTGTCTGAGGGTGTCAATCAGTGTCAGAGAGTGATAGAGAGTGTCTGAGATTGTCAGAGATTGTCAGATTGTGTCAGAGTGTGCCAGAGAGTGATGGAGAGTGTCAGAGAGTGACAGGAGGTGTCAGAGTGTATCAGAGAGTGTCAGAGTGTATCAGAGAGTGTCAGAGAGTGTCATAGATTGATAGTGAGTGGTAGAGAGTGTCTGAGAGTGTCGGAAAGTGTCAGAGAGTGTCAGAGAGTGATGGAGAGTGTCAGAGAGTGTCAGAGAGTGTCAGAGTGTGCCAGAGAGTGATAGAGAGTGTCAGAGAGTTTCATAGAGTGATAGATAGTGACAGAGAGTGTCAGAGAGTGATATAGAGTGAGAGAGGGTGTCTGATAGTGTCTGAGAGAGTCTGAGAGTGTCAGAGAGTATCTGAGAGTGTCAGAGAGTGTCTGACAGTGTCAGAGAGTGATGGAGATTGAAATAGACTGTCTGAGATTATCTGAGAGTTTCAGAGAGTGTCAGAGTGTGATAGAAAGTGTCAGAGAGTGTCTGAGAGATTCAGAGAGTGATAGAGAGTGATAGAGAGTGTCTGAGAGTGTCAGAGAGTGTCTGAGAGTATCTGAGTGTGATGGAGAGTGCAAGAGATTGTCATAGAGAATCTGAGAGTGTTAGGGAGTGATAGCGAGTGTCATAGAGAGATAGAGAGTAAAAGTGAGTGTCTGAGAGTGTCAGAGATTGTCAGACAGTGTCAGAGAGTGATAGAAAGTGTCTGAGACTGTCTGAGAGTGTCAGAGAGTTTCAAACAGTGTCAGAGAGTGATAGAAAGTGACAGAGAGTGTCTGAGAGTGTCAGAGAGTGACAGAAAGTGTCAGAGAGTGTCTGAGAGGGTCTGAGAGAGTCAGAGAGTGTCTGAGAGTGTCAGAGAGTGTCAGAGAGTGTCAGAGAGTGATAGAGAGTGGTAGAGAATGGTAGAGAGTGTCCGAGAGTCACAGAGAGTGACAGAGAGTGTCAGTGATTGTCAGAGAGTGATAGAAAGTGTCAGAGTGTGATAGAGAGTGTCAGAGAGTTTCAGAGAGTGATAGAGAGTTTCAGAGAGTGACAGAGAGTGGTAGAGAATGGTAGAGATTGTCAGAGAGTGACAGAGAGTGTCAGAGAGTGATAGAAAGTGTCAGAGTGTGATCGAGAGTGTCAGAGAGTTTCAGAGAGTGCCTGAGAGTGTCACTGTGTGTCAGGCAGAGTCAGAAAGTGATATAGAGTGTTAGGAAGTGTCAGAGAGTGATAGAGAGTGTCTGAGAGTGATAGAGAGTGTCAGAGAGTGATAGAGAGTGTCTGAGAGTGTCTGAGAGTGTCTGAGAGTGTCAGAGAGAGTCAGAGAGTGATAGAGAGTGATAGCGAGTGTCTGAGAGTGACAGAGAGTGTCAGAGTGTGTCAGAGAGTGTCAGAGAGTGATAGAGAGTGTCTGAGAGTGTCATAGAGTGATAGAGAGTGTCTGAGAGTGTCTGAGAGTGTCAGAGAGTGATAGAGAGTGTCTGAGAGTGTCAGAGAGTGATAGAGAGTGTCTGAAAGTGTCATAGAGTGACAGAGAGTGTCAGAGAGTGTCAGAGAGTGATAGAGAGTGATAGAGAGTGTCAGAGCGTTTCAGAGTGTGTCAGAGAATGTCAGAGTGTGTCAGAGAGTAACAGAGAGTGATAGAGAGTGATAGAGAGTGTCAGAGAGTGTCAGAGACTGTCAGAGTGTGTCAGAGAGTGTCAGAGTGTGTCAGAGTTCGATAGAGATTGAGAGAGAGTGTCTGAGAGTGTCAGAAAGTGTCAGACTGTGTCAGAGAGTGATAGAGAGTGATCGAGAGTGTCTGAGAATGTCAGATTGTGTCAGAGCGTGTAAGAGAGTGATATAGAGTGTCAGTGAGTGATAGAGAGTGTCTGAGAGTGTCAGAGATTGATAGAGAGTGTCTGAGAGTGTCAGAGAGTGATATAGAGTGTCAGAGAGTGATAGAAAGTGTCAGAGATTGTCAGAGTGTGTCAGAGAGTGTCAGAGATTGTCAGAGTGTGTCAGAGAGTAACAGAGAGTGATAGAGAGTGATAGAGAGTGTCAGAGAGTGTCAGAGACTGTCAGAGTGTGTCAGAGTTTGATAGAGAGTGAGAGAGAGTGTCTGAGAGTGTCAGAAAGTGTCAGACTGTGTCAGACAGTGTCAGAGAGTGATAGAGAGTGTGTGAGAGTGATGGAGAGTGTCTGAGAGTGTCTGAGAGTGTCAGAGAGTGTCTGAGAGTGTCAGAGATTGATAGAGAGTGTCTGAGAGTGTCAGAGAGTGATATAGAGTGTCAGAGAGTGATAGAAAGTGTCAGAGATTGTCAGAGTGTGTCAGAGAGTGTCAGAGAATGTCAGAGTGTGCCAGAGAGTAACAGAGAGTAATAGAGAGTGTCAGAGAGTGTCAGAGACTGTCAGAGTGTGTCAGAGTTTGATAGAGAGTGGGAGAGAGTGTCTGAGAGTGTCAGAAAGTGTCAGACTGTGTCAGACAGTGTCAGAGAGTGATAGAGTGTGTGTGAGAGTGATGGAGAGTGTCTGAGAGTGAAGGAGAGTGTCTGAGAGTGTAGGAGAGTGTCTGAGAGTGTCAGACACTGTCAGAGAGTGATCGAGAGTGTCTGAGAGTGTCTGAGAGTGTCAGAGAGTGTCAGAGAGTGTCAGAGAGTGATAGAGAGTGATAGCGAGTGTCTGAGAGTGTCTGAGAGTATCAGAGAGTGTCAGAGTGTGTCAGAGAGTGTCAGAGAGTGATAGAGAGAATCTGAGAGTGTCACAGAGTGATAGAGTGTGTCTGAGTGTGTCAGAGAGTGATAGAGAGTGTCTGAGAGTGTCATAGAGTGAAAGAGAGTGATAGAGAGTGTCAGAGAGTTTCACAGTGTGTCAGAGAGTGTCAGAGAGTGATAGAAAGTGTCAGAGAGTAATAGAGAGTGTCTGAGAGTGTCTGAGAGTGACAGAGAGTGTCTGAGGGTGTCAATCAGTGTCAGAGAGTGATAGAGAGTGTCTGAGATTGTCAGAGATTGTCAGATTGTGTCAGAGTGTGCCAGAGAGTGATGGAGAGTGTCAGAGAGTGTCAGGAGGTGTCAGAGTGTATCAGAGAGTGTCAGAGTGTATCAGAGAGTGTCAGAGAGTGTCATAGATTGATAGTGAGTGGTAGAGAGTGTCTGAGAGTGTCGGAAAGTGTCAGAGAGTGTCAGAGAGTGATGGAGAGTGTCAGAGAGTGTCAGAGAGTGTCAGAGTGTGCCAGAGAGTGATAGAGAGTGTCAGAGAGTTTCATAGAGTGATAGATAGTGACAGAGAGTGTCAGAGAGTGATATAGAGTGAGAGAGGGTGTCTGATAGTGTCTGAGAGAGTCTGAGAGTTTCAGAGAGTATCTGAGAGTGTCAGAGAGTGTCTGACAGTGTCAGAGAGTGATGGAGATTGAAATAGACTGTCTGAGATTATCTGAGAGTTTCAGAGAGTGTCAGAGTGTGATAGAAAGTGTCAGAGAGTGTCTGAGAGATTCAGAGAGTGATAGAGAGTGATAGAGAGTGTCTGAGAGTGTCAGAGAGTGTCTGAGAGTATCTGAGTGTGATGGAGAGTGCAAGAGATTGTCATAGAGAATCTGAGAGTGTTAGGGAGTGATAGCGAGTGTCATAGAGAGATAGAGAGTAAAAGTGAGTGTCTGAGAGTGTCAGAGATTGTCAGACAGTGTCAGAGAGTGATAGAAAGTGTCTGAGACTGTCTGAGAGTGTCAGAGAGTTTCAAACAGTGTCAGAGAGTGATAGAAAGTGACAGAGAGTGTCTGAGAGTGTCAGAGAGTGACAGAAAGTGTCAGAGAGTGTCTGAGAGGGTCTGAGAGAGTCAGAGAGTGTCTGAGAGTGTCAGAGAGTGTCAGAGAGTGTCAGAGAGTGATAGAGAGTGGTAGAGAATGGTAGAGAGTGTCAGAGAATCACAGAGAGTGACAGAGAGTGTCAGTGATTGTCAGAGAGTGATAGAAAGTGTCAGAGTGTGATAGAGAGTGTCAGAGAGTTTCAGAGAGTGATAGAGAGTTTCAGAGAGTGACAGAGAGTGGTAGAGAATGGTAGAGATTGTCAGAGAGTGACAGAGAGTGTCAGAGAGTGATAGAAAGTGTCAGAGTGTGATCGAGAGTGTCAGAGAGTTTCAGAGAGTGATAGAGAGTTTCAGAGAGTGCCTGAGAGTGTCACTGTGTGTCAGGCAGAGTCAGAAAGTGATATAGAGTGTTAGGAAGTGTCAGAGAGTGATAGAGAGTGTCTGAGAGTGATAGAGAGTGTCAGAGAGTGATAGAGAGTGTCAGAGAGTGATAGAGAGTGTCTGAGAGTGTCTGAGAGTGTCAGAGAGAGTCAGAGAGTGATAGAGAGTGATAGCGAGTGTCTGAGAGTGTCAGAGAGTGTCAGAGTGTGTCAGAGAGTGTCAGAGAGTGTCAGAGAGTGTCTGAGAGTGTCATAGAGTGATAGAGAGTGTCAGAGAGTGTCAGAGAGTGATAGAGAGTGTCTGAGAGTGTCAGAGAGTGATAGAGAGTGTCTGAAAGTGTCATAGAGTGACAGAGAGTGTCTGAGAGTGTCAGAGAGTGATAGAAAGTGACAGAGATTGTCAGAGTGTGTCAGAGAGTGTCAGAGAATGTCAGAGTGTGTCAGAGTTTGATAGAGAGTGAGAGAGAGTGTCTGAGAGTGTCAGAAAGTGTCAGACTGTGTCAGACAGTGTCAGAGAGTGATAGAGAGTGTGTGAGAGTGATGGAGAGTGTCTGAGAGTGTCTGAGAGTATCAGAGAGTGTCAGAGAGTGTCAGAGAGTGATAGAGAGTGATAGCGAGTGTCTGAGAGTGTCGCAGAGTGATAGAGAGTGTCTAAGAGTGTCAGAGAGCGATAGAGAGTGTCTGAGAGTGTCAGAGAGTGATAGAGAGTGATAGAGAGTGATAGAGAGTGTCAGAGCGTTTCAGAGTGTGTCAGAGAAAGTCAGAGTGTGTCAGAGAGTAACAGAGAGTGATAGAGAGTGATAGAGAGTGTCAGTGAGTGATAGAGAGTGTCTGAGAGTGTCAGAGATTGATAGAGAGTGTCTGAGAGTGTCAGAGAGTGAT
Organism: Heterodontus francisci; assembly: GCF_036365525.1. Classification (NCBI taxonomy): domain Eukaryota; kingdom Metazoa; phylum Chordata; class Chondrichthyes; order Heterodontiformes; family Heterodontidae; genus Heterodontus; species Heterodontus francisci. Next base: position 1,282,381 of record NW_027141280.1, read on the forward strand.
AGAGAGTGTCAGAGAGTGATAGAAAGTGTCAGAGATTGTCAGAGTGTGTCAGAGAGTGTCAGAGAATGTCAGAGTGTGTCAGAGAGTAACAGAGAGTGATAGAGAGTGATAGAGAGTGTCAGAGAGTGTCAGAGAGTGTCAGAGACTGTCAGAGTGGGTCAGAGTTTGATAGAGAATGAGAGAGAGTGTCTGAGAGTGTCAGAAATTGTCAGAGTGTGTCAGAGAGTGTCAGAGAGTGATAGAGAGTGATAGAGAGTGTCTGAGAGTGATGGAGAGTGTCTGAGAGTGAAGGAGAGTGTCTGAGAGTGTCAGACACTGTCAGAGAGTGATAGAGAGTGATAGAGCGTGTCAGAGAGTGTCAGAGAGTGTCAGAGAGTGTCAGAGAGTGATAGAGAGTGATAGAGAGTGATAGCGAGTGTCTGAGAGTGTCAGAGAGTGTCAGAGTGTGTCAGAGAGTGTCAGAGAGTGTCAGAGAGTGCTAGAGAGAGTCTGAGAGTGTCACAGACTGATGGAGAGTGTCTGAGTGTGTCAGAGAGTGATAGAGAGTGTCAAATTGTGTCAGAGAGTGAAAGAGAGTGATAGAGAGTGTCAGAGAGTTTCAGAGTGTGTCAGAGAGTGTCAGAGAGTGATAGAAAGTGTCAGAGAGTAATAGTGTCTGAGAGTGTCTGAGAGGGACAGAGAGTGTCTGAGGGTGTCAATCAGTGTCAGAGAGTGATAGAGAGTGTCTGAGAGTGTCTGAGAGTGTCAGAGAGTGTCAGAGAGTGTCAGAGAGTGATAGAGAGTGATAGCGAGTGTCTGAGAGTGTCTGAAGGTGTCAGAGAGTGTCAGAGTGTGTCAGAGAGTGTCAGAGAGTGATAGAGAGTGTCTGAGAGTGTCATAGAGTGATAGAGAGTGTCTGAGAGTGTCAGAGAGTGATAGAGAGTGTCTGAGAGTGTCATAGAGTGACAGAGAGTGTCAGAGAGTGTCAGAGAGTGATGGAGAGTGTCAGAGCGTTTCAGAGTGTGTCAGAGAATGTCAGAGTATGTCAGAGAGTAACAGAGAGTGATAGAGAGTGATAGGGAGTGTCAGAAAGTGTCAGACTGTGTCAGAGAGTGATAGAGAGTGTCTGAGGATGTCAGATTGTGTCAGAGCGTGTAAGAGAGTGATAGAGAGTGTCAGTGAGTGATAGAGAGTGTCTGAGAGTGTCAGAGATTGTTAGAGAGTGTCTGAGAGTGTCAGAGAGTGATAGAGTGTCAGAGAGTGATAGAAAGTGTCAGAGAGTGTCAGAGAGTGATAGAAAGTGTCAGAGATTGTCAGAGTGTGTCAGAGAGTGTCAGAGAATGTCAGAGTGTGTCAGAGAGTAACAGAGAGTGATAGAGAGTGATAGAGAGTGTCAGAGAGTGTCAGAGACTGTCAGACTGTGTCAGAGTTTGATAGAGAGTGAGAGAGAGTGTCTGAGAGTGTCAGAAAGTATCAGACTGTGTCAGACTGTGTCAGACAGTGTCAGAGAGTGATAGAGAGTGTGTGAGAGTGAAGGAGAGTGTCTGAGAGTGTCAGACACTGTCAGAGAGTGATAGAGAGTGTCAGAGAGTGATAGCGAGTGTCTGAGAGAGTCAGAGAGTGTCAGAGAGTGATAGCGAGTGTCTGAGAGAGTCAGAGAGTGTCAGAGTGTGTCAGAGAGTGTCAGAGAGTGATAGAGAGTGTCTGAGAGTGTCATAGAGTGATAGAGAGTGTCTGAGAGTGTCAGAGAGTGATAGAGAGTGTCTGAGAGTGTCAGAGAGTGATAGAGAGTGATAGAGAGTGTCAGAGCGTTTCAGAGTGTTTCAGAGAATGTCAGAGTGTGTCAGAGAGTAACAGAGAGTGATAGAGAGTGATAGAGAGTGTCAGAGAGTGATAGAAAGTGTCAGAGATTGTCAGAGTGTGTCAGAGAGTGTCAGAGAATGTCAGAGTGTGTCAGAGAGTGATAGAGAGTGTCTGAGAGTGTCATAGAGTGATAGAGAGTGTCTGAGAGTGTCAGAGAGTGATAGAGAGTGTCAGAGAGTGATAGAAAGTGTCAGAGATTGTCAGAGTGTGTCAGAGAGTGTCAGAGAATGTCAGAGTGTGTCAGAGAGTAACAGAGATTGATAGAGAGTGATAGAGAGTGTCAGAGAGTGTCAGAGAGTGTCAGAGACTGTCAGAGTGGGTCAGAGTTTGATAGAAAGTGAGAGAGAGTGTCTGAGAGTGTCAGAAAGTGTCAGAGTGTGTCAGAGAGTGTCAGAGAGTGTCAGAGAGTGATAGAGATTGTCTGAGAGTGATGGAGTGTGTCTGAGAGTGAAGGAGAGTGTCTGAGAGTGTCAGACACTGTCAGAGAGTGATAGAGAGTGATAGAGCGTGTCAGAGAGTGTCAGAGAGTGATAGAGAGTGATAGCGAGTGTCTGAGAGTGTCAGAGAGTGTCAGAGTGTGTCAGAGAGTGTCAGAGAGTGATAGAGAGAATCTGAGAGTGTCACAGAGTGATAGAGAGTGTCAGAGAGTGATAGAAAGTGTCAGAGACTGTCAGAGTGTGTCAGAGAGTGTCAGAGAATGTCAGAGTGTGTCAGAGAGTAACAGAGAGTGATAGAGAGTGATAGAGAGTGTCAGAGAGTGTCAGAGACTGTCAGAGTGTGTCAGAGTTTGATAGAGAGTGAGAGAGAGTGTCTGAGAGTGTCAGAAAGTGTCAGACTGTGTCAGAGAGTGTCAGAGAGTGATAGAGAGTGTGTGAGAGTGATGGAGAGTGTCTGAGAGTGAAGGAGAGTGTCTGAGAGTGTCAAACACTGTCAGAGAGTGATAGAGAGTGTCTGAGAGTGTCTGAGAGTGTCTGAGAGTGTCAGAGAGTGTCAGAGAGTGTCAGAGAGTGATAGAGAGTGATAGAGAGTGATAGCGAGTGTCTGAGAGTGTTGTAGAGTGATAGAGAGTGTCTGAGAGTGTCAGAGAGTGATATAGAGTGATAGAGAGTGACAGGGAGTGTCAGAGAGTGATAGAGAGTGATAGAGAGTGTCAGAGCGTTTCAGAGTGTGTCAGAGAATGTCAGAGTGTGTCAGAGAGTAACAGAGAGTGATAGAGAGTGATAGAGAGTGTCAGAGAGTGATAGAGAGTGTCTGAGAGTGTCAGAGATTGATAGAGAGTGTCTGAGAGTGTCAGAGAGTGATAGAGAGTGTCAGAGAGTGATAGAAAGTGTCAGAGTGTGTCAGAGAGTGTCAGAGAGTGATAGAGAGTGTCTGAGAGTGTCATAGAGTGATAGAGAGTGTCTGAGAGTGTCAGAGAGTGATAGAGAGTGTCTGAGAGTGTCAGAGAGTGATAGAGAGTGATAGAGAGTGTCAGAGAGTGATAGAAAGTGTCAGAGATTGTCAGAGTGTGTCAGAGAATGTCAGAGTGTGTCAGAGAGTAACAGAGAGTGATAGAGAGTGATAGAGAGTGATAGAGAGTGTCAGAGAGTGATAGAAAGTGTCAGAGATTGTCAGAGTGTGTCAGAGAGTGTCAGAGAATGTCAGAGTGTGTCAGAGAGTGATAGAGAGTGTCTGAGAGTGTCATAGAGTGATAGAGAGTGTCTGAGAGTGTCAGAGTGTGATAGAGAGTGTCTGAGAGTGTCAGATAGTGATAGAGAGTGATAGAGAGTGTCAGAGCGTTTCAGAGTGTGTCTGAGAGTGTCAGAGATTGATAGAGAGTGTCTGAGAGTGTCAGAGAGTGATAGAGAGTGTCAGAGAGTGATAGAAAGTGTCAGAGATTGTCAGAGTGTGTCAGAGAGTGTCAGAGAATGTCAGAGTGTGTCAGAGAGTAACAGAGAGTGATAGAGAGTGATAGAGAGTGTCAGAGAGTGTCAGAGAGTGTCAGAGACTGTCAGAGTGGGTCAGAGTTTGATAGAGAGTGAGAGAGAGTGTCTGAGAGTGTCAGAAAGTGTCAGAGTGTGTCAGAGAGTAACAGAGAGTGATAGAGATTGTCTGAGAGTGATGGAGTGTGTCTGAGAGTGAAGGAGAGTGTCTGAGAGTGTCAGACATTGTCAGAGAGTGATAGAGAGTGATGGAGATTGTCAGAGTGTGTCAGAGACTGTCAGAGTGTGTCAGAGTGTGTCTGAGTTTGATAGAGATTGAGAGAGAGTGTCTGAGAGTGTCAGAAAGTGTCAGACTGTGTCAGAGAGTGATAGAGAGTGATGGAGAGTGTCTGAGAATGTCAGATTGTGTCAGAGCGTGTAAGAGAGTGATATAGAGTGTCAGTGAGTGATAGAGAGTGTCTGAGAGTGTCAGAGATTGATAGAGAGTGTCTGAGAGTGTCAGAGAGTGATATAGAGTGTCAGAGAGTGATAGAAAGTGTCAGAGATTGTCAGAGTGTGTCAGAGAGTGTCAGAGAATGTCAGAGTGTGTCAGAGAGTAACAGAGAGTGATAGAGAGTGATAGAGAGTGATAGAGAGTGTCAGAGAGTGTCAGAGACTGTCAGAGTGTGTCAGAGTTTGATAGAGAGTGAGAGAGAGTGTCTGAGAGTGTCAGAAAGTGTCAGACTGTGTCAGACAGTGTCAGAGAGTGATATAGAGTGTGTGAGAGTGATGGAGAGTGTCTGAGAGTGAAGGAGAGTGTCTGAGAGTGTCAGACACTGTCAGAGAGTGATAGAGAGTGCCTGAGAGTGTCTGAGAGTGTCAGAGAGTGATATAGAGTGTCAGAGAGTGATAGAAAGTGTCAGAGATTGTCAGAGTGTGTCAGAGAGTGTCAGAGAATGTCAGAGTGTGTCAGAGAGTGATAGAGAGTGTCTGAGAGTGTCATAGAGTGATAGAGAGTGTCTGAGAGTGTCAGAGAGTGATAGAGAGTGTCTGAGAGTGTCAGAGAGTGATAGAGAGTGATAGAGAGTGTCAGAGCGTTTCAGAGTGTGTCTGAGAGTGTCAGAGATTGATAGAGAGTGTCTGAGAGTGTCAGAGAGTGATAGAGAGTGTCAGAGAGTGATAGAAAGTGTCAGAGATTGTCAGAGTGTGTCAGAGAGTGTCAGAGAATGTCAGAGAGTGTCAGAGAACGTCAGAGTGTGTCAGAGAGTGATAGAGAGTGTCTGAGAGTGTCATAGAGTGATAGAGAGTGTCTGAGAGTGTCAGAGAGTGATAGAGAGTGTCTGAGAGTGTCAGAGAGTGATAGAGAGTGATAGAGAGTGTCAGAGCGTTTCAGAGTGTGTCAGAGAATGTCAGAGTGTGTCAGAGAGTAACAGAGATTGATAGAGAGTGATAGAGAGTGTCAGAGAGTGATAGAAAGTGTCAGAGATTGTCAGAGTGTGTCAGAGAGTGTCAGAGAATGTCAGAGTGTGTCAGAGAGTGATAGAGAGTGTCTGAGAGTGTCATAGAGTGATAGAGAGTGTCTGAGAGTGTCAGAGAGTGATAGAGAGTGTCTGAGAGTGTCAGAGAGTGATAGAGAGTGATAGAGAGTGTCAGAGCGTTTCAGAGTGTGTCTGAGAGTGTCAGAGATTGATAGAGAGTGTCTGAGAGTGTCAGAGAGTGATAGAGAGTGTCAGAGAGTGATAGAAAGTGTCAGAGATTGTCAGAGTCTGTCAGAGAGTGTCAGAGAATGTCAGAGTGTGTCAGAGAGTAACAGAGATTGATAGAGAGTGATAGAGAGTGTCAGAGAGTGTCAGAGAGTGTCAGAGACTGTCAGAGTGGGTCAGAGTTTGATAGAGAGTGAGAGAGAGTGTCTGAGAGTGTCAGAAAGTGTCAGAGTGTGTCAGAGAGTGTCAGAGAGTGATAGAGATTGTCTGAGAGTGATGGAGTGTGTCTGAGAGTGAAGGAGAGTGTCTGAGAGTGTCAGACACTGTCAGAGAGTGATAGAGAGTGATAGAGCGTGTCAGAGAGTGTCAGAGAGTGATAGAGAGTGATAGCGAGTGTCTGAGAGTGTCAGAGAATGTCAGAGTGTGTCAGAGAGTAACAGAGAGTGATAGAGAGTGATAGAGAGTGTCAGAGAGTGTCAGAGACTGTCAGAGTGTGTCAGAGTTTGATAGAGAGTGAGAGAGAGTGTCTGAGAGTGTCAGAAAGTGTCAGACTGTGTCAGAGAGTGTCAGAGAGTGATAGAGAGTGTGTGAGAGTGATGGAGAGTGTCTGAGAGTGAAGGAGAGTGTCTGAGAGTGTCAAACACTGTCAGAGAGTGATAGAGAGTGTCTGAGAGTGTCTGAGAGTGTCTGAGAGTGTCAGAGAGTGTCAGAGAGTGTCAGAGAGTGATAGAGAGTGATAGAGAGTGATAGCGAGTGTCTGAGAGTGTTGTAGAGTGATAGAGAGTGTCTGAGAGTGTCAGAGAGTGATATAGAGTGATAGAGAGTGACAGGGAGTGTCAGAGAGTGATAGAGAGTGATAGAGAGTGTCAGAGCGTTTCAGAGTGTGTCAGAGAATGTCAGAGTGTGTCAGAGAGTAACAGAGAGTGATAGAGAGTGATAGAGAGTGTCAGAGAGTGATAGAGAGTGTCTGAGAGTGTCAGAGATTGATAGAGAGTGTCTGAGAGTGTCAGAGAGTGATAGAGAGTGTCAGAGAGTGATAGAAAGTGTCAGAGTGTGTCAGAGAGTGTCAGAGAGTGATAGAGAGTGTCTGAGAGTGTCATAGAGTGATAGAGAGTGTCTGAGAGTGTCAGAGAGTGATAGAGAGTGTCTGAGAGTGTCAGAGAGTGATAGAGAGTGATAGAGAGTGTCAGAGAGTGATAGAAAGTGTCAGAGATTGTCAGAGTGTGTCAGAGAATGTCAGAGTGTGTCAGAGAGTAACAGAGAGTGATAGAGAGTGATAGAGAGTGATAGAGAGTGTCAGAGAGTGATAGAAAGTGTCAGAGATTGTCAGAGTGTGTCAGAGAGTGTCAGAGAATGTCAGAGTGTGTCAGAGAGTGATAGAGAGTGTCTGAGAGTGTCATAGAGTGATAGAGAGTGTCTGAGAGTGTCAGAGTGTGATAGAGAGTGTCTGAGAGTGTCAGATAGTGATAGAGAGTGATAGAGAGTGTCAGAGCGTTTCAGAGTGTGTCTGAGAGTGTCAGAGATTGATAGAGAGTGTCTGAGAGTGTCAGAGAGTGATAGAGATTGTCTGAGAGTGATGGAGTGTGTCTGAGAGTGAAGGAGAGTGTCTGAGAGTGTCAGACATTGTCAGAGAGTGATAGAGAGTGATGGAGATTGTCAGAGTGTGTCAGAGACTGTCAGAGTGTGTCAGAGTGTGTCTGAGTTTGATAGAGATTGAGAGAGAGTGTCTGAGAGTGTCAGAAAGTGTCAGACTGTGTCAGAGAGTGATAGAGAGTGATGGAGAGTGTCTGAGAATGTCAGATTGTGTCAGAGCGTGTAAGAGAGTGATATAGAGTGTCAGTGAGTGATAGAGAGTGTCTGAGAGTGTCAGAGATTGATAGAGAGTGTCTGAGAGTGTCAGAGAGTGATATAGAGTGTCAGAGAGTGATAGAAAGTGTCAGAGATTGTCAGAGTGTGTCAGAGAGTGTCAGAGAATGTCAGAGTGTGTCAGAGAGTAACAGAGAGTGATAGAGAGTGATAGAGAGTGATAGAGAGTGTCAGAGAGTGTCAGAGACTGTCAGAGTGTGTCAGAGTTTGATAGAGAGTGAGAGAGAGTGTCTGAGAGTGTCAGAAAGTGTCAGACTGTGTCAGACAGTGTCAGAGAGTGATATAGAGTGTGTGAGAGTGATGGAGAGTGTCTGAGAGTGAAGGAGAGTGTCTGAGAGTGTCAGACACTGTCAGAGAGTGATAGAGAGTGCCTGAGAGTGTCTGAGAGTGTCAGAGAGTGATATAGAGTGTCAGAGAGTGATAGAAAGTGTCAGAGATTGTCAGAGTGTGTCAGAGAGTGTCAGAGAATGTCAGAGTGTGTCAGAGAGTGATAGAGAGTGTCTGAGAGTGTCATAGAGTGATAGAGAGTGTCTGAGAGTGTCAGAGAGTGATAGAGAGTGTCTGAGAGTGTCAGAGAGTGATAGAGAGTGATAGAGAGTGTCAGAGCGTTTCAGAGTGTGTCTGAGAGTGTCAGAGATTGATAGAGAGTGTCTGAGAGTGTCAGAGAGTGATAGAGAGTGTCAGAGAGTGATAGAAAGTGTCAGAGATTGTCAGAGTGTGTCAGAGAGTGTCAGAGAATGTCAGAGAGTGTCAGAGAACGTCAGAGTGTGTCAGAGAGTGATAGAGAGTGTCTGAGAGTGTCATAGAGTGATAGAGAGTGTCTGAGAGTGTCAGAGAGTGATAGAGAGTGTCTGAGAGTGTCAGAGAGTGATAGAGAGTGATAGAGAGTGTCAGAGCGTTTCAGAGTGTGTCAGAGAATGTCAGAGTGTGTCAGAGAGTAACAGAGATTGATAGAGAGTGATAGAGAGTGTCAGAGAGTGATAGAAAGTGTCAGAGATTGTCAGAGTGTGTCAGAGAGTGTCAGAGAATGTCAGAGTGTGTCAGAGAGTGATAGAGAGTGTCTGAGAGTGTCATAGAGTGATAGAGAGTGTCTGAGAGTGTCAGAGAGTGATAGAGAGTGTCTGAGAGTGTCAGAGAGTGATAGAGAGTGATAGAGAGTGTCAGAGCGTTTCAGAGTGTGTCTGAGAGTGTCAGAGATTGATAGAGAGTGTCTGAGAGTGTCAGAGAGTGATAGAGAGTGTCAGAGAGTGATAGAAAGTGTCAGAGATTGTCAGAGTCTGTCAGAGAGTGTCAGAGAATGTCAGAGTGTGTCAGAGAGTAACAGAGATTGATAGAGAGTGATAGAGAGTGTCAGAGAGTGTCAGAGAGTGTCAGAGACTGTCAGAGTGGGTCAGAGTTTGATAGAGAGTGAGAGAGAGTGTCTGAGAGTGTCAGAAAGTGTCAGAGTGTGTCAGAGAGTGTCAGAGAGTGATAGAGATTGTCTGAGAGTGATGGAGTGTGTCTGAGAGTGAAGGAGAGTGTCTGAGAGTGTCAGACACTGTCAGAGAGTGATAGAGAGTGATAGAGCGTGTCAGAGAGTGTCAGAGAGTGATAGAGAGTGATAGCGAGTGTCTGAGAGTGTCAGAGAATGTCAGAGTGTGTCAGAGAGTAACAGAGAGTGATAGAGAGTGATAGAGAGTGTCAGAGAGTGTCAGAGACTGTCAGAGTGTGTCAGAGTTTGATAGAGAGTGAGAGAGAGTGTCTGAGAGTGTCAGAAAGTGTCAGACTGTGTCAGACAGTGTCAGAGAGTGATAGAGAGTGTGTGAGAGTGATGGAGAGTGTCTGAGAGTGAAGGAGAGTGTCTGAGAGTGTCAGACACTGTCAGAGAGTGATAGAGGGTGTCTGAGAGTGTCTGAGAGTGTCAGAGAGTGATATAGAGTGTCAGAGAGTGATAGAAAGTGTCAGAGATTGTCAGAGTGTGTCAGAGAGTGTCAGAGAATGTCAGAGAGTGTCAAACACTGTCAGAGAGTGATAGAGAGTGTCTGAGAGTGTCTGAGAGTGTCAGAGAGTGTCAGAGAGTGTCAGAGAGTGATAGAGAGTGATAGCGAGTGTCTGAGAGTGTCGTAGAGTGATAGAGAGTGTCTGAGAGTGTCAGAGAGTGATAGAGAGTGATAGAGAGTGACAGAGAGTGTCAGAGAGTGTCAGAGAGTGATAGAGAGTGATAGATAGTGTCAGAGCGTTTCAGAGTGTGTCAGAGAATGTCAGAGTGTGTCAGAGAGTAACAGAGAGTGATAGAGAGTGATAGAGAGTGTCAGTGAGTGATAGAGAGTGTCTGAGAGTGTCAGAGATTGATAGAGAGTGTCTGAGAGTGTCAGAGAGTGATAGAGAGTGTCAGAGAGTGATAGAAAGTGTCAGAGTGTGTCAGAGAGTGTCAGAGAGTGATAGAGAGTGTCTGAGAGTGTCATAGAGTGATAGAGAGTGTCTGAGAGTGTCAGAGAGTGATAGAGAGTGTCTGAGAGTGTCAGAGAGTGATAGAGAGTGATAGAGATTGTCAGAGCGTTTCAGAGTGTGTCAGAGAATGTCAGAGTGTGTCAGAGAGTAACAGAGAGTGATAGAGAGTGATAGAGAGTGTCAGAGAGTGATAGAAAGTGTCAGAGATTGTCAGAGTGTGTCAGAGAGTGTCAGAGAATGTCAGAGTGTGTCAGAGAGTGATAGAGAGTGTCTGAGAGTGTCATAGAGTGATAGAGAGTGTCTGAGAGTGTCAGAGTGTGATAGAGAGTGTCTGAGAGTGTCAGAGAGTGATAGAGAGTGATAGAGAGTGTCAGAGCGTTTCAGAGTGTGTCTGAGAGTGTCAGAGATTGATAGAGAGTGTCTGAGAGTGTCAGAGAGTGATAGAGAGTGTCAGAGAGTGATTGAAAGTGTCAGAGATTGTCAGAGTGTGTCAGAGAGTGTCAGAGAATGTCAGAGTGTGTCAGAGAGTAACAGAGAGTGATAGAGAGTGTCAGAGAGTGTCAGAGAGTGTCAGAGACTGTCAGAGTGGGTCAGAGTTTGATAGAGAGTGAGAGAGAGTGTCTGAGAGTGTCAGAAAGTGTCAGAGTGTGTCAGAGAGTGTCAGAGAGTGATAGAGATTGTCTGAGAGTGATGGAGTGTGTCTGAGAGTGAAGGAGAGTGTCTGAGAGTGTCATACACTGTCAGAGAGTGATAGAGAGTGATAGAGCGTGTCAGAGAGTGTCAGAGAGTGATAGAGAGTGATAGCGAGTGTCTGAGAGTGTCAGAGAGTGTCAGAGTGTGTCAGAGAGTGTCAGAGAGTGATAGAGAGAATCTGAGAGTGTCACAGAGTGATAGAGAGTGTCAGAGAGTGATAGAAAGTGTCAGAGATTGTCAGTGTGTGTCAGAGAGTAACAGAGAGTGATAGAGAGTGATAGAGAGTGTCAGAGAGTGTCAGAGACTGTCAGAGTGTGTCAGAGTTTGATAGAGAGTGAGAGAGAGTGTCTGAGAGTGTCAGAAAGTGTCAGAAAGTGTCAGACAGTGTCAGAGAGTGATAGAGAGTGTGTGAGAGTGATGGAGAGTGTCTGAGAGTGAAGGAGAGTGTCTGAGAGTGTCAGACACTGTCAGAGAGTGATAGAGGGTGTCTGAGAGTGTCTGAGAGTGTCAGAGAGTGATATAGAGTGTCAGAGAGTGATAGAAAGTGTCAGAGATTGTCAGAGTGTGTCAGAGAGTGTCAGAGAATGTCAGAGTGTGTCAGAGAGTAACAGAGAGTGATAGAGAGTGATAGAGAGTGTCAGAGAGTGTCAGAGACTGTCAGAGTGTGTCAGAGTTTGATAGAGAGTGAGAGAGAGTGTCTGAGAGTGTCAGAAAGTGTCAGACTGTGTCAGACAGTGTCAGAGAGTGATAGAGAGTGTGTGAGAGTGATCAGAGTGTCTGAGAGTGAAGGAGAGTGTCTGAGAGTGTCAAACACTGTCAGAGAGTGATAGAGAGTGTCTGAGAGTGTCTGAGAGTGTCAGAGAGTGTCAGAGAGTGATAGAGAGTGATAGCGAGTGTCTGAGAGTGTCAGAGAGTGATAGAGAGTGATAGCGAGTGTCTGAGAGTGTCATAGAGTGATAGAGAGTGTCTGAGAGTGTCAGAGAGTGATAGAGAGTGTCTGAGAGTGTCAGAGAGTGATAGAGAGTGATAGAGAGTGATAGAGAGTGACAGAGAGTGTCAGAGAGTGTCAGAGAGAGATAGAGAGTGATAAAGAGTGTCAGAGCGTTTCAGAGTGTGTCAGAGAATGTCAGAGTGTGTCAGAGAGTAACAGAGAGTGATAGAGAGTGATAGAGAGTGTCAGAGAGTGTCAGAGAGTGTCAGACTGTGTCAGAGAGTGATAGAGAGTGATGGAGAGTGTCTGAGAATGTCAGGTTGTGTCAGAGCGTGTAAGAGAGTGATATAGAGTGTCAGTGAGTGATAGAGAGTGTCTGAGAGTGTCAGAGATTGATAGAGAGTGTCTGAGAGTGTCAGAGAGTGATATAGAGTGTCAGAGAGTGATAGAAAGTGTCAGAGATTGTCAGAGTGTGTCAGAGAGTGTCAGAGAATGTCAGAGTGTGTCAGAGAGTAACAGAGAGTGATAGAGAGTGATAGAGAGTGTCAGAGAGTGTCAGAGACTGTCAGAGTGTGTCAGAGTTTGATAGAGAGTGAGAGAGAGTGTCTGAGAGTGTCAGAAAGTGTCAGACTGTGTCAGAAAGTGTCAGAGAGTGTGTGAGAGTGATGGAGAGTGTCTGAGAGTGAAGGAGAGTGTCTGAGAGTGTCAGACACTGTCAGAGAGTGATGGAGAGTGTCTGAGAGTGTCTGAGAGAGTCAGAGAGTGATATAGAGTGTCAGAGAGTGATAGAAAGTGTCAGAGATTGTCAGAGTGTGTCAGAGAGTGTCAGAGAATGTCAGAGTGTGTCAGAGAGTAACAGAGAGTGATAGAGAGTGATAGAGAGTGTCAGAGAGTGTCAGAGACTGTCAGAGTGTGTCAGAGTTTGATAGAGAGTGAGAGAGAGTGTCTGAGAGTGTCAGAAAGTGTCAGACTGTGTCAGACAGTGTCAGAGAGTGATAGAGAGTGTGTGAGAGTGCTCAGAGTGTCAGAGAGTGATAGAGAGTGTCTGAGAGTGTCTGAGAGTGTCAGAGAGTGTCAGAGAGTGTCAGAGAGTGATAGAGAGTGATAGCGAGTGTCTGAGAGTGTCGTAGAGTGATAGAGAGTGTCTGAGAGTGTCAGAGAGTGATAGAGAGTGTCTGAGAGTGTCAGAGAGTGATAGAGAGTGATAGAGAGTGACAGAGAGTGTCAGAGAGTGTCAGAGAGTGATAGAGAGTGATAGAGAGTGTCAGAGCGTTTCAGTGTGTGTCAGAGAATGTCAGAGTGTGTCAGACAGTAACAGAGAGTGATAGAGAGTGATAGAGAGTGTCAGAGAGTGTCAGAGAGTGTCAGAGACTGTCAGAGTGTGTCAGAGTGTGTCTGAGTTTGATAGAGATTGAGAGAGAGTGTCTGAGAGTTTCAGAAAGTGTCAGACTGTGTCAGAGAGTGATAGAGAGTGATGGAGAGTGTCTGAGAATGTCAGATTGTGTCAGAGCGTGTAAGAGAGTGATATAGAGTGTCAGTGAGTGATAGAGAGTGTCTGAGAGTGTCAGAGATTGATAGAGAGTGTCTGAGAGTGACAGAGAGTGATATAGAGTGTCAGAGAGTGATAGAAAGTGTCAGAGATTGTCAGAGTGTGTCAGAGAGTGTCAGAGAATGTCAGAGTGTGTCAGAGAGTAACAGAGAGTGATAGAGAGTGATAGAGAGTGATAGAGAGTGTCAGAGAGTGTCAGAGACTGTCAGAGTGTGTCAGAGTTTGATAGAGAGTGAGAGAGAGTGTCTGAGAGTGTCAGAAAGTGTCAGACTGTGTCAGACAGTGTCAGAGAGTGATAGAGAGTGTGTGAGAGTGATGGAGAGTGTCTGAGAGTGAAGGAGAGTGTCTGAGAGTGTCAGACACTGTCAGAAAGTGATAGAGAGTGTCTGAGAGTGTCTGAGAGTGTCAGAGAGTGATATAGAGTGTCAGAGAGTGATAGAAAGTGTCAGAGATTGTCAGAGTGTGTCAGAGAGTGTCAGAGAATGTCAGAGTGTGTCAGAGAGTAACAGAGAGTGATAGAGAGTGATAGATAGTGTCAGAGAGTGTCAGAGACTGTCAGAGTGTGTCAGAGTTTGATAGAGAGTGAGAGAGAGTGTCTGAGAGTGTCAGAAAGTGTCAGACTGTGTCAGACAGTGTCAGAGAGTGATAGAGAGTGTGTGAGAGTGATGGAGAGTGTCTGAGAGTGAAGGAGAGTGTCTGAGAGTGTCAAACACTGTCAGAGAGTGATAGAGAGTGTCTGAGAGTGTCTGAGAGTGTCAGAGAGTGTCAGAGAGTGTCAGAGAGTGATAGAGTGTGATAGCGAGTGTCTGAGAGTGTTGTAGAGTGATAGAGAGTGTCTGAGAGTGTCAGAGAGTGATAGAGAGTGTCTGAGAGTGTCAGAGAGTGATAGAGAGTGATAGAGAGTGACAGGGAGTGTCAGAGAGTGTCAGAGAGTGATAGAGAGTGATAGAGTGTGTCAGAGCGTTTCAGAGTGTGTCAGAGAATGTCAGATTGTGTCAGAGAGTAACAGAGAGTGTCAGAGAGTGATAGAGAGTGTCAGAGAGTGTCAGAGAGTGTCAGAGACTGTCAGAGTGTGTCAGAGTGTGTCAGAGTTTGATAGAGATTGAGAGAGAGTGTCTGAGAGTGTCAGAAAGTGTCAGACTGTGTCAGAGAGTGATAGAGAGTGATATAGAGTGTCAGTGAGTGATAGAGAGTGTCTGAGAGTGTCAGAGATTGATAGAGAGTGTCTGAGAGTGTCAGAGAGTGATATAGAGTGTCAGAGAGTGATGGAAAGTGTCAGAGATTGTCAGAATGTGTCAGAGAGTGTCAGAGAATGTCAGAGTGTGTCAGAGAGTAACAGAGAGTGATAGAGAGTGATAGAGAGTGATAGAGAGTGTCAGAGACTGTCAGAGTGTGTCAGAGTTTGATAGAGAGTGAGAGAGAGTGTCTGAGAGTGTCAGAAAGTGTCAGACTGTGTCAGACAGTGTCAGAGAGTGATAGAGAGTGTGTGAGAGTGATGGAGAGTGTCTGAGAGTGAAGGAGAGTGTCTGAGAGTGTCAGACACTGTCAGAGAGTGATAGAGGGTGTCTGAGAGTGTCTGAGAGTGTCAGAGAGTGATATAGAGTGTCAGAGAGTGATAGAAAGTGTCAGAGATTGTCAGAGTGTGTCAGAGAGTCTCAGAGAATGTCAGAGTGTGTCAGAGAGTAACAGAGAGTAACAGAGAGTGATAGAGAGTGATAGAGAGTGTCAGAGAGTGTCAGAGACTGTCAGAGTGTGTCAGAGTTTGATAGAGAGTGAGAGAGAGTGTCTGAGAGTGTCAGAAAGTGTCAGACTGTGTCAGACAGTGTCAGAGAGTGATAGAGAGTGTGTGAGAGTGATGGAGAGTGTCTGAGAGTGAAGGAGAGTGTCTGAGAGTGTCAAACACTGTCAGAGAGTGATAGAGAGTGTCTGAGAGTGTCTGAGAGTGTCAGAGAGTGTCAGAGAGTGATAGAGAGTGATAGCGAGTGTCTGAGAGTGTCGTAGAGTGATAGAGAGTGTCTGAGAGTGTCAGAGAGTGATAGAGAGTGATAGAGAGTGATAGAGAGTGTCAGAGCGTTTCAGAGTGTGTCAGAGAATGTCAGAGTGTGTCCGAGAGTAACAGAGAGTGATAGAGAGTGATAGAGAGTGTCAGTGAGTGATAGAGAGTGTCTGAGAGTGTCAGAGATTGATAGAGAGTGTCTGAGAGTGTCAGATAGTGATAGAGAGTGTCAGAGAGTGATAGAAAGTGTCAGAGATTGTCAGAGTGTGTCAGAGAGTGTCAGAGAATGTCAGAGTGTGTCAGAGAGTAACAGAGAGTGATAGAGAGTGATGGAGAGTGTCAGAGAGTGTCAGAGAGTGTCAGAGACTGTCAGAGTGGGTCAGAGTTTGATAGAGAGTGAGAGAGAGTGTCTGAGAGTGTCAGAAAGTGTCAGAGTGTGTCAGAGAGTGTCAGCGAGTGATAGAGAGTGATAGAGAGAGTCTGAGAGTGATGGAGAGTGTCTGTGAGTGAAGGAGAGTGTCTGAGAGTGTCAGACACTGTCAGAGAGTGATAGAGAGTGATAGAGCGTGTCAGAGAGTGTCAGAGAGTGTCAGAGAGTGTCAGAGAGTGATAGAGAGTGATAGCGAGTGTCTGAGAGTGTCAGAGAGTGTCAGAGTGTGTCAGAGAGTGTCAGAGAGTGATAGAGAGAGTCTGAGAGTGTCACAGAGTGATGGAGAGTGTCTGAGTGTGTCAGAGAGTGATAGAGAGTGTCAAACTGTGTCAGAGAGTGAAAGAGAGTGATAGAGAGTGTCAGAGAGTTTCAGAGTGTGTCAGAGAGTGTCAGAGAGTGATAGAAAGTGTCAGAGAGTAATAGTGTCTGAGAGTGTCTGAGAGTGACAGAGAGTGTCTGAGAGTGACAGAGAGTGTCTGAGGGTGTCAATCAGTGTCAGAGAGTGATAGAGAGTGTCTGAGAGTGTCAGAGAGTGTCAGAGAGTGTCAGAGAGTGATAGAGAGTGATAGCGAGTGTCTGAGAGTGTCTGAGAGTGTCATAGAGTGATAGAGAGTGTCTGAGAGTGTCAGAGAGTGATAGAGAGTGTCTGAGAGTGTCATAGAGTGACAGAGAGTGTCAGAGAGTGTCAGAGAGTGATAGAGAGTGTCAGAGCGTTTCAGAGTGTGTCAGAGAATGTCAGAGTATGTCAGAGAGTAACAGAGAGTGATAGAGAGTGTCAGAGACTGTCAGAGTGTGTCAGAGTTTGATAGAGATTGAGAGAGTGTGTCTGAGAGTGTCAGAAAGTGTCAGACTGTGTCAGAGAGTGATAGAGAGTGATAGAGAGTGTCTGAGAATGTCAGATTGTGTCAGAGCGTGTAAGAGAGTGATAGAGAGTGTCAGTGAGTGATAGAGAGTGTCTGAGAGTGTCAGAGATTGATAGAGAGTGTCTGAGAGTGTCAGAGAGTGATAGAGTGTCAGAGAGTGATAGAAAGTGTCAGAGAGTGTCAGAGAGTGATAGAAAGTGTCAGAGATTGTCAGAGTGTGTCAGAGAGTGTCAGAGAATGTCAGAGTGTGTCAGAGAGTAACAGAGAGTGATAGAGAGTGATAGAGAGTGTCAGAGTTGTCAGAGACTGTCAGACTGTGTCAGAGTTTGATAGAGAGTGAGAGAGAGTGTCTGAGAGTGTCAGAAAGTGTCAGACTGTGTCAGACAGTGTCAGACAGTGATAGAGAGTGTGTGAGAGTGATGGAGAGTGTCTGAGAGTGAATGAGAGTGTCTGAGAGTGTCAGACACTGTCAGAGAGTGATAGAGAGTGTCTGAGAGTGTCAGAGAGTGATAGCGAGTGTCTGAGAGAGTCAGAGAGTGTCAGAGTGTGTCAGAGAGTGTCAGAGAGTGATAGAGAGTGTCTGAGAGTGTCATAGAGTGATAGAGAGTGTCTGAGAGTGTCAGAGAGTGATAGAGAGTGATAGAGAGTGTCAGAGCGTTTCAGAGTGTGTCAGAGAATGTCAGAGTGTGTCAGAGAGTAACAGAGAGTGATAGAGAGTGTCAGTGAGTGATAGAGAGTGTCTGAGAGTGTCAGAGATTGATAGAGAGTGTCTGAGAGTGTCAGAGAGTGATAGAGAGTGTCAGAGAGTGATAGAAAGTGTCAGAGATTGTCAGAGTGTGTCAGAGAGTGTCAGAGAATGTCAGAGTGTGTCAGAGAGTAACAGAGAGTGATAGAGAGTGATAGAGAGTGTCAGAGAGTGTCAGAGAGTGTCAGAGACTGTCAGAGTGGGTCAGAGTTTGTTAGAGAGTGAGAGAGAGTGTCTGAGAGTGTCAGAAAGTGTCAGAGTGTGTCAGAGAGTGTCAGAGAGTGATAGAGATTGTCTGAGAGTGATGGAGAGTGTCTGAGAGTGAAGGAGAGTGTCTGAGAGTGTCAGACACTGTCAGAGAGTGATAGAGAGTGATAGAGCGTGTCAGAGAGTGTCAGAGAGTGATAGAGAGTGATAGCGAGTGTCTGAGAGTGTCAGAGAGTGTCAGAGTGTGTCAGAGAGTGTCAGAGAGTGATAGAGAGAATCTGAGAGTGTCACAGAGTGATAGAGAGTGTCAAATTGTGTCAGAGAGTGAAAGAGAGTGATAGAAAGTGTCAGAGAGTTTCAGAGTGTGTCAGAGAGTGTCAGAGAGTGATAGAAAGTGTCAGAGAGTAACAGAGAGTGTCTGAGAGTGTCTGAGAGTGACAGAGAGTGTCAGAGAGTGATAGAGAGTGACAGCGAGTGTCTGAGAGTGTCAGAGAGTGTCAGAGTGTGTCAGAGAGTGTCAGAGAGTGATAGAGAGAATCTGAGAGTGTCACAGAGTGATAGAGAGTTTCAAATTGTGTCAGAGAGTGAAAGAGAGTGATAGAAAGTGTCAGAGAGTTTCAGAGTGTGTCAGAGAGTGTCAGAGAGTGATAGAGAGTGTCAGAGAGTTTCAGAGAGTGATAGAGAGTTTCAGAGAGTGCCAGAGAGTGGTAGAGAATGGTAGAGATTGTCAGAGAGTGACAGAGAGTGTCAGAGAGTGATAGAAAGTGTCAGAGTGTGATCGAGAGTGTCAGAGAGTTTCAGAGAGTGATAGAGAGTTTCAGAGAGTGCCTGAGAGTGTCACTGTGTGTCAGGCAGAGTCAGAAAGTGATATAGAGTGTTAGGAAGTGTCAGAGAGTGATAGAGTGTGTCTGAGAGTGATAGAGAGTGTCAGAGAGTGATAGAGAGTGATAGAGAGTGTCTGAGAGTGTCTGAGAGTGTCAGAGAGAGTCAGAGAGTGATAGAGAGTGATAGCGAGTGTCTGAGAGTGTCAGAGAGTGTCAGAGTGTGTCAGAGAGTGTCAGAGAGTGATAGAGAGTGTCTGAGAGCGTCATAGAGTGATAGAGAGTGTCTGAGAGTGTCAGAGAGTGATAGAGAGTGTCTGAGAGTGTCAGAGAGTGATAGAGAGTGTCTGAAAGTGTCATAGAGTGACAGAGAGTTTCAGAGAGTGTCAGAGAGTGATAGAGAGTGATAGAGAGTGTCAGAGCGTTTCAGAGTGTGTCAGAGAATGTCAGAGTGTGTCAGAGAGTAACAGAGAGTGATAGAGAGTGATAGAGAGTGTCAGAGAGTGTCAGAGAGTGTCAGAGACTGTCAGAGTGTGTCAGAGTGTGTCAGAGTGTGTCAGAGTTTTATAGAGATTGAGAGAGAGTGTCTGAGAGTGTCAGAAAGTGTCAGACTGTGTCAGAGAGTGATAGAGAGTGATCGAGAGAGTCTGAGAATGTCAGATTGTGTCAGAGCGTGTAAGAGAGTGATATAGAGTGTCAGTGAGTGATAGAGAGTGTCTGAGAGTGTCAGAGATTGATAGAGAGTGTCAGAGAGTGTCAGAGAGTGATATAGAGTGTCAGAGAGTGATAGAAAGTGTCAGAGATTGTCAGAGTGTGTCAGAGAGTGTCAGAGTGTGTCAGAGAGTAACAGAGAGTGATAGAGAGTGATAGAGAGTGTCAGAGAGTGTCAGAGACTGTCAGAGTGTGTCAGAGTTTGATAGAGAGTGAGAGAGAGTGTCTGAGAGTGTCAGAAAGTGTCAGACTGTGTCAGACAGTGTCAGAGAGTGATAGAGAGTGTGTGAGAGTGATGGAGAGTGTCTGAGAGTGAAGGAGAGTGTCTGAGAGTGTCAGACACTGTCAGAGAGTGATAGAGGGTGTCTGAGAGTGTCTGAGAGTGTCAGAGAGTGATATAGAGTGTCAGAGAGTGATAGAAAGTGTCAGAGATTGTCAGAGTGTGTCAGAGAGTGTCAGAGAATGTCAGAGTGTGTCAGAGAGTAACAGAGAGTGATAGAGAGTGATAGAGAGTGTCAGAGAGTGTCAGAGACTGTCAGAGTGTGTCAGAGTTTGATAGAGAGTGAGAGAGAGTGTCTGAGAGTGTCAGAAAGTGTCAGACTGTGTCAGACAGTGTCAGAGAGTGATAGAGAGTGTGTGAGAGTGATGGAGAGTGTCTGAGAGTGAAGGAGAGTGTCTGAGAGTGTCAAACACTGTCAGAGAGTGATAGAGAGTGTCTGAGAGTGTCTGAGAGTGTCAGAGAGTGTCAGAGAGTGTCAGAGAGTGATAGAGAGTGATAGCGAGTGTCTGAGAGTGTCGTAGAGTGATAGAGAGTGTCTGAGAGTGTCAGAGAGTGATAGAGAGTGTCTGAGAGTGTCAGAGAGTGATAGAGAGTGATAGAGAGTGACAGAGAGTGTCAGAGAGTGTCAGAGAGTGATAGAGAGTGATAGAGAGTGTCAGAGCGTTTCAGAGTGTGTCAGAGAATGTCAGAGTGTGTCAGAGAGTAACAGAGAGTGATAGAGAGTGATAGAGAGTGTGTGAGAGTGATGGAGAGTGTCTGAGAGTGAAGGAGAGTGTCTGAGAGTGTCAGACACTGTCAGAGAGTGATAGAGGGTGTCTGAGAGTGTCTGAGAGTGTCAGAGAGTGATATAGAGTGTCAGAGAGTGATAGAAAGTGTCAGAGATTGTCAGAGTGTGTCAGAGAGTGTCAGAGAATGTCAGAGTGTGTCAGAGAGTAACAGAGAGTGATAGAGAGTGATAGAGAGTGTCAGAGAGTGTCAGAGACTGTCAGAGTGTGTCAGAGTTTGATAGAGAGTGAGAGAGAGTGTCTGAGAGTGTCAGAAAGTGTCAGACTGTGTCAGACAGTGTCAGAGAGTGATAGAGAGTGTGTGAGAGTGATGGAGAGTGTCTGAGAGTGAAGGAGAGTGTCTGAGAGTGTCAAACACTGTCAGAGAGTGATAGAGAGTGTCTGAGAGTGTCTGAGAGTGTCAGAGAGTGTCAGAGAGTGATAGAGAGTGATAGCGAGTGTCTGAGAGTGTCGTAGAGTGATAGAGAGTGTCTGAGAGTGTCAGAGAGTGATAGAGAGTGATAGAGAGTGATAGAGAGTGTCAGAGCGTTTCAGAGTGTGTCAGAGAATGTCAGAGTGTGTCCGAGAGTAACAGAGAGTGATAGAGAGTGATAGAGAGTGTCAGTGAGTGATAGAGAGTGTCTGAGAGTGTCAGAGATTGATAGAGAGTGTCTGAGAGTGTCAGATAGTGATAGAGAGTGTCAGAGAGTGATAGAAAGTGTCAGAGATTGTCAGAGTGTGTCAGAGAGTGTCAGAGAATGTCAGAGTGTGTCAGAGAGTAACAGAGAGTGATAGAGAGTGATGGAGAGTGTCAGAGAGTGTCAGAGAGTGTCAGAGACTGTCAGAGTGGGTCAGAGTTTGATAGAGAGTGAGAGAGAGTGTCTGAGAGTGTCAGAAAGTGTCAGAGTGTGTCAGAGAGTGTCAGCGAGTGATAGAGAGTGATAGAGAGAGTCTGAGAGTGATGGAGAGTGTCTGTGAGTGAAGGAGAGTGTCTGAGAGTGTCAGACACTGTCAGAGAGTGATAGAGAGTGATAGAGCGTGTCAGAGAGTGTCAGAGAGTGTCAGAGAGTGTCAGAGAGTGATAGAGAGTGATAGCGAGTGTCTGAGAGTGTCAGAGAGTGTCAGAGTGTGTCAGAGAGTGTCAGAGAGTGATAGAGAGAGTCTGAGAGTGTCACAGAGTGATGGAGAGTGTCTGAGTGTGTCAGAGAGTGATAGAGAGTGTCAAACTGTGTCAGAGAGTGAAATAGAGTGATAGAGAGTGTCAGAGAGTTTCAGAGTGTGTCAGAGAGTGTCAGAGAGTGATAGAAAGTGTCAGAGAGTAATAGTGTCTGAGAGTGTCTGAGAGTGACAGAGAGTGTCTGAGAGTGACAGAGAGTGTCTGAGGGTGTCAATCAGTGTCAGAGAGTGATAGAGAGTGTCTGAGAGTGTCAGAGAGTGTCAGAGAGTGTCAGAGAGTGATAGAGAGTGATAGCGAGTGTCTGAGAGTGTCTGAGAGTGTCATAGAGTGATAGAGAGTGTCTGAGAGTGTCAGAGAGTGATAGAGAGTGTCTGAGAGTGTCATAGAGTGACAGAGAGTGTCAGAGAGTGTCAGAGAGTGATAGAGAGTGTCAGAGCGTTTCAGAGTGTGTCAGAGAATGTCAGAGTATGTCAGAGAGTAACAGAGAGTGATAGAGAGTGTCAGAGACTGTCAGAGTGTGTCAGAGTTTGATAGAGATTGAGAGAGTGTGTCTGAGAGTGTCAGAAAGTGTCAGACTGTGTCAGAGAGTGATAGAGAGTGATAGAGAGTGTCTGAGAATGTCAGATTGTGTCAGAGCGTGTAAGAGAGTGATAGAGAGTGTCAGTGAGTGATAGAGAGTGTCTGAGAGTGTCAGAGATTGATAGAGAGTGTCTGAGAGTGTCAGAGAGTGATAGAGTGTCAGAGAGTGATAGAAAGTGTCAGAGAGTGTCAGAGAGTGATAGAAAGTGTCAGAGATTGTCAGAGTGTGTCAGAGAGTGTCAGAGAATGTCAGAGTGTGTCAGAGAGTAACAGAGAGTGATAGAGAGTGATAGAGAGTGTCAGAGAGTGTCAGAGACTGTCAGACTGTGTCAGAGTTTGATAGAGAGTGAGAGAGAGTGTCTGAGAGTGTCAGAAAGTGTCAGACTGTGTCAGACAGTGTCAGACAGTGATAGAGAGTGTGTGAGAGTGATGGAGAGTGTCTGAGAGTGAATGAGAGTGTCTGAGAGTGTCAGACACTGTCAGAGAGTGATAGAGAGTGTCAGAGAGTGTCAGAGAGTGATAGCGAGTGTCTGAGAGAGTCAGAGAGTGTCAGAGTGTGTCAGAGAGTGTCAGAGAGTGATAGAGAGTGTCTGAGAGTGTCATAGAGTGATAGAGAGTGTCTGAGAGTGTCAGAGAGTGATAGAGAGTGTCTGAGAGTGCCAGAGAGTGATAGAGAGTGATAGAGAGTGTCAGAGCGTTTCAGAGTGTGTCAGAGAATGTCAGAGTGTGTCAGAGAGTAACAGAGAGTGATAGAGAGTGATAGAGAGTGTCAGTGAGTGATAGAGAGTGTCTGAGAGTGTCAGAGATTGATAGAGAGTGTCTGAGAGTGTCAGAGAGTGATAGAGAGTGTCAGAGAGTGATAGAAAGTGTCAGAGATTGTCAGAGTGTGTCAGAGAGTGTCAGAGAATGTCAGAGTGTGTCAGAGAGTAACAGAGAGTGATAGAGAGTGATAGAGAGTGTCAGAGAGTGTCAGAGAGTGTCAGAGACTGTCAGAGTGGGTCAGAGTTTGTTAGAGAGTGAGAGAGAGTGTCTGAGAGTGTCAGAAAGTGTCAGAGTGTGTCAGAGAGTGTCAGAGAGTGATAGAGATTGTCTGAGAGTGATGGAGAGTGTCTGAGAGTGAAGGAGAGTGTCTGAGAGTGTCAGACACTGTCAGAGAGTGATAGAGAGTGATAGAGCGTGTCAGAGAGTGTCAGAGAGTGATAGAGAGTGATAGCGAGTGTCTGAGAGTGTCAGAGAGTGTCAGAGTGTGTCAGAGAGTGTCAGAGAGTGATAGAGAGAATCTGAGAGTGTCACAGAGTGATAGAGAGTGTCAAATTGTGTCAGAGAGTGAAAGAGAGTGATAGAAAGTGTCAGAGAGTTTCAGAGTGTGTCAGAGAGTGTCAGAGAGTGATAGAAAGTGTCAGAGAGTAACAGAGAGTGTCTGAGAGTGTCTGAGAGTGACAGAGAGTGTCAGAGAGTGATAGAGAGTGATAGCGAGTGTCTGAGAGTGTCAGAGAGTGTCAGAGTGTGTCAGAGAGTGTCAGAGAGTGATAGAGAGAATCTGAGAGTGTCACAGAGTGATAGAGAGTTTCAAATTGTGTCAGAGAGTGAAAGAGAGTGATAGAAAGTGTCAGAGAGTTTCAGAGTGTGTCAGAGAGTGTCAGAGAGTGATAGAGAGTGTCAGAGAGTTTCAGAGAGTGATAGAGAGTTTCAGAGAGTGCCAGAGAGTGGTAGAGAATGGTAGAGATTGTCAGAGAGTGACAGAGAGTGTCAGAGAGTGATAGAAAGTGTCAGAGTGTGATCGAGAGTGTCAGAGAGTTTCAGAGAGTGATAGAGAGTTTCAGAGAGTGCCTGAGAGTGTCACTGTGTGTCAGGCAGAGTCAGAAAGTGATATAGAGTGTTAGGAAGTGTCAGAGAGTGATAGAGTGTGTCTGAGAGTGATAGAGAGTGTCAGAGAGTGATAGAGAGTGATAGAGAGTGTCTGAGAGTGTCTGAGAGTGTCAGAGAGAGTCAGAGAGTGATAGAGAGTGATAGCGAGTGTCTGAGAGTGTCAGAGAGTGTCAGAGTGTGTCAGAGAGTGTCAGAGAGTGATAGAGAGTGTCTGAGAGCGTCATAGAGTGATAGAGAGTGTCTGAGAGTGTCAGAGAGTGATAGAGAGTGTCTGAGAGTGTCAGAGAGTGATAGAGAGTGTCTGAAAGTGTCATAGAGTGACAGAGAGTTTCAGAGAGTGTCAGAGAGTGATAGAGAGTGATAGAGAGTGTCAGAGCGTTTCAGAGTGTGTCAGAGAATGTCAGAGTGTGTCAGAGAGTAACAGAGAGTGATAGAGAGTGATAGAGAGTGTCAGAGAGTGTCAGAGAGTGGCAGAGACTGTCAGAGTGTGTCAGAGTGTGTCAGAGTGTGTCAGAGTTTTATAGAGATTGAGAGAGAGTGTCTGAGAGTGTCAGAAAGTGTCAGACTGTGTCAGAGAGTGATAGAGAGTGATCGAGAGAGTCTGAGAATGTCAGATTGTGTCAGAGCGTGTAAGAGAGTGATATAGAGTGTCAGTGAGTGATAGAGAGTGTCTGAGAGTGTCAGAGATTGATAGAGAGTGTCTGAGAGTGTCAGAGAGTGATATAGAGTGTCAGAGAGTGATAGAAAGTGTCAGAGATTGTCAGAGTGTGTCAGAGAGTGTCAGAGAATGTCAGAGTGTGTCAGAGAGTAACAGAGAGTGATAGAGAGTGATAGAGAGTGTCAGAGAGTGTCAGAGACTGTCAGAGTGTGTCAGAGTTTGATAGAGAGTGAGAGAGAGTGTCTGAGAGTGTCAGAAAGTGTCAGACTGTGTCAGACAGTGTCAGAGAGTGATAGAGAGTGTGTGAGAGTGATGGAGAGTGTCTGAGAGTGAAGGAGAGTGTCTGAGAGTGTCAGACACTGTCAGAGAGTGATAGAGGGTGTCTGAGAGTGTCTGAGAGTGTCAGAGAGTGATATAGAGTGTCAGAGAGTGATAGAAAGTGTCAGAGATTGTCAGAGTGTGTCAGAGAGTGTCAGAGAATGTCAGAGTGTGTCAGAGAGTAACAGAGAGTGATAGAGAGTGATAGAGAGTGTCAGAGAGTGTCAGAGACTGTCAGAGTGTGTCAGAGTTTGATAGAGAGTGAGAGAGAGTGTCTGAGAGTGTCAGAAAGTGTCAGACTGTGTCAGACAGTGTCAGAGAGTGATAGAGAGTGTGTGAGAGTGATGGAGAGTGTCTGAGAGTGAAGGAGAGTGTCTGAGAGTGTCAAACACTGTCAGAGAGTGATAGAGAGTGTCTGAGAGTGTCTGAGAGTGTCAGAGAGTGTCAGAGAGTGTCAGAGAGTGATAGAGAGTGATAGCGAGTGTCTGAGAGTGTCGTAGAGTGATAGAGAGTGTCTGAGAGTGTCAGAGAGTGATAGAGAGTGTCTGAGAGTGTCAGAGAGTGATAGAGAGTGATAGAGAGTGACAGAGAGTGTCAGAGAGTGTCAGAGAGTGATAGAGAGTGATAGAGAGTGTCAGAGCGTTTCAGAGTGTGTCAGAGAATGTCAGAGTGTGTCAGAGAGTAACAGAGAGTGATAGAGAGTGATAGAGAGTGTCAGAGAGTGTCAGAGAGTGTCAGAGACTGTCAGAGTGTGTCAGAGTGTGTCAGAGATTGATAGAGATTGAGAGAGTGTGTCTGAGAGTGTCAGAAAGTGTCAGACTGTGTCAGAGAGTGATAGAGAGTGACAGAGAGTGTCTGAGAATGTCAGATTGTGTCAGAGCGTGTAAGAGAGTGATATAGAGTGTCAGTGAGTGATAGGGAGTGTCTGAGAGTGTCAGAGATTGATAGAGAGTGTCTGAGAGTGTCAGAGAGTGATATAGAGTGTCAGAGAGTGATAGAAAGTGTCAGAGATTGTCAGAGTGTGTCAGAGAGTGTCAGAGAATGTCAGAGTGTGTCAGAGAGTAACAGAGAGTGATAGAGAGTGATAGAGAGTGTCAGAGAGTGTCAGAGACTGTCAGAGTGTGTCAGAGTTTGATAGAGAGTGACAGAGAGTGTCTGAGAGTGTCCGAAATTGTCAGACTGTGTCAGACAGTGTCAGAGAGTGATAGAGAGTGTGTGAGAGTGATGGAGAGTGTCTGAGAGTGAAGGAGAGTGTCTGAGAGTGTCAGACACTGTCAGAGAGTGATAGAGGGTGTCTGAGAGTGTCTGAGAGTGTCAGAGAGTGATATAGAGTGTCAGAGAGTGATAGAAAGTGTCAGAGATTGTCAGAGTGTGTCAGAGAGTGTCAGAGAATGTCAGAGTGTGTCAGAGAGTAACAGAGAGTGATAGAGAGTGATAGAGAGTGTCACAGAGTGTCAGAGACTGTCAGAGTGTGTCAGAGTTTGATAGAGAGTGAGAGAGAGTGTCTGAGAGTGTCAGAAAGTGTCAGACTGTGTCAGACAGTGTCAGAGAGTGACATAGAGTGTGTGAGAGTGATGGAGAGTGTCTGAGAGTGAAGGAGAGTGTCTGAGAGTGTCAAACACTGTCAGAGAGTGATAGAGAGTGTCTGAGAGTGTCTGAGAGTGTCAGAGAGTGTCAGAGAGTGTCAGAGAGTGATAGAGAGTGATAGCGAGTGTCTGAGAGTGTCGTAGAGTGATAGAGAGTGTCTGAGAGTGTCAGAGAGTGATAGAGAGTGTCTGAGAGTGTCTGAGAGTGTCAGAGAGTGATAGAGAGTGATAGAGAGTGATAGAGAGTGTCAGAGCGTTTCAGAGTGTGTCAGAGAATGTCAGAGTGTGTCAGAGAGTAACAGAGAGTGATAGAGAGTGATAGAGAGTGTCAGTGAGTGATAGAGAGTGTCTGAGAGTGTCAGAGAGTGATAGAGAGTGTCAGAGAGTGATAGAAAGTGTCAGAGATTGTCAGAGTGTGTCAGAGAGTGTCAGAGAATGTCAGAGTGTGTCAGAGAGTAACAGAGAGTGATAGAGAGTGATAGAGAGTGTCAGAGAGTGTCAGAGACTGTCAGAGTGTGTCAGAGTTTGATAGAGAGTGAGAGAGAGTGTCTGAGAGTGTCAGAAAGTGTCAGACTGTGTCAGACAGTGTCAGCGAGTGATAGAGAGTGTGTGAGAGTGATGGAGAGTGTCTGAGAGTGAAGGAGAGTGTCTGAGAGTGTCAGACACTGTCAGAGAGTGATAGAGAGTGTCTGAGAGTGTCAGAGATTGTCAGAGAGTGTCAGAGAGTGATAGAGAGTGATAGCGAGTGTCTGAGAGTGTCGCAGAGTGATAGAGAGTGTCTAAGAGTGTCAGAGAGCGATAGAGAGTGTCTGAGAGTGTCAGAGAGTGATAGAGAGTGATATAGAGTGATAGAGAGTGCTAGAGAATGTCAGAGCCTTTCAGAGTGTGTCAGAGAATGTCAGAGTGTGTCAGAGAGTAACAGAGAGTGATAGAGAGTGATAGAGAGTGTCAGTGAGTGATAGAGAGTGTCTGAGAGTGTTAGAGAGTGATAGAGAGTGTCAGAGAGTGATAGAAAGTGTCAGAGATTGTCAGAGTGTGTCAGAGAGTGTCAGAGAATGTCAGAGTGTGTCAGAGAGTAACAGAGAGTGATAGAGAGTGATAGAGAGTGTCAGAGAGTGTCAGAGAGTGTCAGAGACTGTCAGAGTGGGTCAGAGTTTGATAGAGAGTGAGAGAGAGTGTCTGAGAGTGTCAGAAAGTGTCAGAGTGTGTCAGAGTGTGTCAGAGAGTGTCAGAGAGTGATAGAGAGTGATAGAGAGTGTCTGAGAGTGATGGAGAGTGTCTGAGAGTGAAGGAGAGTGTCTGAGAGTGTCAGACACTGTCAGAGAGTGATAGAGAGTGATAGAGCGTGTCAGAGAGTGTCAGAGAGTGTCAGAGAGTGATAGAGAGTGATAGCGAGTGTCTGAGAGTGTCAGAGAGTGTCAGAGTGTGTCAGTGAGTGTCAGAGAGTGCTAGAGAGAGTCTGAGAGTGTCACAGAGTGATGGAGAGTGTCTGAGTGTGTCAGAGAGTGATAGAGAGTGTCAAATTGTGTCAGAGAGTGAAAGAGAGTGATAGAGAGTGTCTGAGAGTTTCAGAGTGTGTCAGAGAGTGTCAGAGAGTGATAGAAAGTGTCAGAGAGTAATAGTGTCTGAGAGTGTCTGAGAGGGACAGAGAGTGTCTGAGGGTGTCAATCAGTGTCAGAGAGTGATAGAGAGTGTCTGAGAGTGTCTGAGAGTGTCAGAGAGTGTCAGAGAGTGTCAGAGAGTGTCAGAGAGTGATAGAGAGTGATAGTGAGTGTCTGAGAGTGTCTGAGAGTGTCAGAGAGTTTCAGAGTGTGTCAGAGAGTGTCAGAGAGTGATAGAGAGTGTCTGAGAGTGTCATAGAGTGACAGAGAGTGTCTGAGAGTGTCAGAGAGTGATAGAGAGTGTCATAGAGTGTCATAGAGTGACAGAGAGTGTCAGAGAGTGTCAGAGAGTGATAGAGAGTGTCAGAGCGTTTCAGAGTGTGTCAGAGAATGTCAGAGTATGTCAGAGAGTAACAGAGAGTGATAGAGAGTGATAGAGAGTGTCAGAGACTGTCAGAGTGTGTCAGAGTTTGATAGAGATTGAGAGAGAGTGTCTGAGAGTGTCAGAAAGTGTCAGACTGTGTCAGAGAGTGATAGAGAGTGATAGAGAGTGTCTGAGAATGT
Source organism: Heterodontus francisci (assembly GCF_036365525.1). NCBI lineage: Eukaryota > Metazoa > Chordata > Chondrichthyes > Heterodontiformes > Heterodontidae > Heterodontus > Heterodontus francisci. The sequence continues at coordinate 1,310,465 of NW_027141280.1, forward strand.
CAGATTGTGTCAGAGCGTGTAAGAGAGTGATAGAGAGTGTCAGTGAGTGATAGAGAGTGTCTGAGAGTGTCAGAGATTGATAGAGAGTGTCTGAGAGTGTCAGAGAGTGATAGAGTGTCAGAGAGTGATAGAAAGTGTCAGAGAGTGTCAGAGAGTGATAGAAAGTGTCAGAGATTGTCAGAGTGTGTCAGAGAGTGTCAGAGAATGTCAGAGTGTGTCAGAGAGTAACAGAGAGTGATAGAGAGTGATAGAGAGTGTCAGAGAGTGTCAGAGACTGTCAGACTGTGTCAGAGTTTGATAGAGAGTGAGAGAGAGTGTCTGAGAGTGTCAGAAAGTGTCAGACTGTGTCAGACTGTGTCAGACAGTGTCAGAGAGTGATAGAGAGTGTGTGAGAGTGATGGAGAGTGTCTGAGAGTGTCAGACACTGTCAGAGAGTGATAGAGAGTGTCTGAGAGTGTCTGAGAGTGTCAGAGAGTGATAGCGAGTGTCTGAGAGTGTCAGAGAGTGTCAGAGAGTGTCTGAGAGTGTCAGAGAGTGATAGAGAGTGATAGAGAGTGTCAGAGCGTTTCAGAGTGTGTCAGAGAATGTCAGAGTGTGTCAGAGAGTAACAGAGAGTGATAGAGAGTGATAGAGAGTGTCAGAGAGTGATAGAAAGTGTCAGAGATTGTCAGAGTGTGTCAGAGAGTGTCAGAGAATGTCAGAGTGTGTCAGAGAGTGATAGAGAGTGTCTGAGAGTGTCATAGAGTGATAGAGAGTGATAGAGAGTGTCTGAGAGTGTCATAGAGTGATAGAGAGTGTCTGAGAGTGTCAGAGAGTGATAGAGAGTGTCTGAGAGTGTCAGAGCGTTTCAGAGTGTGTCTGAGAGTGTCAGAGATTGATAGAGAGTGTCTGAGAGTGTCAGAGAGTGATAGAGAGTGTCAGAGAGTGATAGAAAGTGTCAGAGATTGTCAGAGTGTGTCAGAGAGTGTCAGAGAATGTCAGAGTGTGTCAGAGAGTAACAGAGATTGATAGAGAGTGATAGAGAGTGTCAGAGAGTGTCAGAGACTGTCAGAGTGGGTCAGAGTTTGATAGAGAGTGAGAGTGAGTGTCTGAGAGTGTCAGAAAGTGTCAGAGTGTGTCAGAGAGTGTCAGAGAGTGATAGAGATTGTCTGAGAGTGATGGTGTGTGTCTGAGAGTGAAGGAGAGTGTCTGAGAGTGTCAGACACTGTCAGAGAGTGATAGAGAGTGATAGAGCGTGTCAGAGAGTGTCAGAGAGTGATAGAGAGTGATAGCGAGTGTCTGAGAGTGTCAGAGAGTGTCAGAGTGTGTCAGAGAGTGTCAGAGAGTGATAGAGAGAATCTGAGAGTGTCACAGAGTGATAGAGAGTGTCAGAGAGTGATAGAAAGTGTCAGAGATTGTCAGAGTGTGTCAGAGAGTGTCAGAGAATGTCAGAGTGTGTCAGAGAGTAACAGAGAGTGATAGAGAGTGTCAGAGAGTGTCAGAGACTGTCAGAGTGTGTCAGAGTTTGATAGAGAGTGAGAGAGAGTGTCTGAGAGTGTCAGAAAGTGTCAGACTGTGTCAGACAGTGTCAGAGAGTGATAGAGAGTGTGTGAGAGTGATGGAGAGTGTCTGAGAGTGAAGGTGAGTGTCTGAGAGTGTCAGACACTGTCAGAGAGTGATAGAGGGTGTCTGAGAGTGTCTGAGAGTGTCAGAGAGTGATATAGAGTGTCAGAGAGTGATAGAAAGTGTCAGAGATTGTCAGAGTGTGTCAGAGAGTGTCAGAGAATGTCAGATTGTGTCAGAGAGTAACAGAGAGTGATAGAGAGTGATAGAGAGTGTCAGAGAGTGTCAGAGAGTGTCAGAGACTGTCAGAGTGGGTCAGAGTTTGATAGAGAGTGAGAGACAGTGTCTGAGAGTGTCAGAGATTGATAGAGAATGTCTGAGAGTGTCAGAGAGTGATAGAGAGTGTCAGAGAGTGATAGAAAGTGTCAGAGATTGTCAGAGTGTGTCAGAGAGTGTCAGAGAATGTCAGAGTGTGTCAGAGAGTAACAGAGAGTGATAGAGAGTGATAGGGAGTGTCAGAGAGTGTCAGAGAGTGTCAGAGACTGTCAGAGTGGGTCAGAGTTTGATAGAGAGTGAGAGAGAGTGTCTGAGAGTGTCAGAAAGTGTCAGAGTGTGTCAGAGAGTGATAGAGATTGTCTGAGAGTGATGGAGAGTGTCTGAGAGTGAAGGAGAGTGTCTGAGAGTGATAGTGAGTGTCTGAGAGTGTCAGAGAGTGTCAGAGTGTGTCAGAGAGTGTCAGAGAGTGATAGAGAGAATCTGAGAGTGTCACAGAGTGATAGAGAGTGTCAAATTGTGTCAGAGAGTGAAAGAGAGTGATAGAAAGTGTCAGAGAGTTTCAGAGTGTGTCAGAGAGTGTCAGAGAGTGATAGAAAGTGTCAGAGAGTAATAGAGAGTGTCTGAGAGTGTCTGAGAGTGACAGAGAGTGTCAGAGAGTGATAGAGAGTGATAGCGAGTGTCTGAGAGTGTCAGAGAGTGTCAGAGTGTGTCAGAGAGTGTCAGAGAGTCATAGAGAGAATCTGAGAGTGTCACAGAGTCATAGAGAGTGTCAAATTGTGTCAGAGAGTGAAAGAGAGTGATAGAAAGTGTCAGAGAGTTTCAGAGTGTGTCAGAGAGTGTCAGAGAGTGATAGAGAGTGTCAGAGAGTTTCAGAGAGTGATAGAGAGTTTCAGAGAGTGACAGAGAGTGGTAGAGAATGGTAGAGATTGTCAGAGAATGACAGAGAGTGTCAGAGAGTGATAGAAAGTGTCAGAGTGTGATCGAGAGTGTCAGAGAGTTTGAGAGAGTGATAGAGAGTTTCAGAGAGTGCCTGAGAGTGTCACTGTGTGTCAGGCAGAGTCAGAAAGTGATATAGAGTGTTAGGAAGTGTCAGAGAGTGATAGAGAGTGTCTGAGAGTGATAGAGAGTGTCAGAGAGTGATAGAGAGTGTCTGAGAGTGTCTGAGAGTGTCTGAGAGTGTCAGAGAGAGTCAGAGAGTGATAGAGAGTGATAGCGAGTGTCTGAGAGTGTCAGAGAGTGTCAGAGTGTGTCAGAGAGTGTCAGAGAGTGATAGAGAGTGTCTGAGAGTGTCATAGAGTGATAGAGAGTGTCTGAGAGTGTCAGAGAGTGATAGAGAGTGTCTGAGAGTGTCAGAGAGTGATAGAGAGTGTCTGAAAGTGTCATAGAGTGACAGAGAGTGTCAGAGAGTGTCAGAGAGGGATAGAGAGTGATAGAGAGTGTCAGAGCGTTTCAGAGTGTGTCAGAGAATGTCAGAGTGTGTCAGAGAGTAACAGAGAGTGATAGAGAGTGATAGAGAGTGTCAGAGAGTGTCAGAGACTGTCAGAGTGTGTCAGAGTGTGTCAGAGTTTGATAGAGATTGAGAGAGAGTGTCTGAGAGTGTCAGAAAGTGTCAGACTGTGTCAGAGAGTGATAGAGAGTGATCGAGAGTGTCTGAGAATGTCAGATTGTGTCAGAGCGTGTAAGAGAGTGATATAGAGTGTCAGTGAGTGATAGAGAGTGTCTGAGAGTGTCAGAGATTGATAGAGAGTGTCTGAGAGTGATAGAGAGTGATATAGAGTGTCAGAGAGTGATAGAAAGTGTCAGAGATTGTCAGAGTGTGTCAGAGAGTGTCAGAGAATGTCAGAGTGTGTCAGAGAGTAACAGAGAGTGATAGAGAGTGATAGAGACTGTCAGAGTGTGTCAGAGTTTGATAGAGAGTGAGAGAGAGTGTCTGAGAGTGTCAGAAAGTGTCAGACTGTGTCAGACAGTGTCAGAGAGTGATAGAGAGTGTGTGAGAGTGATGGAGTGTGTCTGAGAGTGAAGGAGAGTGTCTGAGAGTGTCAGACACTGTCAGAGAGTGATAGAGAGTGTCTGAGAGTGTCTGAGAGTGTCAGAGAGTGATATAGAGTGTCAGAGAGTGATAGAAAGTGTCAGAGATTGTCAGAGTGTGTCAGAGAGTGTCAGAGAATGTCAGAGTGTGTCAGAGAGTAACAGAGAGTGATAGAGAGTGAGAGAGAGTGTCAGAGAGTGATAGAGACTGTCAGAGTGTGTCAGAGTTTGATAGAGAGTGAGAGAGAGTGTCTGAGAGTGTCAGAAAGTGTCAGACTGTGTCAGACAGTGTCAGAGAGTGATAGAGAGTGTGTGAGAGTGATGGAGAGTGTCTGAGAGTGAAGGAGAGTGTCTGAGAGTGTCAAACACTGTCAGAGAGTGATAGAGAGTGTCTGAGAGTGTCTGAGAGTGTCGGAGAGTGTCAGAGAGTGTCAGAGAGTGATAGAGAGTGATAGTGAGTGTCTGAGAGTGTCGTAGAGTGATAGAGAGTGTCTGAGAGTGTCAGAGAGTGATAGAGAGTGTCTGAGAGTGTCAGAGAGCGATAGAGAGTGATAGAGAGTGACAGAGAGTGTCAGAGAGTGTCAGAGAGTGATAGAGAGTGATAGAGAGTGTCAGAGCGTTTCAGAGTGTGTCAGAGAATGTCAGAGTGTGTCAGAGAGTAACAGAGAGTGATAGAGAGTGATAGAGAGTGTCAGAGAGTGTCAGAGACTGTCAGAGTGTGTCAGAGTGTGTCAGAGATTGATAGAGATTGAGAGAGTGTGTCTGAGAGTGTCAGAAAGTGTCAGACTGTGTCAGAGAGTGATAGAGAGTGACAGAGAGTGTCTGAGAATGTCAGATTGTGTCAGAGCGTGTAAGAGAGTGATATAGAGTGTCAGTGAGTGATAGAGAGTGTCTGAGAGTGTCAGAGATTGATAGAGAGTGTCTGAGAGTGTCAGAGAGTGATATAGAGTGTCAGAGAGTGATAGAAAGTGTCAGAGATTGTCAGAGTGTGTCAGAGAGTGTCAGAGAATGTCAGAGTGTGTCAGAGAGTAACAGAGAGTGATAGAGAGTGATAGAGAGTGTCAGAGAGTGTCAGAGACTGTCAGAGTGTGTCAGAGTTTGATAGAGATTGAGAGAGAGTGTCTGAGAGTGTCCGAAAGTGTCAGACTGTGTCAGACAGTGTCAGAGAGTGATAGAGAGTGTGTGAGAGTGATGGAGAGTGTCTGAGAGTGAAGGAGAGTGTCTGAGAGTGTCAGACACTGTCAGAGAGTGATAGAGGGTGTCTGAGAGTGACTGAGAGTGTCAGAGAGTGATATAGAGTGTCAGAGAGTGATAGAAAGTGTCAGAGATTGTCAGAGTGTGTCAGAGATTGTCAGAGAATGTCAGAGAGTAACATAGAGTGATAGAGAGTGATAGAGAGTGTCAGAGAGTGTCAGAGACTGTCAGAGTGTGTCAGAGTTTGATAGAGAGTGAGAGAGAGTGTCTGAGAGTGTCAGAAAGTGTCAGACTGTGTCAGACAGTGTCAGAGAGTGATAGAGAGTGTGTGAGAGTGATGGAGAGTGTCTGAGAGTGAAGGAGAGTGCCTGAGAGTGTCAAACACTGTCAGAGAGTGATAGAGAGTGTCTGAGAGTGTCTGAGAGTGTCAGAGAGTGTCAGAGAGTGTCAGAGAGTGATAGAGAGTGATAGCGAGTGTCTGAGAGTGTCGTAGAGTGATAGAGAGTGTCTGAGAGTGTCAGAGAGTGATAGAGAGTGTCTGAGAGTGTCAGAGAGTGATAGAGAGTGATAGAGAGTGATAGAGAGTGTCAGAGCGTTTCAGAGTGTGTCAGAGAGTAACAGAGAGTGATAGAGAGTGATAGAGAGTGTCAGAGAGTGTCAGAGACTGTCAGACTGTGTCAGAGTTTGATAGAGAGTGAGAGAGAGTGTCTGAGAGTGTCAGAAAGTGTCAGACTGTGTCAGACTGTGTCAGACAGTGTCAGAGAGTGATAGAGAGTGTGTGCGAGTGAAGGAGAGTGTCTGAGAGTTTCAGACACTGTCAGAGAGTGATAGAGAGTGTCTGAGAGTGTCTGAGAGTGTCAGAGAGTGATAGCGAGTGTCTGAGAGAGTCAGAGAGTGTCAGAGTGTGTCAGAGAGTGTCAGAGAGTGATAGAGAGTGTCTGAGAGTGTCATAGAGTGATAGAGAGTGTCTGAGAGTGTCAGAGAGTGATAGAGAGTGTCTGAGAGTGTCAGAGAGTGATAGAGAGTGATAGAGAGTGTCAGAGCGTTTCAGAGTGTGTCAGAGAATGTCAGAGTGTGTCATAGAGTAACAGAGAGCGATAGAGAGTGATAGAGAGTGTCAGAGAGTGATAGAAAGTGTCAGAGATTGTCAGAGTGTGTCAGAGAGTGTCAGAGAATGTCAGAGTGTGTCAGAGAGTGATAGAGAGTGTCTGAGAGTGTCAGAGAGTGATAGAGAGTGTCTGAGAGTGTCAGAGAGTGATAGAGAGTGTCTGAGAGTGTCAGAGCGTTTCAGAGTGTGTCTGAGAGTGTCAGAGATTGATAGAGAGTGTCTGAGAGTGTCAGAGAGTGATAGAGAGTGTCAGAGAGTGATAGAAAGTGTCAGAGATTGTCAGAGTGTGTCAGAGAGTGTCAGAGAATGTCAGAGTGTGTCAGAGAGTAACAGAGATTGATAGAGAGTGATAGAGAGTGTCAGAGAGTGTCAGAGAGTGTCAGAGAATGTCAGAGTGTGTCAGAGAGTAACAGAGTTTGATAGAGAGTGAGAGAGAGTGTCTGAGAGTGTCAGAAAGTGTCAGAGTGTGTCAGAGAGTGTCAGAGAGTGATAGAGATTGTCTGAGAGTGATGGAGTGTGTCTGAGAGTGAAGGAGAGTGTCTGAGAGTGTCAGACACTGTCAGAGAGTGATAGAGATTGATAGAGCGTGTCAGAGAGTGTCAGAGAGTGATAGAGAGTGATAGCGAGTGTCTGAGAGTGTCAGAGAGTGTCAGAGTGTGTCAGAGAGTGTCAGAGAGTGATAGAGAGAATCTGAGAGTGTCACAGAGTGATAGAGAGTGTCAGAGAGTGATAGAAAGTGTCAGAGATTGTCAGAGTGTGTCAGAGAGTGTCAGAGAATGTCAGAGTGTGTCAGAGAGGAACAGAGAGTGATAGAGAGTGTCAGAGAGTGTCAGAGACTGTCAGAGTGTGTCAGAGTTTGATAGAGAGTGAGAGAGAGTGTCTGAGAGTGTCAGAAAGTGTCAGACTGTGTCAGACAGTGTCAGAGAGTGATAGAGAGTGTGTGAGAGTGATGGAGAGTGTCTGAGAGTGAAGGAGAGTGTCTGAGAGTGTCAGACACTGTCAGAGAGTGATAGAGGGTGTCTGAGAGTGTCAGAGAGTGATATAGAGTGTCAGAGAGTGATAGAAAGTGTCAGAGATTGTCAGAGTGTGTCAGAGAGTGTCAGAGAATGTCAGAGTGTGTCAGAGAGTAACAGAGAGTGATAGAGAGTGATAGAGAGTGTCAGAGAGTGTCAGAGACAGTCAGAGTGTGTCAAAGTTTGATAGAGAGTGAGAGAGAGAGTGTCTGAGAGTGTCAGAAAGTGTCAGACTGTGTCAGACAGTGTCAGAGAGTGATAGAGAGTGTGTGAGAGTGATGGAGAGTGTCTGAGAGTGAAGGAGAGTGTCTGAGAGTGTCAAACACTGTCAGAGAGTGATAGAGAGTGTCTGAGAGTGTCTGAGAGTGTCAGAGAGTGTCAGAGAGTGTCAGAGAGTGATAGAGAGTGATAGCGAGTGTCTGAGAGTGTCGTAGAGTGATAGAGAGTGTCTGAGAGTGTCAGAGAGTGATAGAGAGTGTCTGAGAGTGTCAGAGAGTGATAGAGAGTGATAGAGAGTGACAGAGAGTGTCAGAGAGTGTCAGAGAGTGATAGAGAGTGATAGAGAGTGTCAGAGCGTTTCAGAGTGTGTCAGAGAATGTCAGAGTGTGTCAGAGAGTAACAGAGAGTGATAGAGAGTGATAGAGAGTGTCAGTGAATGATAGAGAGTGTCTGAGAGTGTCAGAGATTGATAGAGAGTGTCTGAGAGTGTCAGAGAGTGATAGAGAGTGTCAGAGAGTGATAGAAAGTGTCAGAGTGTGTCAGAGAGTGTCAGAGAGTGATAGAGAGTGTCTGAGAGTGTCATAGAGTGATAGAGAGTGTCTGAGAGTGTCAGAGAGTGATAGAGAGTGTCTGAGAGTGTCAGAGAGTGATAGAGAGTGATAGAGAGTGTCAGAGCGTTTCTGAGTATGTCAGAGAATGTCAGAGTGTGTCAGAGAGTAACAGAGAGTGATAGAGAGTGATAGAGAGTGTCAGAGAGTGATAGAAAGTGTCAGAGATTGTCAGAGTGTGTCAGAGAGTGTCAGAGAATGTCAGAGTGTGTCAGAGAGTGATAGAGAGTGTCTGAGAGTGTCATAGAGTGATAGAGAGTGTCTGAGAGTGTCAGAGAGTGATAGAGAGTGTCTGAGAGTGTCAGAGAGTGATAGAGAGTGATAGAGAGTGTCAGAGCGTTTCAGAGTGTGTCTGAGAGTGTCAGAGATTGATAGAGAGTGTCTGAGAGTGTCAGAGAGTGATAGAGAGTGTCAGAGAGTGATAGAAAGTGTCAGAGATTGTCAGAGTGTGTCAGAGAGTGTCAGAGAATGTCAGAGTGTGTCAGAGAGTAACAGAGAGTGATAGAGAGTGATAGAGAGTGTCAGAGAGTGTCAGAGAGTGTCAGAGACTGTCAGAGTGGGTCAGAGTTTGATAGAGAGTGAGAGAGAGTGTCTGAGAGTGTCAGAAAGTGTCAGAGTGTGTCAGAGAGTGTCAGAGAGTGATAGAGATTGTCTGAGAGTGATGGAGTGTGTCTGAGAGTGAAGGAGAGTGTCTGAGAGTGTCAGACACTGTCAGAGAGTGATAGAGAGTGATAGAGCGTGTCAGAGAGTGTCAGAGAGTGATAGAGAGTGATAGCGAGTGTCTGAGAGTGTCAGAGAGTGTCAGAGTGTGTCAGAGAGTGATAGAGAGAATCTGAGAGTGTCACAGAGTGATAGAGAGAGTGTCAGAGAGTGATAGAAAGTGTCAGAGATTGTCAGAGTGTGTCAGAGAGTGTCAGAGAATGTCAGAGTGTGTCAGAGAGTAACAGAGAGTGATAGAGAGTGATAGAGAGTGTCAGAGAGTGTCAGAGACTGTCAGAGTGTGTCAGAGTTTGATAGAGAGTGAGAGAGAGTGTCTGAGAGTGTCAGAAAGTGTCAGACTGTGTCAGACAGTGTCAGAGAGTGATAGAGAGTGTGTGAGAGTGATGGAGAGTGTCTGAGAGTGAAGGAGAGTGTCTGAGAGTGTCAGACACTGTCAGAGAGTGATAGAGGGTGTCTGAGAGTGTCTGAGAGTGTCAGAGAGTGATATAGAGTGTCAGAGAGTGATAGAAAGTGTCAGAGATTGTCAGAGTGTGTCAGAGAGTGTCAGAGAATGTCAGAGTGTGTCAGAGAATGTCAGAGAGTGATAGAGAGTGATAGAGAGTGTCAGAGAGTGATAGAAAGTGTCAGAGATTGTCAGAGTGTGTCAGAGAGTGTCAGAGAATGTCAGAGTGTGTCAGAGAGTGATAGAGAGTGTCTGAGAGTGTCAGAGAGTGATAGAGAGTGTCTGAGAGTGTCAGAGAGTGATAGAGAGTGTCTGAGAGTGTCAGAGCGTTTCAGAGTGTGTCTGAGAGTGTCAGAGATTGATAGAGAGTGTCTGAGAGTGTCAGAGAGCGATAGAGAGTGTCAGAGAGTGATAGAAAGTGTCAGAGATTGTCAGAGTGTGTCAGAGAGTGTCAGAGAATGTCAGAGTGTGTCAGAGAGTAACAGAGATTGATAGCGAGTGTCTGAGAGAGTCAGAGAGTGTCAGAGTGTGTCAGAGAGTGTCAGAGAGTGATAGAGAGTGTCTGAGAGTGTCATAGAGTGATAGAGAGTGTCTGAGAGTGTCAGAGAGTGATAGAGAGTGTCTGAGAGTGTCAGAGAGTGATAGAGAGTGATAGAGAGTGTCAGAGCGTTTCAGAGTGTGTCAGAGAATGTCAGAGTGTGTCAGAGAGTAACAGAGAGTGATAGAGAGTGATAGAGAGTGTCAGAGAGTGATAGAAAGTGTCAGAGATTGTCAGAGTGTGTCAGAGAGTGTCAGAGAATGTCAGAGTGTGTCAGAGAGTGATAGAGAGTGTCTGAGAGTGTCAGAGAGTGATAGAGAGTGTCTGAGAGTGTCAGAGAGTGATAGAGAGTGTCTGAGAGTGTCAGAGCGTTTCAGAGTGTGTCTGAGAGTGTCAGAGATTGATAGAGAGTGTCTGAGAGTGTCAGAGAGTGATAGAGAGTGTCAGAGAGTGATAGAAAGTGTCAGAGATTGTCAGAGTGTGTCAGAGAGTGTCAGAGAATGTCAGAGTGTGTCAGAGAGTAACAGAGATTGATAGAGAGTGATAGAGAGTGTCAGAGAGTGTCAGAGAGCGTCAGAGAATGTCAGAGTGTGTCAGAGAGTAACAGAGTTTGATAGAGAGTGAGAGAGAGTGTCTGAGAGTGTCAGAAAGTGTCAGAGTGTGTCAGAGAGTGTCAGAGAGTGATAGAGATTGTCTGAGAGTGATGGAGTGTGTCTGAGAGTGAAGGAGAGTGTCTGAGAGTGTCAGACACTGTCAGAGAGTGATAGAGATTGATAGAGCGTGTCAGAGAGTGTCAGAGAGTGATAGAGAGTGATAGCGAGTGTCTGAGAGTGTCAGAGAGTGTCAGAGTGTGTCAGAGAGTGTCAGAGAGTGATAGAGAGAATCTGAGAGTGTCACAGAGTGATAGAGAGTGTCAGAGAGTGATAGAAAGTGTCAGAGATTGTCAGAGTGTGTCAGAGAGTGTCAGAGAATGTCAGAGTGTGTCAGAGAGGAACAGAGAGTGATAGAGAGTGTCAGAGAGTGTCAGAGACTGTCAGAGTGTGTCAGAGTTTGATAGAGAGTGAGAGAGAGTGTCTGAGAGTGTCAGAAAGTGTCAGACTGTGTCAGACAGTGTCAGAGAGTGATAGAGAGTGTGTGAGAGTGATGGAGAGTGTCTGAGAGTGAAGGAGAGTGTCTGAGAGTGTCAGACACTGTCAGAGAGTGATAGAGGGTGTCTGAGAGTGTCAGAGAGTGATATAGAGTGTCAGAGAGTGATAGAAAGTGTCAGAGATTGTCAGAGTGTGTCAGAGAGTGTCAGAGAATGTCAGAGTGTGTCAGAGAGTAACAGAGAGTGATAGAGAGTGATAGAGAGTGTCAGAGAGTGTCAGAGACTGTCAGAGTGTGTCAGAGTTTGATAGAGAGTGAGAGAGAGAGTGTCTGAGAGTGTCAGAAAGTGTCAGACTGTGTCAGACAGTGTCAGAGAGTGATAGAGAGTGTGTGAGAGTGATGGAGAGTGTCTGAGAGTGAAGGAGAGTGTCTGAGAGTGTCAAACACTGTCAGAGAGTGATAGAGAGTGTCTGAGAGTGTCTGAGAGTGTCAGAGAGTGTCAGAGAGTGTCAGAGAGTGATAGAGAGTTATAGCGAGTGTCTGAGAGTGTCGTAGAGTGATAGAGAGTGTCTGAGAGTGTCAGAGAGTGATAAGAGAGTGATAGCGAGTGTCTGAGAGTGTCGTAGAGTGATAGAGAGTGTCTGAGAGTGTCAGAGAGTGATAGAGAGTGTCTGAGAGTGTCAGAGAGTGATAGAGAGTGATAGAGAGTGACAGAGAGTGTCAGAGAGTGTCAGAGAGTGATAGAGAGTGATAGAGAGTGTCAGAGCGTTTCAGAGTGTGTCAGAGAATGTCAGAGTGTGTCAGAGAGTAACAGAGAGTGATAGAGAGTGATAGAGAGTGTCAGTGAATGATAGAGAGTGTCTGAGAGTGTCAGAGATTGATAGAGAGTGTCTGAGAGTGTCAGAGAGTGATAGAGAGTGTCAGAGAGTGATAGAAAGTGTCAGAGTGTGTCAGAGAGTGTCAGAGAGTGATAGAGAGTGTCTGAGAGTGTCATAGAGTGATAGAGAGTGTCTGAGAGTGTCAGAGAGTGATAGAGAGTGTCTGAGAGTGTCAGAGAGTGATAGAGAGTGATAGAGAGTGTCAGAGAGTGATAGAAAGTGTCAGAGATTGTCAGAGTGTGTCAGAGAGTGTCAGAGAATGTCAGAGTGTGTCAGAGAGTGATAGAGAGTGTCTGAGAGTGTCATAGAGTGATAGAGAGTGTCTGAGAGTGTCAGAGAGTGATAGAGAGTGTCTGAGAGTGTCAGAGAGTGATAGAGATTGATAGAGAGTGTCAGAGCGTTTCAGAGTGTGTCTGAGAGTGTCAGAGATTGATAGAGAGTGTCTGAGAGTGTCAGAGAGTGATAGAGAGTGTCAGAGAGTGATAGAAAGTGTCAGAGATTGTCAGAGTGTGTCAGAGAGTGTCAGAGAATGTCAGAGTGTGTCAGAGAGTAACAGAGAGTGATAGAGAGTGATAGAGAGTGTCAGAGAGTGTCAGAGAGTGTCAGAGACTGTCAGAGTGGGTCAGAGTTTGATAGAGAGTGAGAGAGAGTGTCTGAGAGTGTCAGAAAGTGTCAGAGTGTGTCAGAGAGTGTCAGAGAGTGATAGAGATTGTCTGAGAGTGATGGAGTGTGTCTGAGAGTGAAGGAGAGTGTCTGAGAGTGTCAGACACTGTCAGAGAGTGATAGAGAGTGATAGAGCGTGTCAGAGAGTGTCAGAGAGTGATAGAGAGTGATAGCGAGTGTCTGAGAGTGTCAGAGAGTGTCAGAGTGTGTCAGAGAGTGTCAGAGAGTGATAGAGAGAATCTGAGAGTGTCACAGAGTGATAGAGAGTGTCAGAGAGTGATAGAAAGTGTCAGAGATTGTCAGAGTGTGTCAGAGAGTGTCAGAGAATGTCAGAGTGTGTCAGAGAGTAACAGAGAGTGATAGAGAGTGATAGAGAGTGTCAGAGAGTGTCAGAGACTGTCAGAGTGTGTCAGAGTTTGATAGAGAGTGAGAGAGAGTGTCTGAGAGTGTCAGAAAGTGTCAGACTGTGTCAGACAGTGTCAGAGAGTGATAGAGAGTGTGTGAGAGTGATGGAGAGTGTCTGAGAGTGAAGGAGAGTGTCTGAGAGTGTCAGACACTGTCAGAGAGTGATAGAGGGTGTCTGAGAGTGTCTGAGAGTGTCAGAGAGTGATATAGAGTGTCAGAGAGTGATAGAAAGTGTCAGAGATTGTCAGAGTGTGTCAGAGAGTGTCAGAGAATGTCAGAGTGTGTCAGAGAATGTCAGAGAGTGATAGAGAGTGATAGAGAGTGTCAGAGAGTGATAGAAAGTGTCAGAGATTGTCAGAGTGTGTCAGAGAGTGTCAGAGAATGTCAGAGTGTGTCAGAGAGTGATAGAGAGTGTCTGAGAGTGTCAGAGAGTGATAGAGAGTGTCTGAGAGTGTCAGAGAGTGATAGAGAGTGTCTGAGAGTGTCAGAGCGTTTCAGAGTGTGTCTGAGAGTGTCAGAGATTGATAGAGAGTGTCTGAGAGTGTCAGAGAGTGATAGAGAGTGTCAGAGAGTGATAGAAAGTGTCAGAGATTGTCAGAGTGTGTCAGAGAGTGTCAGAGAATGTCAGAGTGTGTCAGAGAGTAACAGAGATTGATAGAGAGTGATAGAGAGTGTCAGAGAGTGTCAGAGAGTGTCAGAGACTGTCAGAGTGGGTCAGAGTTTGATAGAGAGTGAGAGAGAGTGTCTGAGAGTGTCAGAAAGTGTCAGAGTGTGTCAGAGAGTGTCAGAGAGTGATAGAGATTGTCTGAGAGTGATGGAGTGTGTCTGAGAGTGAAGGAGAGTGTCTGAGAGTGTCAGACACTGTCAGAGAGTGATAGAGATTGATAGAGCGTGTCAGAGAGTGTCAGAGAGTGATAGAGAGTGATAGCGAGTGTCTGAGAGTGTCAGAGAGTGTCAGAGTGTGTCAGAGAGTGTCAGAGAGTGATAGAGAGAATCTGAGAGTGTCACAGAGTGATAGAGAGTGTCAGAGAGTGATAGAAAGTGTCAGAGATTGTCAGAGTGTGTCAGAGAGTGTCAGAGAATGTCAGAGTGTGTCAGAGAGGAACAGAGAGTGATAGAGAGTGTCAGAGAGTGTCAGAGACTGTCAGAGTGTGTCAGAGTTTGATAGAGAGTGAGAGAGAGTGTCTGAGAGTGTCAGAAAGTGTCAGACTGTGTCAGACAGTGTCAGAGAGTGATAGAGAGTGTGTGAGAGTGATGGAGAGTGTCTGAGAGTGAAGGAGAGTGTCTGAGAGTGTCAGACACTGTCAGAGAGTGATAGAGGGTGTCTGAGAGTGTCTGAGAGTGTCAGAGAGTGATATAGAGTGTCAGAGAGTGATAGAAAGTGTCAGAGATTGTCAGAGTGTGTCAGAGAGTGTCAGAGAATGTCAGAGTGTGTCAGAGAGTAACAGAGAGTGATAGAGAGTGATAGAGAGTGTCAGAGAGTGTCAGAGACTGTCAGAGTGTGTCAGCGTTTGATAGAGAGTGAGAGAGAGAGTGTCTGAGAGTGTCAGAAAGTGTCAGACTGTGTCAGACAGTGTCAGAGAGTGATAGAGAGTGTGTGAGAGTGATGGAGACTGTCTGAGAGTGAAGGAGAGTGTCTGAGAGTGTCAAACACTGTCAGAGAGTGATAGAGAGTGTCTGAGAGTGTCTGAGAGTGTCAGAGAGTGTCAGAGAGTGTCAGAGAGTGTCAGAGAGTGATAGAGAGTGATAGCGAGTGTCTGAGAGTGTCGTAGAGTGATAGAGAGTGTCTGAGAGAGTCAGAGAGTGATAGAGAGTGTCTGAGAGTGTCAGAGAGTGATAGAGAGTGATAGAGAGTGACAGAGAGTGTCAGAGAGTGTCAGAGAGTGATAGAGAGTGATAGAGAGTGTCAGAGCGTTTCAGAGTGTGTCAGAGAATGTCAGAGTGTGTCAGAGAGTAACAGAGAGTGATAGAGAGTGATAGAGAGGGTCAGTGAGTGATAGAGAGTGTCTGAGAGTGTCAGAGATTGATAGAGAGTGTCTGAGAGTGTCAGAGAGTGATAGAGAGTGTCAGAGAGTGATAGAAAGTGTCAGAGTGTGTCAGAGAGTGTCAGAGAGTGATAGAGAGTGTCTGAGAGTGTCATAGAGTGACAGAGAGTGTCTGAGAGTGTCAGAGAGTGATAGAGAGTGTCTGAGAGTGTCAGAGAGTGATAGAGAGTGATAGAGATTGTCAGAGTGTGTCAGAGAGTGTCAGAGAATGTCAGAGTGTGTCAGAGAGTAACAGAGAGTGATAGAGAGTGATAGAGAGTGTCAGAGAGTGTCAGAGAGTGTCAGAGACTGTCAGAGTGGGTCAGAGTTTGATAGAGAGTGAGAGAGAGTGTCTGAGAGTGTCAGAAAGTGTCAGAGTGTGTCAGAGAGTGTCAGAGAGTGATAGAGATTGTCTGAGAGTGATGGAGTGTGTCTGAGAGTGAAGGAGAGTGTCTGAGAGTGTCAGACACTGTCAGAGAGTGATAGAGAGTGATAGAGCGTGTCAGAGAGTGTCAGAGAGTGATAGAGAGTGATAGCGAGTGTCTGAGAGTGTCAGAGAGTGTCAGAGTGTGTCAGAGAGTGTCAGAGAGTGATAGAGAGAATCTGAGGGTGTCACAGAGTGATAGAGAGTGTCAGAGAGTGATAGAAAGTGTCAGAGATTGTCAGAGTGTGTCAGAGAGTGTCAGAGAATGTCAGAGTGTGTCAGAGAGTAACAGAGAGTGATAGAGAGTGATAGAGAGTGTCAGAGAGTGTCAGAGACTGTCAGAGTGTGTCAGAGTTTGATAGAGAGTGAGAGAGAGTGTCTGAGAGTGTCAGAAAGTGTCAGACTGTGTCAGACAGTGTCAGAGAGTGATAGAGAGTGTGTGAGAGTGATGGAGAGTGTCTGAGAGTGAAGGAGAGTGTCTGAGAGTGTCAGACACTGTCAGAGAGTGATAGAGGGTGTCTGAGAGTGTCAGAGAGTGATATAGAGTGTCAGAGAGTGATAGAAAGTGTCAGAGATTGTCAGAGTGTGTCAGAGAGTGTCAGAGAATGTCAGAGTGTGTCAGAGAATGTCAGAGAGTGATAGAGAGTGATAGAGAGTGTCAGAGAGTGATAGAAAGTGTCAGAGATTGTCAGAGTGTGTCAGAGAGTGTCAGAGAATGTCAGAGTGTGTCAGAGAGTGATAGAGAGTGTCTGAGAGTGTCAGAGAGTGATAGAGAGTGTCTGAGAGTGTCAGAGAGTGATAGAGAGTGTCTGAGAGTGTCAGAGCGTTTCAGAGTGTGTCTGAGAGTGTCAGAGATTGATAGAGAGTGTCTGAGAGTGTCAGAGAGTGATAGAGAGTGTCAGAGAGTGATAGAAAGTGTCAGAGATTGTCAGAGTGTGTCAGAGAGTGTCAGAGAATGTCAGAGTGTGTCAGAGAGTAACAGAGATTGATAGAGAGTGATAGAGAGTGTCAGAGAGTGTCAGAGAGTGTCAGAGACTGTCAGAGTGGGTCAGAGTTTGATAGAGAGTGAGAGAGAGTGTCTGAGAGTGTCAGAAAGTGTCAGAGTGTGTCAGAGAGTGTCAGAGAGTGATAGAGATTGTCTGAGAGTGATGGAGTGTGTCTGAGAGTGAAGGAGAGTGTCTGAGAGTGTCAGACACTGTCAGAGAGTGATAGAGATTGATAGAGCGTGTCAGAGAGTGTCAGAGAGTGATAGAGAGTGATAGCGAGTGTCTGAGAGTGTCAGAGAGTGTCAGAGTGTGTCAGAGAGTGTCAGAGAGTGATAGAGAGAATCTGAGAGTGTCACAGAGTGATAGAAAGTGTCAGAGATTGTCAGAGAGTGTCAGAGAGTGTCAGAGAATGTCAGAGTGTGTCAGAGAGGAACAGAGAGTGATAGAGAGTGTCAGAGAGTGTCAGAGACTGTCAGAGTGTGTCAGAGTTTGATAGAGAGTGAGAGAGAGTGTCTGAGAGTGTCAGAAAGTGTCAGACTGTGTCAGACAGTGTCAGAGAGTGATAGAGAGTGTGTGAGAGTGATGGAGAGTGTCTGAGAGTGAAGGAGAGTGTCTGAGAGTGTCAGACACTGTCAGAGAGTGATAGAGGGTGTCTGAGAGTGTCTGAGAGTGTCAGAGAGTGATATAGAGTGTCAGAGAGTGATAGAAAGTGTCAGAGATTGTCAGAGTGTGTCAGAGAGTGTCAGAGAATGTCAGAGTGTGTCAGAGAGTAACAGAGAGTGATAGAGAGTGATAGAGAGTGTCAGAGAGTGTCAGAGACTGTCAGAGTGTGTCAGCGTTTGATAGAGAGTGAGAGAGAGAGTGTCTGAGAGTGTCAGAAAGTGTCAGACTGTGTCAGACAGTGTCAGAGAGTGATAGAGAGTGTGTGAGAGTGATGGAGACTGTCTGAGAGTGAAGGAGAGTGTCTGAGAGTGTCAAACACTGTCAGAGAGTGATAGAGAGTGTCTGAGAGTGTCTGAGAGTGTCAGAGAGTGTCAGAGAGTGTCAGAGAGTGATAGAGAGTGATAGCGAGTGTCTGAGAGTGTCGTAGAGTGATAGAGAGTGTCTGAGAGTGTCAGAGAGTGATAGAGAGTGTCTGAGAGTGTCAGAGAGTGGTAGAGAGTGATAGAGAGTGACAGAGAGTGTCAGAGAGTGTCAGAGAGTGTCAGAGAGTGATAGAGAGTGATAGAGAGTGTCAGAGCGTTTCAGAGTGTGTCAGAGAATGTCAGAGTGTGTCAGAGAGTAACAGAGAGTGATAGAGAGTGATAGAGAGTGTCAGTGAGTGATAGAGAGTGTCTGAGAGTGTCAGAGATTGATAGAGAGTGTCTGAGAGTGTCAGAGAGTGATAGAGAGTGTCAGAGAGTGATAGAAAGTGTCAGAGTGTGTCAGAGAGTGTCAGAGAGTGATAGAGAGTGTCTGAGAGTGTCATAGAGTGACAGAGAGTGTCTGAGAGTGTCAGAGAGTGATAGAGAGTGTCTGAGAGTGTCAGAGAGTGATAGAGAGTGATAGAGAGTGTCAGAGCGTTTCTGAGTATGTCAGAGAATGTCAGAGTGTGTCAGAGAGTAACAGAGAGTGATAGAGAGTGATAGAGAGTGTCAGAGAGTGATAGAAAGTGTCAGAGATTGTCAGAGTGTGTCAGAGAGTGTCAGAGAATGTCAGAGTTTGATAGAGAGTGAGAGAGAGTGTCTGAGAGTGTCAGAAAGTGTCAGACTGTGTCAGACAGTGTCAGAGAGTGATAGAGAGTGTGTGAGAGTGATGGAGAGTGTCTGAGAGTGAAGGAGAGTGTCTGAGAGTGTCAGACACTGTCAGAGAGTGATAGAGGGTGTCTGAGAGTGTCGGAGAGTGTCAGAGAGTGATATAGAGTGTCAGAGAGTGATAGAAAGTGTCAGAGATTGTCAGAGTGTGTCAGAGAGTGTCAGAGAATGTCAGAGTGTGTCAGAGAGTAACAGAGAGTGATAGAGAGTGATAGAGAGTGTCAGAGAGTGTCAGAGACTGTCAGAGTGTGTCAGAGTTTGATAGAGAGTGAGAGAGAGAGTGTCTGAGAGTGTCAGAAAGTGTCAGACTGTGTCAGACAGTGTCAGAGAGTGATAGAGAGTGTGTGAGAGTGATGGAGAGTGTCTGAGAGTGAAGGAGAGTGTCTGAGGGTGTCAAACACTGTCAGAGAGTGATAGAGAGTGTCTGAGAGTGTCTGAGAGTGTCAGAGAGTGTCAGAGAGTGTCAGAGAGTGATAGAGAGTGATAGCGATTGTCTGAGAGTGTCGTAGAGTGATAGAGAGTGTCTGAGAGTGTCAGAGAGTGATAGAGAGTGGCTGAGAGTGTCAGAGAGTGATAGAGAGTGATAGAGAGTGACAGAGAGTGTCAGAGAGTGTCAGAGAGTGATAGAGAGTGATAGAGAGTGTCAGAGCGTTTCAGAGTGTGTCAGAGAATGTCAGAGTGTGTCAGAGAGTAACAGAGAGTGATAGAGAGTGATAGAGAGTGTCAGTGAGTGATAGAGAGTGTCTGAGAGTGTCAGAGATTGATAGAGAGTGTCTGAGAGTGTCAGAGAGTGATAGAGAGTGTCAGAGAGTGATAGAAAGTGTCAGAGTGTGTCAGAGAGTGTCAGAGAGTGATAGAGAGTGTCTGAGAGTGTCATAGAGTGATAGAGAGTGTCTGAGAGTGTCAGAGAGTGATAGAGAGTGTCTGAGAGTGTCAGAGAGTGATAGAGAGTGATAGAGAGTGTCAGAGCGTTTCTGAGTATGTCAGAGAATGTCAGAGTGTGTCAGAGAGTAACAGAGAGTGATAGAGAGTGATAGAGAGTGTCAGAGAGTGATAGAAAGTGTCAGAGATTGTCAGAGTGTGTCAGAGAGTGTCAGAGAATGTCAGAGTGTGTCAGAGAGTGATAGAGAGTGTCTGAGAGTGTCATAGAGTGATAGAGAGTGTCTGAGAGTGTCAGAGAGTGATAGAGAGTGTCTGAGAGTGTCAGAGAGTGATAGAGAGTGATAGAGAGTGTCAGAGCGTTTCAGAGTGTGTCTGAGAGTGTCAGAGATTGATAGAGAGTGTCTGAGAGTGTCAGAGAGTGATAGAGAGTGTCAGAGAGTGATAGAAAGTGTCAGAGATTGTCAGAGTGTGTCAGACAGTGTCAGAGAATGTCAGAGTGTGTCAGAGAGTAACAGAGAGTGATAGAGAGTGATAGAGAGTGTCAGAGAGTGTCAGAGAGTGTCAGAGACTGTCAGAGTGGGTCAGAGTTTGATAGAGAGTGAGAGAGAGTGTCTGAGAGTGTCAGAAAGTGTCAGAGTGTGTCAGAGAGTGTCAGAGAGTGATAGAGATTGTCTGAGAGTGATGGAGTGTGTCTGAGAGTGAAGGAGAGTGTCTGAGAGTGTCAGACACTGTCAGAGAGTGATAGAGAGTGATAGAGCGTGTCAGAGAGTGTCAGAGAGTGATAGAGAGTGATAGCGAGTGTCTGAGAGTGTCAGAGAGTGTCAGAGTGTGTCAGAGACTGTCAGAGAGTGATAGAGAGAATCTGAGAGTGTCACAGAGTGATAGAGTGTCAGAGAGTGATAGAAAGTGTCAGAGATTGTCAGAGTGTGTCAGAGAGTGTCAGAGAATGTCAGAGTGTGTCAGAGAGTAACAGAGAGTGATAGAGAGTGATAGAGAGTGTCAGAGAGTGTCAGAGACTGTCAGAGTGTGTCAGAGTTTGATAGAGAGTGAGAGAGAGTGTCTGAGAGTGTCAGAAAGTGTCAGACTGTGTCAGACAGTGTCAGAGAGTGATAGAGAGTGTGTGAGAGTGATGGAGAGTGTCTGAGAGTGAAGGAGAGTGTCTGAGAGTGTCAGACACTGTCAGAGAGTGATAGAGGGTGTCTGAGAGTGTCTGAGAGTGTCAGAGAGTGATATAGAGTGTCAGAGAGTGATAGAAAGTGTCAGAGATTGTCAGAGTGTGTCAGAGAGTGTCAGAGAATGTCAGAGTGTGTCAGAGAGTAACAGAGAGTGATAGAGAGTGATAGAGAGTGTCAGAGAGTGTCAGCGACTGTCAGAGTGTGTCAGAGTTTGATAGAGAGTGAGAGAGAGTGTCTGAGAGTGTCAGAAAGTGTCAGACTGTGTCAGACAGTGTCAGAGAGTGATAGAGAGTGTGTGAGAGTGATCAGAGTGTCTGAGAGTGAAGGAGAGTGTCTGAGAGTGTCAAACACTGTCAGAGAGTGATAGAGAGTGTCTGAGAGTGTCTGAGAGTGTCAGAGAGTGTCAGAGAGTGTCAGAGAGTGTCAGAGAGTGATAGAGAGTAATAGCGAGTGTCTGAGAGTGTCGTAGAGTGATAGAGAGTGTCTGAGAGTGTCAGAGAGTGATAGAGAGTGTCTGAGAGTGTCAGAGAGTGATAGAGAGTGATAGAGAGTGACAGAGAGTGTCAGAGAGTGTCAGAGAGTGATAGAGAGTGATAGAGAGTGTCAGAGCGTTTCAGAGTGTGTCAGAGAATGTCAGAGTGTGTCAGAGAGTAACAGAGAGTGATAGAGAGTGATAGAGAGTGTCAGAGAGTGTCAGAGAGTGTCAGAGAGTGTCAGAGACTGTCAGAGTGTGTCAGAGTGTGTCTGAGTTTGATAGAGATTGAGAGAGAGTGTCTGAGAGTGTCAGAAAGTGTCAGACTGTGTCAGAGAGTGATAGAGAGTGATGGAGAGTGTCTGAGAATGTCAGATTGTGTCAGAGCGTGTAAGAGAGTGATATAGAGTGTCAGTGAGTGATAGAGAGTGTCTGAGAGTGTCAGAGATTGATAGAGAGTGTCTGAGAGTGTCAGAGAGTGATATAGAGTGTCAGAGAGTGATAGAAAGTGTCAGAGATTGTCAGAGTGTGTCAGAGAGTGTCAGAGAATGTCAGAGTGTGTCAGAGAGTAACAGCGAGTGATAGAGAGTGATAGAGAGTGTCAGAGAGTGTCAGAGACTGTCAGAGTGTGTCAGAGTTTGATAGAGAGTGAGAGAGAGTGTCTGAGAGTGTCAGAAAGTGTCAGACTGTGTCAGACAGTGTCAGAGAGTGATAGAGAGTGTGTGAGAGTGATGGAGAGTGTCTGAGAGTGAAGGAGAGTGTCTGAGAGTGTCAGACACTGTCAGAGAGTGATAGAGAGTGTCTGAGAGTGTCTGAGAGTGTCAGAGAGTGATATAGAGTGTCAGAGAGTGATAGAAAGTGTCAGAGATTGTCAGAGTGTGTCAGAGAGTGTCAGAGAATGTCAGAGTGTGTCAGAGAGTGATAGAGAGTGTCTGAGAGTGTCAGAGAGTGATATAGAGTGTCAGAGAGTGATAGAAAGTGTCAGAGATTGTCAGAGTGTGTCAGAGAGTGTCAGAGAATGTCAGAGTGTGTCAGAGAGTGATAGAGAGTGTCTGAGAGTGTCATAGAGTGATAGAGAGTGTCTGAGAGTGTCAGAGAGTGATAGAGAGTGTCTGAGAGTGTCAGAGAGTGATAGAGAGTGATAGAGAGTGTCAGAGCGTTTCAGAGTGTGTCTGAGAGTGTCAGAGATTGATAGAGAGTGTCTGAGAGTGTCAGAGAGTGATAGAGAGTGTCAGAGAGTGATAGAAAGTGTCAGAGATTGTCAGAGTGTGTCAGAGAGTGTCAGAGAATGTCAGAGTGTGTCAGAGAGTAACAGAGAGTGATAGAGAGTGATAGAGAGTGTCAGAGAGTGTCAGAGAGTGTCAGAGACTGTCAGAGTGGGTCAGAGTTTGATAGAGAGTGAGAGAGAGTGTCTGAGAGTGTCAGAAAGTGTCAGAGTGTGTCAGAGAGTGTCAGAGAGTGATAGAGATTGTCTGAGAGTGATGGAGTGTGTCTGAGAGTGAAGGAGAGTGTCTGAGAGTGTCAGACACTGTCAGAGAGTGATAGAGATTGATAGAGCGTGTCAGAGAGTGTCAGAGAGTGATAGAGAGTGATAGCGAGTGTCTGAGAGTGTCAGAGAGTGTCAGAGTGTGTCAGAGAGTGATAGAGAGAATCTGAGAGTGTCACAGAGTGATAGAGAGAGTGTCAGAGAGTGATAGAAAGTGTCAGAGATTGTCAGAGTGTGTCAGAGAGTGTCAGAGATTGTCAGAGTGTGTCAGAGAGTGTCAGAGAATGTCAGAGTGTGTCAGAGAGGAACAGAGAGTGATAGAGAGTGTCAGAGAGTGTCAGAGACTGTCAGAGTGTGTCAGAGTTTGATAGAGAGTGAGAGAGAGTGTCTGAGAGTGTCAGAAAGTGTCAGACTGTGTCAGACAGTGTCAGAGAGTGATAGAGAGTGTGTGAGAGTGATGGAGAGTGTCTGAGAGTGAAGGAGAGTGTCTGAGAGTGTCAGACACTGTCAGAGAGTGATAGAGGGTGTCTGAGAGTGTCTGAGAGTGTCAGAGAGTGATATAGAGTGTCAGAGAGTGATAGAAAGTGTCAGAGATTGTCAGAGTGTGTCAGAGAGTGTCAGAGAATGTCAGAGTGTGTCAGAGAGTAACAGAGAGTGATAGAGAGTGATAGCGAGTGTCAGAGAGTGTCAGAGACTGTCAGAGTGTGTCGGAGTTTGATAGAGAGTGAGAGAGAGAGTGTCTGAGAGTGTCAGAAAGTGTCAGACTGTGTCAGACAGTGTCAGAGAGTGATAGAGAGTGTGTGAGAGTGATGGAGAGTGTCTGAGAGTGAAGGAGAGTGTCTGAGAGTGTCAAACACTGTCAGAGAGTGATAGAGAGTGTCTGAGAGTGTCTGAGAGTGTCAGAGAGTGTCAGAGAGTGTCAGAGAGTGATAGAGAGTGATAGCGAGTGTCTGAGAGTGTCGTAGAGTGATAGAGAGTGTCTGAGAGTGTCAGAGAGTGATAGAGAGTGTCTGAGAGTGTCAGAGAGTGATAGAGAGTGATAGAGAGTGACAGAGAGTGTCAGAGAGTGTCAGAGAGTGATAGAGAGTGATAGAGAGTGTCAGAGCGTTTCAGAGTGTGTCAGAGAATGTCAGAGTGTGTCAGAGAGTAACAGAGAGTGATAGAGAGTGATAGAGAGTGTCAGTGAGTGATAGAGAGTGTCTGAGAGTGTCAGAGATTGATAGAGAGTGTCTGAGAGTGTCAGAGAGTGATAGAGAGTGTCAGAGAGTGATAGAAAGTGTCAGAGTGTGTCAGAGAGTGTCAGAGAGTGATAGAGAGTGTCTGAGAGTGTCATAGAGTGATAGAGAGTGTCTGAGAGTGTCAGAGAGTGATAGAGAGTGTCTGAGAGTGTCAGAGAGTGATAGAGAGTGATAGAGAGTGTCAGAGCGTTTCAGAGTATGTCAGAGAATGTCAGAGTGTGTCAGAGAGTAACAGAGAGTGATAGAGAGTGATAGAGAGTGTCAGAGAGTGATAGAAAGTGTCAGAGATTGTCAGAGTGTGTCAGAGAGTGTCAGAGAATGTCAGAGTGTGTCAGAGAGTGATAGAGAGTGTCTGAGAGTGTCATAGAGTGATAGAGAGTGTCTGAGAGTGTCAGAGAGTGATAGAGAGTGTCTGAGAGTGTCAGAGAGTGATAGAGAGTGATAGAGAGTGTCAGAGCGTTTCAGAGTGTGTCTGAGAGTGTCAGAGATTGATAGAGAGTGTCTGAGAGTGTCAGAGAGTGATAGAGAGTGTCAGAGAGTGATAGAAAGTGTCAGAGATTGTCAGAGTGTGTCAGAGAGTGTCAGAGAATGTCAGAGTGTGTCAGAGAGTAACAGAGAGTGATAGAGAGTGATAGAGAGTGTCAGAGAGTGTCAGAGAGTGTCAGAGACTGTCAGAGTGGGTCAGAGTTTGATAGAGAGTGTCTGAGAGTGTCTGAGAGTGTCAGAAAGTGTCAGAGTGTGTCAGAGAGTGTCAGAGAGTGTCAGAGAGTGATAGAGATTGTCTGAGAGTGATGGAGTGTGTCTGAGAGTGAAGGAGAGTGTCTGAGAGTGTCAGACACTGTCAGAGAGTGATAGAGAGTGATAGAGCGTGTCAGAGAGTGTCAGAGAGTGATAGAGAGTGATAGCGAGTGTCTGAGAGTGTCAGAGAGTGTCAGAGTGTGTCAGAGAGTGTCAGAGAGTGATAGAGAGAATCTGAGAGTGTCACAGAGTGATAGAGAGTGTCAGAGAGTGATAGAAAGTGTCAGAGATTGTCAGAGTGTGTCAGAGAGTGTCAGAGAATGTCAGAGTGTGTCAGAGAGTAACAGAGAGTGATAGAGAGTGATAGAGAGTGTCAGAGATTGTCAGAGTGTGTCAGAGAGTGTCAGAGAATGTCAGAGTGTGTCAGAGAGTAACAGAGAGTGATAGAGAGTGATAGAGAGTGTCAGAGAGTGTCAGACAGTGTTAGAGACTGTCAGAGTGTGTCAGAGTTTGATAGAGAGTGAGAGAGAGTGTCTGAGAGTGTCAGAAAGTGACAGACTGTGTCAGACAGTGTCAGAGAGTGATAGAGAGTGTGTGAGAGTGATGGAGAGTGTCTGAGAGTGAAGGAGAGTGTCTGAGAGTGTCAGACACTGTCAGAGAGTGATAGAGGGTGTCTGAGAGTGTCTGAGAGTGTCAGAGAGTGATATAGAGTGTCAGAGAGTGATAGAAAGTGTCAGAGATTGTCAGAGTGTGTCAGAGTTTGATAGAGAGTGAGAGAGAGTGTCTGAGAGTGTCAGAAAGTGTCAGAGTGTGTCAGAGAGTGTCAGAGAGTGTCAGAGAGTGATAGAGATTGTCTGAGAGTGATGGAGTGTGTCTGAGAGTGAAGGAGAGTGTCTGAGAGTGTCAGACACTGTCAGAGAGTGATAGAGAGTGATAGAGCGTGTCAGAGAGTGTCAGAGAGTGATAGAGAGTGATAGCGAGTGTCTGAGAGTGTCAGAGAGTGTCAGAGTGTGTCAGAGAGTGTCAGAGAGTGATAGAGAGAATCTGAGAGTGTCACAGAGTGATAGAGAGTGTCAGAGAGTGATAGAAAGTGTCAGAGATTGTCAGAGAGTGTCAGAGAATGTCAGAGTGTGTCAGAGAGTAACAGAGAGTGATAGAGAGTGATAGAGAGTGTCAGAGATTGTCAGAGTGTGTCAGAGAGTGTCAGAGAATGTCAGAGTGTGTCAGAGAGTAACAGAGAGTGATAGAGAGTGATAGAGAGTGTCAGAGAGTGTCAGAGAGTGTTAGAGACTGTCAGAGTGTGTCAGAGTTTGATAGAGAGTGAGAGAGAGTGTCTGAGAGTGTCAGAAAGTGACAGACTGTGTCAGACAGTGTCAGAGAGTGATAGAGAGTGTGTGAGAGTGATGGAGAGTGTCTGAGAGTGAAGGAGAGTGTCTGAGAGTGTCAGACACTGTCAGAGAGTGATAGAGGGTGTCTGAGAGTGTCTGAGAGTGTCAGAGAGTGATATAGAGTGTCAGAGAGTGATAGAAAGTGTCAGAGATTGTCAGAGTGTGTCAGAGAGTGTCAGAGAATGTCAGAGTGTGTCAGAGAGTAACAGAGAGTGATAGAGAGTGATAGAGAGTGTCAGAGAGTGTCAGAGACTGTCAGAGTGTGTCAGAGTTTGATAGAGAGTGAGAGAGAGTGTCTGAGAGTGTCAGAAAGTGTCAGACTGTGTCAGACAGTGTCAGAGAGTGATAGAGAGTGTGTGAGAGTGATCAGAGTGTCTGAGAGTGAAGGAGAGTGTCTGAGAGTGTCAAACACTGTCAGAGAGTGATAGAGAGTGTCTGAGAGTGTCTGAGAGTGTCAGAGAGTGTCAGAGAGTGTCAGAGAGTGATAGAGAGTGATAGCGAGTGTCTGAGAGTGTCGTAGAGTGATAGAGAGTGTCTGAGAGTGTCAGAGAGTGATAGAGAGTGTCTGAGAGTGTCAGAGAGTGATAGAGAGTGATAGAGAGTGCAGAGAGTGTCAGAGAGTGTCAGAGAGTGATAGAGAGTGATAGAGAGTGTCAGAGCGTTTCAGAGTGTGTCAGAGAATGTCAGAGTGTGTCAGAGAGTAACAGAGAGTGATAGAGAGTGATAGAGAGTGTCAGAGAGTGTCAGAGAGTGTCAGAGACTGTCAGAGTGTGTCAGAGTGTGTCTGAGTTTGATAGAGATTGAGAGAGAGTGTCTGAGAGTGTCAGAAAGTGTCAGACTGTGTCAGAGAGTGATAGAGAGTGATGGAGAGTGTCTGAGAATGTCAGATTGTGTCAGAGCGTGTAAGAGAGTGATATAGAGTGTCAGTGAGTGATAGAGAGTGTCTGAGAGTGTCAGAGATTGATAGAGAGTGTCTGAGAGTGTCAGAGAGTGATATAGAGTGTCAGAGAGTGATAGAAAGTGTCAGAGATTGTCAGAGAGTGTCAGAGAATGTCAGAGTGTGTCAGAGAGTAACAGAGAGTGATAGAGAGTGATAGAGAGTGTCAGAGAGTGTCAGAGACTGTCAGAGTGTGTCAGAGTTTGATAGAGAGTGAGAGAGAGTGTCTGAGAGTGTCAGAAAGTGTCAGACTGTGTCAGACAGTGTCAGAGAGTGATGGAGAGTGTGTGAGAGTGATGGAGTGTGTCTGAGAGTGAAGGAGAGTGTCTGAGAGTGTCAGACACTGTCAGAGAGTGATAGAGAGTGTCTGAGAGTGTATGAGAGTGTCAGAGAGTGATATAGAGTGTCAGAGAGTGATAGAAAGTGTCAGAGATTGTCAGAGTGTGTCAGAGAGTGTCAGAGAATGTCAGAGTGTGTCAGAGAGTGATAGAGAGTGTCTGAGAGTGTCATAGAGTGATAGAGAGTTTCTGAGAGTGTCAGAGAGTGATAGAGAGTGTCTGAGAGTGTCAGAGAGTGATAGAGAGTGATAGAGAGTGTCAGAGCGTTTCAGAGTGTGTCTGAGAGTGTCAGAGATTGATAGAGAGTGTCTGAGAGTGTCAGAGAGTGATAGAGAGTGTCAGAGAGTGATAGAAAGTGTCAGAGATTGTCAGAGTGTGTCAGAGAGTGTCAGAGAATGTCAGAGAATGTCAGAGTGTGTCAGAGAGTAACAGAGAGTGATAGAGAGTGATAGAGAGTGTCAGAGAGTGTCAGAGAGTGTCAGAGACTGTCAGAGTGGGTCAGAGTTTGATAGAGAGTGAGAGAGAGTGTCTGAGAGTGTCAGAAAGTGTCAGAGTGTGTCAGAGAGTGTCAGAGAGTGATAGAGATTGTCTGAGAGTGATGGAGTGTGTCTGAGAGTGAAGGAGAGTGTCTGAGAGTGTCAGACACTGTCAGAGAGTGATAGAGCGTGTCAGAGAGTGTCAGAGAGTGATAGAGAGTGATAGAGAGTGATAGCGAGTGTCTGAGAGTGTCAGAGAGTGTCAGAGTGTGTCAGAGAGTGTCAGAGAGTGATAGAGAGAATCTGAGAGTGTCACAGAGTGATAGAGAGTGTCAGAGAGTGATAGAAAGTGTCAGAGATTGTCAGAGTGTGTCAGAGAGTGTCAGAGAATGTCAGAGTGTGTCAGAGAGTAACAGAGAGTGATAGAGAGTGATAGAGAGTGTCAGAGAGTGTCAGAGACTGTCAGAGTGTGTCAGAGTTTGATAGAGAGTGAGAGAGAGTGTCTGAGAGTGTCAGAAAGTGTCAGACTGTGTCAGACAGTGTCAGAGAGTGATAGAGAGTGTGTGAGAGTGATGGAGAGTGTCTGAGAGTGAAGGAGAGTGTCTGAGAGTGTCAGACACTGTCAGAGAGTGATAGAGGGTGTCTGAGAGTGTCTGAGAGTGTCAGAGAGTGATATAGAGTGTCAGAGAGTGATAGAAAGTGTCAGAGATTGTCAGAGTGTGTCAGAGAGTGTCAGAGAATGTCAGAGTGTGTCAGAGAGTAACAGAGAGTGATAGAGAGTGATAGAGAGTGTCAGAGAGTGTCAGAGACTGTCAGAGTGTGTCAGAGTTTGATAGAGAGTGAGAGAGAGTGTCTGAGAGTGTCAGAAAGTGTCAGACTGTGTCAGACAGTGTCAGAGAGTGATAGAGAGTGTGTGAGAGTGATCAGAGTGTCTGAGAGTGAAGGAGAGTGTCTGAGAGTGTCAAACACTGTCAGAGAGTGATAGAAAGTGTCTGAGAGTGTCTGAGAGTGTCAGAGAGTGTCAGAGAGTGTCAGAGAGTGATAGAGAGTGATAGCGAGTGTCTGAGAGTGTCGTAGAGTGATAGAGAGTGTCTGAGAGTGTCAGAGAGTGATAGAGAGTGTCTGAGAGTGTCAGAGAGTGATAGAGAGTGATAGAGAGTGCAGAGAGTGTCAGAGAGTGTCAGAGAGTGATAGAGAGTGATAGAGAGTGTCAGAGCGTTTCAGAGTGTGTCAGAGAATGTCAGAGTGTGTCAGAGAGTAACAGAGAGTGATAGAGAGTGATAGAGAGTGTCAGAGAGTGTCAGAGAGTGTCAGAGACTGTCAGAGTGTGTCAGAGTGTGTCTGAGTTTGATAGAGATTGAGAGAGAGTGTCTGAGAGTGTCAGAAAGTGTCAGACTGTGTCAGAGAGTGATAGAGAGTGATGGAGAGTGTCTGAGAATGTCAGATTGTGTCAGAGCGTGTAAGAGAGTGATATAGAGTGTCAGTGAGTGATAGAGAGTGTCTGAGAGTGTCAGAGATTGATAGAGAGTGTCTGAGAGTGTCAGAGAGTGATATAGAGTGTCAGAGAGTGATAGAAAGTGTCAGAGATTGTCAGAGTGTGTCAGAGAGTGTCAGAGAATGTCAGAGTGTGTCAGAGAGTAACAGAGAGTTATAGAGAGTGATAGAGAGTGTCAGAGAGTGTCAGAGACTGTCAGAGTGTGTCAGAGTTTGATAGAGAGTGAGAGAGAGTGTCTGAGAGTGTCAGAAAGTGTCAGACTGTGTCAGACAGTGTCAGAGAGTGATAGAGAGTGTGTGAGAGTGATGGAGAGTGTCTGAGAGTGAAGGAGAGTGTCTGAGAGTGTCAGACACTGTCAGAGAGTGATAGAGAGTGTCTGAGAGTGTCTGAGAGTGTCAGAGAGTGATATAGAGTGTCAGAGAGTGATAGAAAGTGTCAGAGATTGTCAGAGTGTGTCAGAGAGTGTCAGAGAATGTCAGAGTGTGTCAGAGAGTGATAGAGAGTGTCTGAGAGTGTCATAGAGTGATAGAGAGTGTCTGATAGTGTCAGAGAGTGATAGAGAGTGTCTGAGAGTGTCAGAGAGTGATAGAGAGTGATAGAGAGTGTCAGAGCGTTTCAGAGTGTGTCTGAGAGTGTCAGAGATTGATAGAGAGTGTCTGAGAGTGTCAGAGAGTGATAGAGAGTGTCAGAGAGCGATAGAAAGTGTCAGAGATTGTCAGAGTGCGTCAGAGAGTGTCAGAGAATGTCAGAGTGTGTCAGAGAGTAACAGAGAGTGATAGAGAGTGATAGAGAGTGTCAGAGAGTGTCAGAGACTGTCAGAGTGGGTCAGAGTTTGATAGAGAGTGAGAGAGAGTGTCTGAGAGTGTCAGAAAGTGCCAGAGTGTGTCAGAGAGTGTCAGGGAGTGATAGAGATTGTCTGAGAGTGATGGAGTGTGTCTGAGAGTGAAGGAGAGTGTCTGAGAGTGTCAGACACTGTCAGAGAGTGATAGAGAGTGATAGAGCGTGTCAGAGAGTGTCAGAGAGTGATAGAGAGTGATAGCGAGTGTCTGAGAGTGTCAGAGAGTGTCAGAGTGTGTCAGAGAGTGTCAGAGAGTGATAGAGAGAATCTGAGAGTGTCACAGAGTGATAGAGAGTGTCAGAGAGTGATAGAAAGTGTCAGAGATTGTCAGAGTGTGTCAGAGAGTGTCAGAGAATGTCAGAGTGTGTCAGAGAGTAACAGAGAGTGATAGAGAGTGATAGAGAGTGTCAGAGAGTGTCAGAGACTGTCAGAGTGTGTCAGAGTTTGATAGAGAGTGAGAGAGAGTGTCTGAGAGTGTCAGAAAGTGTCAGACTGTGTCAGACAGTGTCAGAGAGTGATAGAAAGTGTGTGAGAGTGATGGAGAGTGTCTGAGAGTGAAGGAGAGTGTCTGAGAGTGCCAGACACTGTCAGAGAGTGATAGAGGGTGTCTGAGAGTGTCTGAGAGTGTCAGAGAGTGATATAGAGTGTCAGAGAGTGATAGAAAGTGTCAGAGTGTGTCAGAGTGTGTCAGAGAGTGTCAGAGAATGTCAGAGTGTGTCAGAGAGTAACAGAGAGTGATAGAGAGTGATAGAGAGTGTCAGAGAGTGTCAGAGAATGTCAGAGTGTGTCAGAGTTTGATAGAGAGTGAGAGAGAGTGTCTGAGAGTGTCAGAAAGTGTCAGACTGTGTCAGACAGTGTCAGAGAGTGATAGAGAGTGTGTGAGAGTGATCAGAGTGTCTGAGAGTGAAGGAGAGTGTCTGAGAGTGTCAAACACTGTCAGAGAGTGATAGAGAGTGTCTGAGAGTGTCAGAGAGTGTCAGAGAGTGTCAGAGAGTGATAGAGAGTGATAGCGAGTGTCTGAGAGTGTCGTAGAGTGATAGAGAGTGGCTGAGAGTGTCAGAGAGTGATAGAGAGTGTCTGAGAGTGTCAGAGAGTGATAGAGAGTGACAGAGAGTGTCAGAGAGTGTCAGAGAGTGATAGAGAGTGATAGAGAGTGTCAGAGCGTTTCAGAGTGTGTCAGAGAATGTCAGAGTGTGTCAGAGAGTAACAGAGAGTGATAGAGAGTGATAGAGAGTGTCAGAGAGTGTCAGAGAGTGTCAGAGACTGTCAGACTGTGTCTGAGTTTGATAGAGATTGAGAGAGAGTGTCTGAGAGTGTCAGAAAGTGTCAGACTGTGTCATAGAGTGATAGAGAGTGATGGAGAGTGTCTGAGAATGTCAGATTGTGTCAGAGCGTGTAAGAGAGTGATATAGAGTGTCAGTGAGTGATAGAGAGTGTCTGAGAGTGTCAGAGATTGATAGAGAGTGTCTGAGAGTGTCAGAGATTGATAGAGAGTGTCTGAGAGTGTCAGAGAGTGATATAGAGTGTCAGAGAGTGATAGAAAGTGTCAGAGATTGTCAGAGTGTGTCAGAGAGTGTCAGAGAATGTCAGAGTGTGTCAGAGAGTAACAGAGAGTGATAGAGAGTGATAGAGAGTGTCAGAGAGTGTCAGAGAGTGTCAGAGACTGTCAGAGTGTGTCAGAGTTTGATAGAGAGTGAGAGAGAGTGTCTGAGAGTGTCAGAAAGTGTCAGACTGTGTCAGACAGTGTCAGAGAGTGATAGAGAGTGTGTGAGAGTGATGGAGAGTGTCTGAGAGTGAAGGAGAGTGTCTGAGAGTGTCAGCCACTGTCAGAGAGTGATAGAGAGTGTCTGAGAGTGTCTGAGAGTGTCAGAGAGTGATATAGAGTGTCAGAGAGTGATATAAAGTGTCAGAGATTGTCAGAGTGTGTCAGAGAGAGTCAGAGAATGTCAGAGTGTGTCAGAGAGTAACAGAGAGTGATAGAGAGTGATAGATAGTGTCAGAGAGTGTCAGAGACTGTCAGAGTGTGTCAGAGAGTGATAGAGAGTGATAGCGAGTGTCTGAGAGTGTCGTAGAGTGATAGAGAGTGGCTGAGAGTGTCAGAGAGTGATAGAGAGTGTCTGAGAGTGTCAGAGAGTGATAGAGAGTGACAGAGAGTGTCAGAGAGTGTCAGAGAGTGATAGAGAGTGATAGAGAGTGTCAGAGCGTTTCAGAGTGTGTCAGAGAATGTCAGAGTGTGTCAGAGAGTAACAGAGAGTGATAGAGAGTGATAGAGAGTTTCAGAGAGTGTCAGAGAGTGTCAGAGACTGTCAGAGTGTGTCAGAGTGTGTCTGAGTTTGATAGAGATTGAGAGAGTGTGTCTGAGAGTGTCAGAAAGTGTCAGACTGTGTCATAGAGTGATAGAGAGTGATGGAGAGTGTCTGAGAATGTCAGATTGTGTCAGAGCGTGTAAGAGAGTGATATAGAGTGTCAGTGAGTGATAGAGAGTGTCTGAGAGTGTCAGAGATTGATAGAGAGTGTCTGAGAGTGTCAGAGATTGATAGAGAGTGTCTGAGAGTGTCAGAGAGTGATATAGAGTGTCAGAGAGTGATAGAAAGTGTCAGAGATTGTCAGAGTGTGTCAGAGAGTGTCAGAGAATGTCAGAGTGTGTCAGAGAGTAACAGAGAGTGATAGAGAGTGATAGAGAGTGTCAGAGAGTGTCAGAGAGTGTCAGAGACTGTCAGAGTGTGTCAGAGTTTGATAGAGAGTGAGAGAGAGTGTCTGAGAGTGTCAGAAAGTGTCAGACTGTGTCAGACAGTGTCAGAGAGTGATAGAGAGTGTGTGAGAGTGATGGAGAGTGTCTGAGAGTGAAGGAGAGTGTCTGAGAGTGTCAGACACTGTCAGAGAGTGATAGAGAGTGTCTGAGAGTGTCTGAGAGTGTCAGAGAGTGATATAGAGTGTCAGAGAGTGATATAGAGTGTCAGAGATTGTCAGAGTGTGTCAGAGAGAGTCAGAGAATGTCAGAGTGTGTCAGAGAGTAACAGAGAGTGATAGAGAGTGATAGATAGTGTCAGAGAGTGTCAGAGACTGTCAGAGTGTGTCAGAGTTTGATAGAGAGTGAGAGAGAGTGTCTGAGAGTGTCAGAAAGTGTCAGACTGTGTCAGACAGTGTCAGAGAGTGATAGAGAGTGTGTGAGAGTGATGGAGAGTGTCAGAGAGTGAAGCAGAGTTTCTGAGAGTGTCAAACACTGTCAGAGAGTGATAGAGAGTGTCTGAGAGTGTCTGAGAGTGTCAGAGAGTGTCAGAGAGTGTCAGAGAGTGATAGAGAGTGATAGCGAGTGTCTGAGAGTGTCGTAGAGTGATAGAGAGTGTCTGAGATTGTCAGAGAGTGATAGAGAGTGTCTGAGAGTGTCAGAGAGTGATAGAGAGTGATAGAGAGTGACAGAGAGTGTCAGAGAGTGTCAGTGAGTGATAGAGAGTGATAGAGAGTGTCAGAGCGTTTCAGAGTGTGTCAGAGAATGTCAGAGTGTGTCAGAGAGTAACAGAGAGTGTCAGAGAGTGATAGAGAGTGTCAGAGAGTGTCAGAGAGTGTCAGAGACTGTCAGAGTGTGTCAGAGTGTGTCAGAGTTTGATAGAGATTGAGAGAGAGTGTCTGAGAGTGTCAGAAAGTGTCAGACTGTGTCAGAGAGTGATAGAGAGGATTAGAGAGTGTCTGAGAATGTCAGATTGTGTCAGAGCGTGTAAGAGAGTGATATCGAGTGTCAGTGAGTGATAGAGAGTGTCTGAGAGTGTCAGAGATTGATAGAGAGTTTCTGAGAGTGTCAGAGAGTGATATAGAGTGTCAGAGAGTGATAGAAAGTGTCAGAGATTGTCAGAGTGTGTCAGAGAGTGTCAGAGAATGTCAGAGTGTGTCAGAGAGTAACAGAGAGTGATAGAGAGTGATAGAGAGTGTCAGAGAGTGTCAGAGACTGTCAGAGTGTGTCAGAGTTTGATAGAGAGTGAGAGAGAGTGTCTGAGAGTGTCAGAAAGTGTCAGACTGTGTCAGACTGTGTCAGAGAGTGATAGAGAGTGTGTGAGAGTGATGGAGAGTGTCTGAGAGTGAAGGAGAGTGTCTGAGAGTGTCAGACACTGTCAGAGAGTGATAGAGGGTGTCTGAGAGTGTCTGAGAGTGTCAGAGAGTGATATAGAGTGTCAGAGAGTGATAGAATGTGTCAGAGATTGTCAGAGTGTGTCAGAGAGTGTCAGAGAATGTCAGAGTGTGTCAGAGAGTAACAGAGAGTGATAGAGAGTGATAGAGAGTGTCAGAGAGTGTCAGAGATTGTCAGAGTGTGTCAGAGAGTGTCAGAGAATGTCAGAGTGTGTCAGAGAGTAACAGAGAGTGATGGAGAGTGATAGAGAGTGTCAGAGGGTGTCAGAGACTGTCAGAGTGTGTCAGAGTTTGATAGAGAGTGAGAGAGAGTGTCTGAGAGTCTCAGAAAGTGTCAGACTGTGTCAGACAGTGTCAGAGAGTGATAGAGAGTGTCTGAGAGTGATGGAGAGTGTCTGAGAGTGAAGGAGAGTGTCTGAGAGTGTCAGACACTGTCAGAGAGTGATAGAGAGAGTCTGAGAGTGTCTGAGAGTGTCAGAGAGTGTCAGAGAGTGTCAGAGAGTGATAGAGAGAGATAGCGAGTGTCTGAGAGTGTCGTAGAGTGATAGAGAGTGTCTAAGAGTGAAAGAGAGTGATAGAGAGTGATAGAGAGTGTCAGAGCGTTTCAGAGTGTGTCAGAGAATGTCAGAGTGTGTCAGAGAGTAACAGAGAGTGATAGAGAGTGATAGAGAGTGTCAGTGAGTGATAGAGAGTGTCTGAGAGTGTCAGAGATTGATAGAGAGTGTCTGAGAGTGTCAGATAGTGATAGAGAGTGTCAGAGAGTGATAGAAAGTGTCAGAGATTGTCAGAGTGTGTCAGAGAGTGTCAGAGAATGTCAGAGTGTGTCAGAGAGTAACAGAGAGTGATAGAGAGTGATAGAGAGTGTCAGAGAGTGTCAGAGAGTGTCAGAGACTGTCAGAGTGGGTCAGAGTTTGATAGAGAGTGAGAGAGAGTGTCTGAGAGTGTCAGAAAGTGTCAGAGTGTGTCAGAGAGTGTCAGCGAGTGATAGAGAGTGATAGAGAGTGTCTGAGAGTGATGGAGAGTGTCTGAGAGTGAAGGAGAGTGTCTGAGAGTGTCAGACACTGTCAGAGAGTGATAGAGAGTGATAGAGCGTGTCAGAGAGTGTCAGAGAGTGTCAGAGAGTGATAGAGAGTGATAGCGAGTGTCTGAGAGTGTCAGAGAGTGTCAGAGTGTGTCAGAGAGTGATAGAGAGAGTCTGAGAGTGTCACAGAGTGATGGAGAGTGTCTGAGTGTGTCAGAGAGTGATAGAGAGTGTCAAATTGTGTCAGAGAGTGAAAGAGAGTGATAGAGAGTGTCAGAGAGTTTCAGAGTGTGTCAGAGAGTGTCAGAGAGTGATAGAGAGTGATAGCGAGTGTCTGAGAGTGTCAGAGAGTGTCAGAGTGTGTCAGAGAGTGTCAGAGAGTGATAGAGAGAGTCTGAGAGTGTCACAGAGTGATGGAGAGTGTCTGAGTGTGTCAGAGAGTGATAGAGAGTGTCAAATTGTGTCAGAGAGTGAAAGAGAGTGATAGAGAGTGTCAGAGAGTTTCAGAGTGTGTCTGAGAGTGTCTGAGAGTGACAGAGAGTGTCTGAGGGTGTCAATCAGTGTCAGAGAGTGATAGAGAGTGTCTGAGAGTGTCTGAGAGTGTCAGAGAGTGTCAGAGAGTGATAGAGAGTGATAGCGAGTGTCTGAGAGTGTCTGAGAGTGTCATAGAGTGATAGAGAGTGTCTGAGAGTGTCAGAGAGTGATAGAGAGTGTCTGAGAGTGTCATAGAGTGACAGAGAGTGTCAGAGAGTGTCAGAGAGTGATAGAGAGTGTCAGAGCGTTTCAGAGTGTGTCAGAGAATGTCAGAGTATGTCAGAGATTAACAGAGAGTGATAGAGAGTGATAGAGAGTGTCAGAGACTGTCAGAGTGTGTCAGAGTTTGATAGAGATTGAGAGAGAGTGTCTGAGAGTGTCAGAAAGTGTCAGACTGTGTCAGAGAGTGATAGAGAGTGATAGAGAGTGTCTGAGAATGTCAGATTGTGTCAGAGCGTGTAAGAGAGTGATAGAGAGTGTCAGTGAGTGATAGAGAGTGTCTGAGAGTGTCAGAGATTGATAGAGAGTGTCTGAGAGTGTCAGAGAGTGACAGAGTGTCAGAGAGTGATAGAAAGTGTCAGAGAGTGTCAGAGAGTGATAGAAAGTGTCAGAGATTGTCAGAGTGTGTCAGAGAGTGTCAGAGAATGTCAGAGTGTGTCAGAGAGTAACTGAGAGTGATAGAGAGTGATAGAGAGTGTCAGAGAGTGTCAGAGACTGTCAGACTGTGTCAGAGTTTGATAGAGAGTGAGAGAGAGTGTCTGAGAGTGTCAGAAAGTGTCAGACTGTGTCAGACAGTGTCAGAGAGTGATAGAGAGTGTGTGAGAGTGATGGAGAGTGTCTGAGAGTGAAGGAGAGTGTCTGAGAGTGTCAGACACTGTCAGAGAGTGATAGAGAGTGTCTGAGAGTGTCAGAGAGTGTCAGAGAGTGATAGCGAGTGTCTGAGAGAGTCAGAGAGTGTCAGAGTGTGTCAGAGAGTGTCAGAGAGTGATAGAGAGTGTCTGAGAGTGTCATAGAGTGATAGAGAGTGTCTGAGAGTGTCAGAGAGTGATAGAGAGTGTCAGAGCGTTTCAGAGTGTGTCAGAGAATGTCAGAGTGTGTCAGAGAGTAACAGAGAGTGATAGAGAGTGATAGAGAGTGTCAGTGAGTGATAGAGAGTGTCTGAGAGTGTCAGAGATTGATAGAGAGTGTCTGAGAGTGTCAGAGAGTGATAGAGAGTGTCAGAGAGTGATAGAAAGTGTCAGAGATTGTCAGAGTGTGTCAGAGAGTGTCAGAGAATGTCAGAGAGTGTCAGAGAGTAACAGAGAGTGATAGAGAGTGATAGAGAGTGTCAGAGAGTGTCAGAGAGTGTCAGAGACTGTCAGAGTGGGTCAGAGTTTGATAGAGAGTGAGAGAGAGTGTCTGAGATTGTCAGAAAGTGTCAGAGTGTGTCAGAGAGTGTCAGAGAGTGATAGAGATTGTCTGAGAGTGATGGAGAGTGTCTGAGAGTGAAGGAGAGTGTCTGAGAGTGTCAGACACTGTCAGAGAGTGATAGAGAGTGATAGAGCGTGTCAGAGAGTGTCAGAGAGTGATAGAGAGTGATAGCGAGTGTCTGAGAGTGTCAGAGAGTGTCAGAGTGTGTCAGAGAGTGTCAGAGAGTGATAGAGAGAATCTGAGAGTGTCACAGAGTGATAGAGAGTGTCAAATTGTGTCAGAGAGTGAAAGAGAGTGATAGAAAGTGTCAGAGAGTTTCAGAGTGTGTCAGAGAGTGTCAGAGAGTGATAGAAAGTGTGAGAGAGTAATAGAGAGTGTCTGAGAGTGTCTGAGAGTGACAGAGAGTGTCTGAGGGTGTCAATCAGTGTCAGAGAGTGATAGAGAGTGTCAGAGAGTTTCATAGAGTGATAGATAGTGACAGAGAGTGTCAGAGAGTGATATAGAGTGATAGAGAGTGTCTGATAGTGTCTGAGAGAGTCTGAGAGTGTCAGGGAGTATCTGAGAGTGTCAGAGAGTGTCTGACAGTGTCAGAGAGTGATGGAGATTGAAAGAGACTGTCTGAGATTATCTGAGAGTTTCAGAGAGTGTCAGAGTGTGATGGAAAGTGTCAGAGAGTCTCTGAGAGATTCAGAGAGTGATAGAGATTGATAGAGAGTGTCTGAGTGTGTCAGAGTGTGTCAGAGAGTGTCCGAGAGTGATAGAGAGTGTCAGAGAGTGATAGAGAGTGTCTGAGAGTGTCAGAGAGTGTCAGAGAGTGATAGAGAGTGTCTGAGAGTGTCTGAGACAGTCAGAGTGTGTCAGAGAGTGATAGAGAGTGATAGAGAGTGTGTGAGAGTGTCAGAGACTTTCATAGAGTGTTAAGTGGTGTCAGAGAGTGTCAGAGAGTGATATAGATTGATAGAGTGCGTCTGAGAGTCTCCGATAGTCTGAGAGTGTCAGAAAGTGTCTGAGAGTGTCAGGGAGTCTCTGAAAGTGTCAGAGAGTGTCTGAAAGTTTCAGAGAGTCATAGAGAGTGTCAGAGAGTGTCTGAGATTGTCCGAGAGTGTCAGAGAGTGATGGAGAGTGTCAGAGAGTGTCAGGAGGTGTCAGAGTGTATCAGAGAGTGTCAGAGTGTATCAGAGAGTGTCAGAGAGTGTCATAGATTGATAGTGAGTGGTAGAGAGTGTCTGAGAGTGTCGGAAAGTGTCAGAGAGTGTCAGAGAGTGATGGAGAGTGTCAGAGAGTGTCAGAGAGAGTCAGAGTGTGCCAGAGAGTGATAGAGAG
Organism: Heterodontus francisci; assembly: GCF_036365525.1. Lineage (NCBI taxonomy): Eukaryota > Metazoa > Chordata > Chondrichthyes > Heterodontiformes > Heterodontidae > Heterodontus > Heterodontus francisci. The sequence continues at coordinate 1,348,285 of NW_027141280.1, forward strand.
TGTCTGAGAGTTTCATCGAGTGATAGATAGTGACAGAGAGTGTCAGAGAGTGATATAGAGTGATAGAGGGTGTCTGATAGTGTCTGAGAGAGTCTGAGAGTGTCAGAGAGTATCTGAGAGTGTCAGAGAGTGTCTGACAGTGTCAGAGAGTGATGGAGATTGAAAGAGTCTGTCTGAGATTATCTGAGAGTTTCAGAGAGTGTCAGAGTGTGATAGAAAGTGTCAGAGAGTGTCTGAGAGATTCAGAGAGTGATAGAGAGTGATAGAGAGTGTCTGAGAGTGTCAGAGAGTGTCTGAGAGTATCTGAGTGTGATGGAGAGTGCAAGAGATTGTCATAGAGAATCTGAGAGTGTTAGGGAGTGATAGGGAGTGTCATAGAGAGATAGAGAGTGAAAGTGAGTGTCTGAGAGTGTCAGAGATTGTCAGACAGTGTCAGAGAGTGATAGAAAGTGTCTGAGACTGTCTGAGAGTCTCTGAGAGTGTCAGCGAGTGATAGGAAGTGTCAGAGAGTGTCTGAGAATGTCAGAGAGTGATAGAAAGTGTCTGAGAGTGTCTGAGAGTGTCAGAGAGTTTCAAACAGTGTCAGAGAGTGATAGAAAGTGACAGAGAGTGTCTGAGAGTGTCAGAGAGTGACAGAAAGTGTCAGAGAGTGTCTGAGAGGGTCTGAGAGAGTCAGAGAGTGTCTGAGAGTGTCAGAGTTTCAGAGAGTGTCATAGAGTGATAGAGAGTGGTAGAGAATGGTAGAGAGTGTCAGAGAGTGACAGAGAGTGTCAGTGATTGTCAGAGAGTGATAGAAAGTGTCAGAGTGTGATAGAGAGTGTCAGAGAGTTTCAGAGAGTGATAGAGAGTTTCAGAGAGTGACAGAGAGTGGTAGAGAATGGTAGAGATTGTCAGAGAGTGACAGAGAGTGTCAGAGAGTGATAGAAAGTGTCAGAGTGTGATCGAGAGTGTCAGAGAGTTTCAGAGAGTGATAGAGAGTTTCAGAGAGTGCCTGAGAGTGTCACTGTGTGTCAGGCAGTGTCAGAAAGTGATATAGAGTGTTAGAAAGTGTCAGAGAGTGATAGAGAGTGTCTGAGATTGTCAGAGAGTGATAGAGAGTGTCTGAGATTGTCTGAGAGTGTCAGAGATTGTCAGAGAGTGATAGAGAGTGATAGCGAGTGTCTGAGAGTGTCAGAGAGTGTCAGAGTGTGTCAGAGAGTGTCAGAGAGTGATAGAGAGTGTCTGAGGGTGTCAATCAGTGTCAGAGAGTGATAGAGAGTGTCAGAGAGTTTCATAGAGTGATAGATAGTGACAGAGAGTGTCAGAGAGTGATATAGAGTGATAGAGAGTGTCTGATATTGTCTGAGAGAGTCTGAGAGTGTCAGGGAGTATCTGAGAGTGTCAGAGAGTGTCTGACAGTGTCAGAGAGTGATGGAGATTGAAAGAGACTGTCTGAGATTATCTGAGAGTTTCAGAGAGTGTCAGAGTGTGATAGAAAGTGTCAGAGAGTCTCTGAGAGATTCAGAGAGTGATAGAGAGTGATTGAGAGTGTCTGAGTGTGTCAGAGTGTGTCAGAGAGTGTCCGAGAGTGATAGAGAGTGTCAGAGAGTGATAGAGAGTGTCTGAGAGTGTCAGAGAGTGATAGAGAGTGTCGGAGAGTGTCTGAGACAGTCAGAGTGTGTCAGAGAGTGATAGAGAGTGATAGAGAGTGTGTGAGAGTGTCACAGACTTTCATAGAGTGTTAAATAGTGTCAGAGAGTGTCAGAGAGTGATATAGATTGATAGAGAGCGTCTGAGAGTCTCCGATAGTCTGAGAGTGTCAGAAAGTGTCTGAGAGTGTCAGGGAGTTTCTGAAAGTGTCAGAGAGTGTCTGAAAGTTTCAGAGAGTCATAGAGAGTGTCAGAGAGTGTCTGAGATTGTCCGAGAGTGTCAGAGAGTGATGGAGAGTGTCAGAGAGTGTCAGGAGGTGTCAGAGTGTATCAGAGAGTGTCAGAGTGTATCAGAGAGTGTCAGAGAGTGTCATAGATTGATAGTGAGTGGTAGAGAGTGTCTGAGAGTGTCGGAAAGTGTCAGAGAGTGTCAGAGAGTGATGGAGAGTGTCAGAGAGTGTCAGAGAGAGTCAGAGTGTGCCAGAGAGTGATAGAGAGTGTCAGAGAGTTTCATAGAGTGATAGATAGTGACAGAGAGTGTCAGAGAGTGATATAGAGTGATAGAGGGTGTCTGATAGTGTCTGAGAGAGTCTGAGAGTGTCAGAGAGTGTCAGAGAGTATCTGAGAGTGTCAGAGAGTGTCAGAGAGTGTCTGACAGTGTCAGAGAGTGATGGAGATTGAAAGAGACTGTCTGAGATTATCTGAGAGTTTCAGAGAGTGTCAGAGTGTGATAGAAAGTGTCAGAGAGTGTCTGAGAGATTCAGAGAGTGATAGAGAGTGATAGAGAGTGTCTGAGAGTGTCAGAGAGTGTCTGAGAGTATCTGAGTGTGATGGAGAGTGCAAGAGATTGTCATAGAGAATCTGAGAGTGTTAGGGAGTGATAGGGAGTGTCATAGAGAGATAGAGAGTGAAAGTGAGTGTCTGAGAGTGTCAGAGATTGTCAGACAGTGTCAGAGAGTGATAGAAAGTGTCTGAGACTGTCTGAGAGTCTCTGAGAGTGTCAGCGAGTGATAGGAAGTGTCAGAGAGTGTCTGAGAATGTCAGAGAGTGATAGAAAGTGTCTGAGAGTGTCTGAGAGTGTCAGAGAGTTTCAAACAGTGTCAGAGAGTGATAGAAAGTGACAGAGAGTGTCTGAGAGTGTCAGAGAGTGACAGAAAGTGTCAGAGAGTGTCTGAGAGGGTCTGAGAGAGTCAGAGAGTGTCAGAGAGTGTCAGAGTGTCAGAGAGTGTCATAGAGTGATAGAGAGTGGTAGAGAATGGTAGAGAGTGTCAGAGAGTGACAGAGATTGTCAGTGATTGTCAGAGAGTGATAGAAAGTGTCAGAGTGTGATAGAGAGTGTCAGAGAGTTTCAGAGAGTGATAGAGAGTTTCAGAGAGTGACAGAGAGTGGTAGAGAATGGTAGAGATTGTCAGAGAGTGACAGAGAGTGTCAGAGAGTGATAGAAAGTGTCAGAGTGTGATCGAGAGTGTCAGAGAGTTTCAGAGAGTGATAGAGAGTTTCAGAGAGTGCCTGAGAGTGCCACTGTGTGTCAGGCAGAGTCAGAAAGTGATATAGAGTGTTAGAAAGTGTCAGAGAGTGATAGAGAGTGTCAGAGTGTCTGAGAGTGTCAGAGAGTGATAGAGAGTGTCTGAGAGTGTCTGAGAGTGTCTGAGAGTGTCAGAGAGTGTCAGAGAGTGATAGAGGGTGATAGCGAGTGTCTGAGAGTGTCAGAGTGTGTCAGAGAGTGATAGAGAGTGTCTGAGAGTGTCATAGAGTGATAGAGAGTGTCTGAGAGTGTCAGAGAGTGTCAGAGAGTGATAGCGAGTGTCTGAGAGTGTCAGAGAGTGTCAGAGTGTGTCAGAGAGTGTCAGAGAGTGATAGAGAGTGTCTGAGAGTGTCATAGAGTGACAGAGAGTGTCAGAGAGTGTCAGAGAGTGTCAGAGAGTGATAGAGAGTGATAGAGAGTGTCAGAGCGTTTCAGAGTGTGTCAGAGAATGTCAGAGTGTGTCAGAGAGTAACAGAGAGTGATAGAGAGTGATAGAGAGTGTCAGAGAGTGTCAGAGAGTGTCAGAGACTGTCAGAGTGTGTCAGAGTGTGTCAGAGTGTGTCAGAGTTTGATAGAGATTGAGAGAGAGTGTCTGAGAGTGTCAGAAAGTGTCAGACTGTGTCAAAGAGTGATAGAGAGTGATAGAGAGTGTCTGAGAATGTCAGATTGTGTCAGAGCGTGTAAGAGAGTGATAGTGAGTGTCAGTGAGTGATAGAGAGTGTCTGAGAGTGTCAGAGATTGATAGAGAGTGTCTGAGAGTGTCAGAGAGTGATATAGAGTGTCAGAGAGTGATAGAAAGTGTCAGAGATTGTCAGAGTGTGTCAGAGAGTGTCAGAGAATGTCAGAGTGTGTCAGAGAGTAACAGAGAGTGATAGAGAGTGATAGAGAGTGTCAGAGAGTGTCAGAGACTATCAGAGTGTGTCTGAGTTTGATAGAGAGTGAGAGAGAGTGTCTGAGAGTGTCAGAAAGTGTCAGACTGTGTCAGACAGTGTCAGAGAGTGATAGAGAGTGTGTGAGAGTGATGGAGAGTGTCTGAGAGTGAAGGAGAGTGGCTGAGAGTGTCAGACACTGTCAGAGAGTGATCGAGAGTGTCTGAGAGTGTCTGAGAGTGTCAGAGAGTGTCAGAGAGTGATAGAGAGTGATAGCGAGTGTCTGAGAGTGTCAGAGAGTGTCAGAGTGTGTCAGAGAGTGTCAAAGAGTGATAGAGAGTGTCTGAGAGTGTCGTAGAGTGATAGAGAGTGTCTGAGAGTGTCAGAGAGTGTTGGAGAGTGTCTGAGAGTGTCAGAGAGTGATAGAGAGTGATAGAGAGTGATAGAGAGTGTCAGAGCGTTTCAGAGTGTGTCAGAATATGTCAGAGTGTGTCCGAGAGTAACAGAGAGTGATAGAGAGTGATAGAGAGAGTCACAGAGTGATAGAGTGTGCCAGAGAGTGTCTGAGAGTGTCAGAGAGGGTCAGAGAGGTTCAGAGAGTGTCAGAGAGTGTGACAGAGCGTCAGAGAGGGTCAGAGAGTGTGCGAGTGTCAGAGAGGGTCAGAGAGGTTCAGAGAGTGTCAGAGAGTGTGAAAGAGTGTCAGAGAGGGTCAGAGAGTGTGCGAGTGTCAGAGAGTGTCTGAGAGTCTCTGAGAGTGTCAGAGAGTGTCTGAGAGTATCTGAGTGTGATGGAGAGTGCAAGAGATTGTCCTAGAGAATCTGAGAGTGTTAGGGAGTGATAGGGAGTGTCGTAGAGAGATAGAGAGTGAAAGTGAGTGTCTGAGAGTGTCAGAGATTGTCAGACAGTGTCAGAGAGTGATAGAAAGTGTCTGAGACTGTCTGAGAGTCTCTGAGAGTGTCAGCGAGTGATAGGAAGTGTCAGAGAGTGTCTGAGAATGTCAGAGAGTGATAGAAAGTGACAGAGAGTGTCTGAGAGTGTCAGAGAGTGATAGAAAGTGACAGAGAGTGTCTGAGAGTGTCAGAGAGTGACAGAAAGTGTCAGAGAGTGTCTGAGAGGGTCTGAGAGAGTCAGAGAGTGTCTGAGAGTGTCAGAGAGTGTCAGAGAGTGTCATAGAGTGATAGAGAGTGGTAGAGAATGGTCGAGAGTGTCAGAGAGTGACAGAGAGTGTCAGTGATTGTTAGAGAGTGATAGAAAGTGTCAGAGTGTGATAGAGAGTGTCAGAGAGTTTCAGAGAGTGATAGAGAGTTTCAGAGAGTGACAGAGAGTGGTAGAGAATGGTAGAGATTGTCAGAGAGTGACAGAGAGTGTCAGAGAGTGATAGAGAGTTTCAGAGAGTGCCTGAGAGTGTCAGTGTGTGTCAGGCAGTGTCAGAAAGTGATATAGAGTGTTAGAGAGTGTCAGAGAGTGATAGAGAGTGTCTGAAAGTGTCAGAGAGTGACATAAAGTGTCAGAGAGTGTCTGAGAGGGTCTGAGAGAGTCAGAGAGTGTCTGAGAGTGTCAGAGACTGTCAGAGTGTGTCAGAGAGTAACAGAGAGTGATAGAGAGTGATAGAGAGTGTCAGAGAGTGTCAGAGAGTGTCAGAGACTGTCAGAGTGGGTGAGAGTTTGATAGAGAGTGAGAGAGAGTGTCTGAGAGTGTCAGAAAGTGTCAGAGTGTGTCAGAGAGTGTCAGAGAGTGATAGAGAGTGATAGAGAGTGTCTGAGAGTGATGGAGAGTGTCTGAGAGTGAAGGAGAGTGTCTGAGAGTGTCAGACACTGTCAGAGAGTGATAGAGAGTGATAGAGAGTGATAGAGCGTGTCAGAGAGTGTCAGAGAGTGTCAGAGAGTGATAGAGAGTGATTGCGAGTGTCAGAGAGTGTCAGAGTGTGTCAGAGAGTGTCAGAGAGTGATAGAGAGAGTCTGAGAGTGTCACAGAGTGATGGAGAGTGTCTGAGTGTGTCAGAGAGTGATAGAGAGTGTCAAATTGTGTCAGAGAGTGAAAGAGAGTGATAGAGAGTGTCAGAGAGTTTCAGAGTGTGTCAGAGAGTGTCAGAGAGTGATAGAAAGTGTCAGAGAGTAATAGAGAGTGTCTGAGAGTGTCTGAGAGTGACAGAGAGTGTCTGAGGGTGTCAATCAGTGTCAGAGAGTGATAGAGAGTGTCTGAGATTGTCAGAGATTGTCAGATTGTGTCAGAGTGTGCCAGAGAGTGATAGAGAGTGTCAGAGAGTTTCATAGATTGATAGATAGTGACAGAGAGTGTCAGAGAGTGATATAGAGTGATAGAGAGTGTCTGATAGTGTCTGAGAGAGTCTGAGAGTGTCAGGGAGTATCTGAGAGTGTCAGAGAGTGTCTGACAGTGTCAGAGAGTGATGGAGATTGAAAGAGACTGTCTGAGATTATCTGAGAGTTTCAGAGAGTGTCAGAGTGTGATAGAAAGTGTCAGAGAGTCTCTGAGAGATTCAGAGAGTGATAGAGAGTGATAGAGAGTGTCTGAGTGTGTCAGAGTGTGTCAGAGAGTGTCCAAGAGTGATAGAGAGTGTCAGAGAGTGGTAGAGAGTGTCAGAGAGTGATAGAGAGTGTCTGAGAGTGTCTGAGAGTGTCAGAGAGTGTCAGAGAGTGATAGAGAGTGTCTGAGAGTGCCTGAGACAGTCAGAGTGTGTCAGAGAGTGATAGAGAGTGATAGAGAGTGTGTGAGAGTGTCAGAGACTTTCATAGAGTGTTAAATAGTGTCAGAGAGTGTCAGAGAGTGATATAGAGTGATAGAGAGCGTCTGAGAGTCTACGATAGTCTGAGAGTGTCAGAAAGTGTCTGAGAGTGTCAGGGAGTGTCTGAAAGTTTCAGAGAGTCATAGAGAGTGTCAGAGAGTGTCTGAGATTGTCAGAGAGTGTCAGAGAGTGATGGAGAGTGTCAGAGAGTGTCAGGAAGTCTCAGAGTGTATCAGAGAGTGTCAGAGTGTATCAGAGAGTGTCAGAGAGTGTCAGAGATTGATAGAGAGTGGTAGAGAGTGTCTGAGAGTGTCGGAAATTGTCAGAGAGTGTCAGAGAGGGATGGAGAGTGTCAGAGAGTGTCAGAGAGAGTCAGAGTGTGCCAGAGAGTAATAGAGAGTGTCAGAGAGTTTCATAGAGTGATAGATAGTGACAGAGAGTGTCAGAGAGTGATATAGAGTGATAGAGGGTGTCTGATAGTGTCTGAGAGAGTCTGAGAGTGTCAGAGAGTATCTGAGAGTGTCAGAGAGTGTCTGACAGTGTCAAAGAGTGATGGAGATTGAAGGAGACTGTCTGAGATTATCTGAGAGTTTCACAGAGTATCTGAGTGTGATGGAGAGTGCAAGAGATTGTCATAGAGAATCTGAGAGTGTTAGGGAGTGATAGGGAGTGTCATAGAGAGATAGAGAGTGAAAGTGAGTGTCTGAGAGTGTCAGAGATTGTCAGACAGTGTCAGAGAGTGATAGAAAGTGTCTGAGACTGTCTGAGAGTCTCTGAGAGTGTCAGCGAGTGATAGGAAGTGTCAGAGAGTGTCTGAGAATGCCAGAGAGTGATAGAAAGTGTCTGAGAGTGTCTGAGAGTGTCAGAGAGTGATAGAAAGTGACAGAGAGTGTCTGAGAGTGTCAGAGAGTGACAGAAAGTGTCAGAGAGTGTCTGAGAGGGTCTGAGAGAGTCAGAGAGTGTCTGAGAGTGTCAGAGAGTGTCATAGAGTGATAGAGAGTGGTAGAGAATGGTAGAGAGTGTCAGAGAGTGACAGAGAGTTTCAGTGATTGTCAGAGAGTGATAGAAAGTGTCAGGGAGTTTCAGAGAGTGATAGAGAGTGTCAGAGAGTTTCAGAGAGTGATAGAGAGTTTCAGAGAGTGACAGAGAGTGGTAGAGAATGGTAGAGATTGTCAGAGAGTGACAGAGAGTGTCAGAGAGTGATAGAGAGTTTCAGAGAGTGCCTGAGAGTGTCACTGTGTGTCAGGCAGAGTCAGAAAGTGATATAGAGTGTTAGAGAGTGTCAGAGAGTGATAGAGAGTGTCTGTGAGTGTCAGAGAGTGACGGAAAGTGTCAGAGAGTGTCTGAGAGGGTCTGAGAGAGTCAGAGAGTGTCTGAGAGAGTCAGAAAGTGTCAGAGAGTGTCATAGAGTGATAGAGAGTGGAAGAGAATGGTAGAGAGTGTCAGAGAGTGACAGAGCGTGTCAGTGATTGTCAGAGAGTGATAGAAAGTGTCAGAGTGTGATAGAGAGTGTCAGAGAGTTTCAGAGAGTGATAGAGAGTTTCAGAGAGTGACAGAGAGTGGTAGAGAATGGTAGAGATTGTCAGAGAGTGACATAGAGTGTCAGAGAGTGATAGAGAGTTTCAGAGAGTGCCTGAGAGTGTCACTGTGTGTCAGGCAGAGTCAGAAAGTGATATAGAGTGTTAGAGAGTGTCAGAGAGTGATAGAGAGTGCCTGAGAGTGTCACTGTGTGTCAGGCAGAGTCAGAAAGTGATATAGAGTGTTAGAGAGTGTCAGAGAGTGATAGCGAGTGTCTGAGAGTGTCAGAGAGTGTCAGAGTGTGTCAGAGAGTGTCAGAGAGTGATAGAGAGTGATAGAGAGTGTCTGAGAGTGTCATAGAGTGATAGAGAGTGTCTGAGAGTGTCAGAGAGTGATAGAGAGTGTCTGAGAGTGTCATTGAGTGACAGAGAGTGTCAGAGAGTGTCAGAGAGTGATAGAGAGTGATAGAGAGTGTCAGAGCGTTTCAGAGTGTGTCAGAGAATGTCAGAGTGTGTCAGAGAGTAACAGAGAGTGATAGAGAGTGATAGAGAGTGTCAGAGAGTGTCAGAGACTGTCAGAGTGTTTCAGAGTTTGATAGAGATTGAGAGAGAGTGTCTGAGAGTGTCAGAAAGTGTCAGACTGTGTCAGAGAGTGATAGAGAGTGATAGAGAGTGTCTGAGAATGTCAGATTGTGTCAGAGCGTGTAAGAGAGTGATAGAGAGTGTCAGTGAGTGATAGAGAGTGTCTGAGAGTGTCAGAGATTGATAGAGAGTGTCTGAGAGTGTCAGAGAGTGATAGAGAGTGTCAGAGAGTGATAGAAAGTGTCAGTGATTGTCAGAGTGTGTCAGAGAGTATCAGAGAATGTCAGAGTGTGTCAGAGAGTAACAGAGAGTGATAGAGAGTGATAGAGAGTGTCAGAGAATGTCAGAGACTGTCAGAGTGTGTCAGAGTTTGATAGAGAGTGAGAGAGAGTGTCTGAGAGCGTCAGAGAGTGTCAGAGAGTGTCAGAGAGTGTCAGAGAGTGTCTGAGAGCGTCTGAGAGTGTCAGAGAGTGATAGAGAGAGTCAGAGAGAGTCTGAGAGTGTCAGGGAGAGTCTGAGAGTGTCAGGGAGTGTCAGGCATTGATAGAGTGTGTCAGAGAGTGATATAAACATTCAGAGAGTGTCAGAGAGTGTCAGAGAGTGTCAGAGTGTGATAGAGAGTGCCAGAGAGAGATAGAGACCGCCAGAGAGTGCCAGAGAGTGTCTGATTGTGTCTGAGATTGTCAGAGAGTGTCAGAGAGTGATAGAGAGTGTCAGAGAGTGTCAGAGTGTGTCAGAGTGTGATAGAGAGTGCCAGAGAGTGATAGAGACCACCAGAGAGTGCCAGAGAGTGTCTGATTGTGTCTGAGATTGTCAGAGAGTGTCAGAGAGTGATAGAGAGTGCCAAAGAGTGCCAGAGAGTGTCTGAGTGTGTCTGAGTGTGTCTGAGAGTTTCTGAAAGTGTCAGAGAGTGTCAGAGAGTGACATAGAGTGTCTGAGAGTTTCTGATTGTGTCTGAGATTGTCAGAGAGTGTCAGAGAGTGGTAGAGAGTGGCAGTGAGTGTCTGAGAGTGTCTGAATGTGTCTGAGATTGTCAGAGAGTGTCAGAGAGTGAAAGAGAGTGTCAGAGAGTGTCAGAGAGTGTCAGCGTGTATCCAAGAGTGTCAGAGAGGGTCAGAGAGTATCAGAGAGTGTCAGCGTGTATCCGAGAGTGTCAGAGAGTGCCAGAGAGTGATAGAGAGAGATAGAGAGAGTCAAAGCGTGATAGAGAGTTTCAGAGAGTGATAGAGAGTGTCTGAGACTGTCTGAGAGTGTCTGAGAGTGTCAGAGTGTATCAGAGATTGTCAGAGATTGTCAGAGAGTGATAGAGAGTGTCAAAGTGTGTCAGAGAGTGAGACAGTGTGTCAGAGAGTGATAGAGTGTGTAAGAGAGTTTCAGAGAGGGCCTGAGAGTGTCAGAGAGTGATGGAAAGTGCCTGAGCGTGTCCGAGAGCGACAGATAGTGTCAGGGAGTGTCCGAGAGTGTCAGAGAGGGTCAGAGAGTGTCAGAGAGGGTCAGAGAGTGATAGAGTGTGATCGAGAGTGTCAGAGAGTGTCAGAGAGTGATAGAGAGTGTCAGAGAGTGTCAGAGAGTGATATCGAGTGCCGGAGAGTTGCAGAGACTGCCAGAGAGTGTCAGAGGGTGCAAGAGAGTGTCAGCGAGTGTCAGTGTGTGATCGAGTGTGTCAGAGTGTGATAGCGTGTGAAAGAGAGTGTCAGAGAGAGTCTGAGAGTGTCAGCGAGTGTCAGAGTGTATCCGCGAGCAACAGAGAGTGTCGGAGATTGCCAGAGTGTGTCAGAGAGCGATTGAGAGTTTCAGAGAGTGTCAGAGAGATATAGAGAGTGTCAGAGAGTGATATAGAGTGTCAGAGAGTGCGAGAGAGTGCCAGAGAGTGTCAGAGAGTGTCTGAGAGTGTCAGAGAGTATCAGAGAGTGATAGAGTATCAGAGAGTGTCTGAGAGTGTCTGTGAGTGTCTGTGAGTGTCAGAGTGTGTTCGAGAGTGTCAGAGAGTGATATAGAATGCCAGAGAGTGTCAGAGAGTGTGAGAGGGTGTCTGAGAGTGATAGAGAGTGTCAGAGAGTGATTGAGAGTGTCAGAGAGTGATAGAGTTTGACAGAGACTTTCTGAGAGTGCCTGAGAGTGTCAGAGACTGTCTGAAAATACGGAAGTATGTGGTTGAAGGCTATTTAGATCTTTGGATCAGTAATTGGCTTGCTGTAAGTAGACAGAGGGTGGTGGTTGATGGCAAATGTTCATCCTGGAGTTCTGTTTCTAGTGGTGTACCGCAAGCATCTGTTTTGGGGCCACTGCTGTTTGTCATTTTTATAAATGACCTGGATGTGGGTGTAGAAGGGTGGGTTAGTAAATTTGCGGATGACACTAAGGTCGGTGGAGTTGTGGATAGTGCCGAAGGATGTTGTAGGGTACAGAGGGACATAGATCGGCTGCAGAGCTGGGCTGAGAGATGGCAAATGGAGTTTAATGCGGAAAAGTGTGAGGTGATTCACTTTGGAAGGAGTAACAGGAATGCAGAGTACTGGGCTAATGGGAAGATTCTTGGTAGTGCAGATGAACAGAGACATCTTGGTTTCCAGGTACATAAATCCCTGAAAGTTGCTACCCAGGTTAATAGGGCTGTTAAGAAGGCATATGGTGTGTTAGCTTTTATAAGTAGGGGGGTCGAGTTTCGGAGCCACGAGGTCATGCTGCAGCTGTACAAAACTCTGGTGAGACCGCACCCGGAGTATTGTGTGCAGTTCTGGTCACCGCATTATAGGATGTATGTGGAAGCTTTGGAAAGGGTGCAAGAGGAGATTTTCTAGGATGTTGCCTGGTATGGAGGGAAGGTCTTCCGAGGAAAGGCTGAGGGACTTGAGGTTGTTTTCGTTGGAGAGAAGGAGGAGGAGAGGTGACTTAATAGAGACATATAAGATAATCAGAGGGTTAGATAGGGTGGGTAGTGAGAGTCTTTTTTCCTCGGATGGTGATGGCAAACACGAGGGGACTTAGCTTTAAGTTGAGGGGTGATAGATATCGGACAGATGTTCGAGGTAGTTTCATTATTCAGAGAGTAGTAGGGGCGTGCAACGCCCTGCCTGCAACAGTAGTAGACTCGCCAACTTTAAGGGTATTTAAGTGGTCATTGGATAGACATATGGATGAAAATGGAATAGTGTCGGTCAGATGGTTTCACAGTTCGGCGCAACATCGAGGGCCAAAGGGCCTGTACTGCGCTGTAATGTTCTAATTCTAATTCAAACGCCTTACTGAAATCCATTTACACCACATCCACGGCTTTACCCTCATCCACCTGTTTGTTCACCTTCTCAAAAAACTCAGTAAGTTTTGTGAGGCACGACCTACCCATCACAAAACCGTGCTGACTATCGCTAATGAACTTATTCTTTTCCAGATGATTATAAATCCTATCTCTGATAACCTTTTCCAACATTTTACCCACAACCGAAGTAAGGCTCAAAGGTCTATAATTACCAGGGCTGTCTCTACTCCCCTTCTTCAACAAGGCGACAACACTTGCTATCCTCCAGTCTTCCGGCACTATTCCTGTCGACAATGACGACATAAAGATCAAGGACAAAGGCTTTGCAATCTCCTCCCTGGCTTCCCAGAGAATCCTAGGATAAATCTGGCCCAGGGGACTTATCTATTTTCACACTTTCCAAAATTGCTAACAGCTCCTCCTTGTGAACCTCAATCCAATCTAGCCTAGTAGTCTGTATCTCAGTATTCTCCTCGACAACATTTTCTTTCTCTACTGTAAATACTGACGAAAAATATTCATTTAACGCTTCCCCTATCTCCTCTGATTCCACACACAACTTCCCACTACTATCCTTGATTGGCCCTAATCTAACTCCAGTCATTCTTTTATTCCTGATATACCTATAGAAAGCCTTAGGGATTTCCTTGTTCCTATCCGCCAATGACTTCTCGTGTCCTCTCCTCTCTCTTCTTCGCTCTCCCTTTAGATCCTTCCTGGCTAGCTTGTAACTCTCAAGCGCCCTAACTGAGCCTTCACGTCTCATCCTAACATAAGCCTTCTTCTTCCTCTTGACAAGCGCTTCAACTTCTTCAGTAAACCACGGCTCCCTCGCCCGACAACTTCCTCCCTGCCTCACAGGTACATACTTATCAAGGACACGCAGTAGCTGCTCCTTGAATAAGCTCCACATTTCGATGGTGCTCATCCCCTGCAGTTTCCTTCCCCATCCTACGCATCCTAAATCTTGCCTAATCGCATCATAATTTCCTTTCCCCCAGCTATAATTCTTGCCCTGCGGTATATACCTGTCCCTGCCCATCGCTAAGGTCAACCTAACCGAATTGTGATCACTATCACCAAAGGCACAGTGGCGCAGTGGTCAGCACCACAGCTCCAGCGACCCGGGTTCAATTCTGGGTACTGCCTGTGTGGAGTTTGCAAGTTCTCCCTGTGTCTGCGTGGGTTTTCTCCGGGTGCTCCGGTTTCCTCCCACAAGCCAAAAGACTTGCAGGTTGGTAGGTAAATTGGCCATTGTAAATTGCCCCTAGTATAGGTCGGTGGTAGGGAAATATAGGGACAGGTGGGGATGTGGTGGGAATATGGGGATTGGTGCAGGATGAGTAGAAAATGCGTGGTTGATGGTCGGCACAGACTCGGTGGGCCGAAGGGCCTGTTTCAGTGCTGTATCTCTAAACTAAACATCTAAATCTAACAGCTGGCCGAGTTCATTACCCAGTACCAAATCCAATGTGGCATCGCCCCTGGTTGGCCAGTCTACATACTGTGTCAGAAAACCCTCCTGCACACACTGGACAAAAACTGACCCATCTAAAGTACTCGAACTATAGTATTTCCAGTCAATATTTGGAAAGTTAAAGTCCCCCATAACAACTACCCTGTTACTCTCGCTCCTGTCGAGAATCATCTTCGCTATCCTTTCCTCTACATCTCTGGAACTATTCGGAGGTCTAGAGAAGACTCCCAACAGGGTGACCTCTCCTCTCCTGTTTCTAACCTCGGCCCATACTACCTCAGTAGACGAGTCCTCAAATGTCCTTTCTGCCGCCGTAATACTCTCCTCGATTAACAATGCCACCCCCACCACCCCCCCTCTCTTTTACCATCTTTTCTGTTCTTACTGAAACATCTAAATCCCGGAACCTGCAACATCCATTCCTGTCCCTGCTCCACCCATGTCTCTGAAATGGCCACAACATCGAGATCCCAGGTACCAATCCATGCTGCCAGCTCGCCCACCTTATTTTGGATGCTCCTGGCTTTGAAGTAGACACACTTTAATCCAAGTTCTTGCTTGCCAGTGCCCTCTTGCGTCCTTGTAACCTTATCCCTGACCTCACTACTCTCAACATCCTGTACACTGGAACTACAATTTAGGTTCCCAAACACCTGCTGAATTATTTTAAGCCCCCACGAAGAGCACGAGCAAATCTGCCCCCCAGGATATTGGTACCCCTCTGGTTCAGGTGAAGACCATCCTGTTTGTAGAGGTACCACCTACCCCAGAAAGAGCCCCAATTATCCAGGAAACCAAAACCCTCCCTCCTACACCATCCCTGCAGCCACGTGTTCAACTCCTCTCTCTCCCGATTCCTCGCTTCGCTAGCACGTGGCACGGGCAACAACCCAGAGATAACAACTCTGTTTGTTCTCGCTCGAAGCTTCCACCCTAGCTCCCTGAATTTCTGCCTTAAATCCCCATCTCTCTTCCTACCTATGTCGTTGGTGCCTATGTGGACCACGACTTGGGGCTGCTCCCCCTCCCCCTTAAGGATCCCAAAAACACGATTCGAGACATCACGAACCTGGGAGGCAACACACCAACCATGAGTCTCTCTCGTTCCCACAGAACCTCCTATCTGTTCCCCTAACTATGGAGTCCCCAATGACTAATGCTCTGCTCCTCTTCCCCCTTCCCTTCTGAGCAACAGGGACAGACTCTGTGCCAGAGACCTGTACCCCATTGCTTACCCCGGTAAGTCGTCCCCCCCAACAGTATCCAAAACGGTATACCTGTTGTTGAGGGAAACGGCCACAGGGGAACCCTGCACTGCCTGCTGGTTCCCTCTCCTTCTTCCCCTGACGGTAACCCATTTACCTACTTCTTTTACCTGAGGTGTGACTACCTCCCTGTAACTCCTGTCAATAACCCCCTCCGCCTCCCGAATGATCCGAAGTTCATCCAGCTCCAGTTCCCTAACGCGGTTCTCGAGGAGCTGGAGTTGGGTGCACTTCCCGCAGGTGCAGTCAGCAGGGACACTAAAGCAACTGCCCAAATATGTAACCTCACTTACCCAGCAGTCCCGCGTGCGCTCCGCCAACACACGAGAAATGGCTTCCGATTTCTTGGCACACTTTTCAAAGCTCAGCTCCCGCTGTTCTCTCTCTGGCTCTGTGGCTTCCGATTTCTTGGCACGCTTTTCAAATCTCTGCTGCCGCTGTTCTCTCGCTCTCTCTCTGTGACATCCGATTTCTTGGCGCGCTTTTCCAAGCTCAGCTCCCGCTTTTCTCTCTCTCTCTCTCTCTCTCTGTGGCTTCCGATTTCTTGGCGCGCTTTTCAAATCTCTGCTGCCGCTGTTCTCTCTCTCTCTCTCTGTGACATCCGATTTTTTGGCGCGCATTTCCAAGCTCTGCTCCCGCTGTTCTTTCTCTCTCTCTCTCTCTCTCTCTCTGTGACATCCGATTTCTTGGCGCGCTTTTCCAAGCTCAGCTCCCGCTGTTCTCTCTCTCTCTCTCTCTCTCTCTCTGTGACATCCGATTTCTTGGCGCGCTTTTCCAAGCTCAGCTCCCGCTGTTCTCTCTATCTCTCTGTGACATCCGATTTCTTGGCGCGCTTTTCAAAGCTTTGCTCCCGCTGTTCTCTCTCTCTCTCTCTCTGTGTGGCTTCCGATTTCTTGGTGCGCTTTTCCAAGCTCAGCTCCCGCTGTTCTCTCTATCTCTCTGTGACATCCGATTTCTTGGCGCGCTTTTCAAATCTGTGCTGCCGCTGTTCTCCCTCTCTCTCTCTCTGTGGCTTCCCATTTCTTGGTGCGCTTTTCAAAGCTCTGCTCCCGCTGTTCTCTCTCTCTCTCTCTCTGTGGCTTCCGACTTCTTGGCGCACATTTCAAAGCTCTGCTCCCGCTGTTCTCTCTCTCTCTGTGACAGAGAGTGTGAGAGAGAGTCAGAGAGAATCAGAGAGTGTCTGAGAGTGTTTGAGAGTGTCAGAAAAAGACTGAGAGAGATACAGAGTGATAGTGATACGGAGTGTCAGAGAGTGTCTGAGAGTGTCAGAAAATGTCTGAGAGTGATACAGAGTGATAGAGAGTGATAGAGAGAGATAGAGAGAGTTAGAGAGTGTCAGAGAGCGATAGAGAGTGTCAGAGAGTGTCAGAGAGTGCCAGAGAGTGTCAAAGAGTGCCAGAGAGTGTCAGAGAGTGACAGAGCGTGATAGAGAGAGTTAGAGAGTGTCAGAGAGCGATAGAGAGTGTCAGAGAGTGTCAGAGAGTGTCAGAGAGTGATAGAGAGTGTCAGAGAGAGATAGAGAGTGCCAGAGAGTGTCTGAGAGTGTCAGAAAGCGATAGAAAGTTTCAGAGAGTGTCTGCGAGTGTCAGAGTGTGTCAGACAGAGTCAGAGAGTGATAGAGAGTGTCACAGTGTCAGAGAGTGAAATAAACTTTCAGAGAGTGTCAGAGAGGGTCCGAGAGCGTCAGAGAGCGTCAGAGAGCGTGAGAGTGTGAGAGAGTGTGAGAGAGTGTCAGAGATTGTGAGAGTGTCAGAGAGTGTCAGAGAGTGATAGAGAGTGTCAGCGAGTGATAGAGTGGCAGAGAGTGTCTGAAAGTGTCAGAGAGTTTGAG
Organism: Heterodontus francisci; assembly: GCF_036365525.1. Classification (NCBI taxonomy): domain Eukaryota; kingdom Metazoa; phylum Chordata; class Chondrichthyes; order Heterodontiformes; family Heterodontidae; genus Heterodontus; species Heterodontus francisci. The sequence goes on from NW_027141280.1 coordinate 1,364,982, forward strand.
AGTGTCAGAGAGTGTCAGAGAGTGATAGAGAGCGTGTGAAAGTGTCAGAGAGTGATAGAGAGTTGCAGAGAGTGTCTGAAATTGTCAGAGAGTGTCAGAGAGTGTCAGAGAGGGATAGAGAGTGTCTGAGTGTGTCTGAGAGTGTCAGAGAGTGTCAGAGAGTGATAGAGAGTGTCTGAGACTGTCTGAGAGTGTCACATCGAGACAGAGAGTGATGGAGAGTGTCAGAGAGAGTCTGAGAGTGTTAGAGTGTATCAGAGAGTGTCAGAGAGTGAATGAGAGTGGTAGAGAGTGTCAGAGAGTGTCTGAGAGTGTCAGAGTGTATCAGAGAGTGTCAGAGAGTGATAGAGAGTGTCAGAGAGTGTCTGAGAGTGCCAGAGTGTATCAGAGAGTGTCCGAGAGTGATAGAGAGTGATAGAGAGTGTCAGAGAGTGATAGAGTGTGCCAGAGAGTGTTTGAGAATGTGAAAGAGTGTCAGAGAATGTCAGAGAGTGTGAAAGAGTGTCAGAGAGTGTCAGAGAGTGTCAGAGAGTGTCAAAGAGTGATTGAGAGTGATTGAGAGTGATTGAGAATGATTCACAGTGATAGAGAGTGTTAGAGAGTGTCAGAGAGTGATAGAGTGTGCCAGAGAGTGTTTGAGAGTGTGAAAGAGTGTCAGAGAGTGTCAGAGAGTGCGAAAGTGTGTCAGAGAGTGGCAGAGAGTGTGCGAGTGTCAGAGAGTGTCAGAGATTGATAGAGAGTGGCAGAGAGTGTCTGAAAGTGTCTGAAAGTGATAGAGAGTGTCAGAGAGTGTCAGAGAGTTTCAGAGAGTGTCAGAGAGTGATAGAGAGTGAGAGAGAGTGTCTGAAAGTGTCAGAGAGTGATATAGAGTGATAGAGAGTGGCAGAGAGTGTCTGAAAGTGTCAGAGAGTGATAGAGAGTGTCTGAGTGTGTCAGAGAGTGTCAGAGAGTGATAGTGTTTGTCAGAGAGTGACAGAGATTGTGAGAGAGGGTCAGGGAACGTCAGAGAGTGTGAGAGAATGTCAGAGAGTATGAGAGAGTGTCAGAGAGTGTCAGAGAGTGTGAGAGTGTCAGAGAGTGTGTGAGTGTCAGAGAGTGTCAGATCGTGTCAGATAGTGTCAGAGAGTGTCAGAGAGGGACAGAGCGTGAAAGAGAGTGTCAGAGAGTGTGAGAGATGTCAGAGAGTGTGAGAGTGTCAGAGAGTGTCAGAGAGTGATAGAGAGTAGCAGAGAGTGTCTGAAAGTGTCAGAGAGTGTCAGAGAGTGATAGAGAGTGTCAGAGAGTGTCAGAGAGTGATAGAGAGTGTCAGAGAGTGTCAGAGAGTGATAGAGAGTGTCAGAGAGTCTCAGAGTGTCAGGGAGGGTCAGAGTGTGTCACAGAGTGTGAGAGAGGATCAGAGAGAGTGTCAGAGAGTTTCAGATAGTGATAGAGAGTGTCAGAGAGTGGCACAGAGTTTCAGAGAGCGATAGAGAGTGATAGAGAGTGGCAGAGAGTGTCTGAAAGTGTCAGAGAGTGCCTGAGTGTGTCAGAGAGTGACAGAGAGTGTCAGAGAGGGTCTGAGAGTGATAGAGAGCGATAGAGAGTGTCAGAGAGTGTCTGAGTGTGTATGAGATTGTCAGAGAGTGTCAGAGAGAGATAGAGAGTGTCAGAGTGTATTAGAGAGTATCAGTGAGTGTCAGAGAGTGTCAGAGATTGTCAGATAGTGATCGAGAGTGTCTGAGACTGTCTGAGAGTGTCAGCGAGTGTCAGATAGTGATAGAGAGTGTCAGAGAGTGTCTGAGAGTGTTAGAGTGTATCAGAGAGTGTCAGACAGTGTGAGAGAGTGAAAGAGTGCGGTAGAGAGTGTCTGAGTGTGTCAGAGTGTGTCTGAGAGTGTCACAGTGTATCAGAGTGTGTCAGAGAGTGATGGAGAGCGTAAGAGAGTGTCAGAGAGTGTCAGAGAGTGATAGACAGTGTCAGAGAGTGTCAGAGAGGGTCAGAGAGGTTCAGAGAGGGTCAGAGAGTGTGAAAGAGTGTCAGAGAGGGTCAGAGAGTGTTCGAGTGTCACAGAGTGTCAGAGAGTGACAGAGAGTGATAGAGAGTGGCACAGAGTGTCTGAAAGTGTCAGCGAGTGATAGAGAGTAATAGAGAGTGGCAGAGAATGTCTGAAAGTGTCAGAGAGTGTCAGAGAGTGATTGTGAGTGTCAGCGAGTGTCTGTGTGGGTCTGAGAGTGCCAGAGAGGGTCAGAGAGTTATAGAGAGGGTCAGAGAGTGTCAGAGAGTGTTAGAGGGTGTCAGAGAGTGACAGAGAGTGGCAGAGAGTGTCTGAAAGTGTCAGAGGGTGTCAGAGAGTGATAGAGTGTCAGAGAGTGTCTGATTGTGTCTGAGATTGTCAGAGATTATCAGAGAGTGATAGAGAGTGTCAGAGAGTGTCACAGTGTATCAGAGAGTATCAGAGAGTGTCAGAGAGTGATAGAGAGTGTCTGAGACTGTCTGAGAGTGTCAGATTGAGTCAGAGAGTGATAGAGAGTGTCAGAGAGTGTCTGAAAGTGTCAGAGGGTGTCAGAGAGTGATAGAGAGTGTCAGAGAGTGTCTGATTGTGTCTGAGATTGTCAGAGAGTGTCAGAGAGTGTCTGAGAGTGTCCGAGTGTATCAGAGAGTGTCAGAGAGTGATAGAGAGTGAGAGAGAGTGTCTGAGTGTGTCTGAGAGTATCTGAAAGTGCCAGAGAGTGTCAGAGAGTGTCAGAGAGTGATAGAGAGTGTCTGAGACTGTCTGAGAGTGTCACATCGAGACAGAGAGTGATAGAGAGTGTCAGAGAGAGTCTGAGAGTGTTAGAGTGTATCAGAGAGTGTCAGAGAGTGAATGAGAGTGGTAGAGAGTGTCAGAGAGTGTCTGAGAGTGTCAGAGTGTATCAGAGAGTGTCAGAGAGTGATAGAGAGTGTCAGAGAGTGTCTGAGAGTGCCAGAGTGTATCAGAGAGTGTCAGAGAGTGATAGAGAGTGATAGAGAGTGTCAGAGAGTGATAGAGTGTGCCAGAGAGTGTTTGAGAATGTGAAAGAGTGTCAGAGAATGTCAGAGAGTGTGAAAGAGTGTCAGAGAGTGTCAGAGAGTGTCAGAGAGTGTCAAAGAGTGATTGAGAGTGATTGAGAATGATTCACAGTGATAGAGAGTGTTAGAGAGTGTCAGAGAGTGATAGAGTGTGCCAGAGAGTGTTTGAGAGTGTGAAAGAGTGTCAGAGAGTGTCAGAGAGTGCGAAAGTGTGTCAGAGAGTGGCAGAGAGTGTGCGAGTGTCAGAGAGTGTCAGAGAGTGTCAGAGAGTGTCAGAGATTGATAGAGAGTGGCAGAGAGTGTCTGAAAGTGTCTGAAAGTGATAGAGAGTGTCAGAGAGTGTCAGAGAGTTTCAGAGAGTGTCAGAGAGTGATAGAGAGTGAGAGAGAGTGTCTGAAAGTGTCAGAGAGTGATATAGAGTGATAGAGAGTGGCAGAGAGTGTCTGAAAGTGTCAGAGAGTGATAGAGAGTGTCTGAGTGTGTCAGAGAGTGTCAGAGAGTGATAGTGTTTGTCAGAGAGTGACAGAGATTGTGAGAGAGGGTCAGGGAATGTCAGAGAGTGTGAGAGAATGTCAGAGAGTATGAGAGAGTGTCAGAGAGTGTCAGAGAGTGTGAGAGTGTCAGAGAGTGTGTGAGTGTCAGAGAGTGTCAGATCGTGTCAGATAGTGTCAGAGAGTGTCAGAGAGGGACAGAGCGTGAAAGAGAGTGTCAGAGAGTGTGAGAGATGTCAGAGAGTGTGAGAGTGTCAGAGAGTGTCAGAGAGTGTCAGAGAGTGTCAGAGAGTGATAGAGAGTGATAGAGAGTGGCAGAGAGTGTCTGAAAGTGTCAACGAGGGATATTGAGTGATAGAGACTGGCAGAGCGAGTCGGAGTCTGTCTGAGATTGTCAGAGAGTGTCAGAGAGTGATAGAGAGTGTCAGAGAGTCTCAGAGTGTCAGGGAGGGTCAGAGTGTGTCACAGAGTGTGAGAGAGGATCAGAGAGAGTGTCAGAGAGTTTCAGATAGTGATAGAGAGTGTCAGAGAGTGGCACAGAGTTTCAGAGAGTGATAGAGAGTGATAGAGAGTGGCAGAGAGTGTCTGAAAGTGTCAGAGAGTGCCTGAGTGTGTCAGAGAGTGACAGAGAGTGTCAGAGAGGGTCTGAGAGTGATAGAGAGCGATAGAGAGTGTCAGAGAGTGTCTGAGTGTGTATGAGATTGTCAGAGAGTGTCAGAGAGAGATAGAGAGTGTCAGAGTGTATTAGAGAGTATCAGTGAGTGTCAGAGAGTGACAGAGATTGTCAGATAGTGATCGAGAGTGTCTGAGACTGTCTGAGAGTGTCAGCGAGTGTCAGATAGTGATAGAGAGTGTCAGAGAGTGTCTGAGAGTGTTAGAGTGTATCAGAGAGTGTCAGACAGTGTGAGAGAGTGAAAGAGTGCGGTAGAGAGTGTCTGAGTGTGTCAGAGTGTGTCTGAGAGTGTCACAGTGTATCAGAGTGTGTCAGAGAGTGATGGAGAGCGTAAGAGAGTGTCAGAGAGTGTCAGAGAGTGATAGACAGTGTCAGAGAGTGTCAGAGAGGGTCAGAGAGGTTCAGAGAGTGTCAGAGAGTGTGAAAGAGTGTCAGAGAGGGTCAGAGAGTGTTCGAGTGTCACAGAGTGTCAGAGAGTGACAGAGAGTGATAGAGAGTGGCACAGAGTGTCTGAAAGTGTCAGCGAGTGATAGAGAGTAATAGAGAGTGGCAGAGAATGTCTGAAAGTGTCAGAGAGTGTCAGAGAGTGATCGTGAGTGTCAGCGAGTGTCTGTGTGGGTCTGAGAGTGCCAGAGAGGGTCAGAGAGTTATAGAGAGGGTCAGAGAGTGTCAGAGAGTGTTAGAGGGTGTCAGAGAGTGACAGAGAGTGGCAGAGAGTGTCTGAAAGTGTCAGAGGGTGTCAGAGAGTGATAGAGAGTGTCAGAGAGTGTCTGATTGTGTCTGAGATTGTCAGAGATTATCAGAGAGTGATAGAGAGTGTCAGAGAGTGTCACAGTGTATCAGAGAGTATCAGAGAGTGTCAGAGAGTGATAGAGAGTGTCTGAGACTGTCTGAGAGTGTCAGATTGAGTCAGAGAGTGATAGAGAGTGTCAGAGAGTGTCTGAAAGTGTCAGAGGGTGTCAGAGAGTGATAGAGAGTGTCAGAGAGTGTCTGATTGTGTCTGAGATTGTCAGAGAGTGTCAGAGAGTGTCTGAGAGTGTCCGAGTGTATCAGAGAGTGTCAGAGAGTGATAGAGAGTGAGAGAGAGTGTCTGAGTGTGTCTGAGAGTATCTGAAAGTGCCAGAGAGTGTCAGAGAGGTTCAGAGAGTGATTGAGAGTGATTGAGAATGATTGACAGTGATAGAGAGTGTCAGAGAGTGATAGAGTGTGCCAGAGAGTGTCTGAGAGTGTCAGAGAGGGTCAGAGAGGTTCAGAGAGTGTCAGAGAGTGTGAAAGAGTGTCAGAGAGGGTCAGAGAGTGTGCGAGTGTCAGAGAGTGTCAGAGAGTGTCAGAGAGTGTCAGAGAGTGTCTGAAAGTGTCAGAGAGTGTCTGAGAGTGATAGAGAGTGTCAGAGAGTGTCAGAGAGTGATAGAGAGTGATAGAGAGTGATAGAGAGTGATAGAGAGTGTCTGAAAGTGTCAGAGAGTGATATAGAGTGATAGAGAGTGGCAGAGAGTGTCTGAAAGTGTCAGAGAGTGATAGAGAGTGTCTGAGTGTGTCAGAGAGTTTCAGAGAGTGATAGAGTTTGTCAGAAAGTGTCAGACATTGTCAGAGAGGGTCAGAGAGTGCCAGAGAGTGTGAGAGAATGTCAGAGAGAGTGAGAGAGTGTCAGAGAGTGTCAGAGAGAGTGAGAGTGTCAGAGAGTGTGAGAGTGTCAGAGTGTATCAGAGAGTGTCAGAGAGTGATAGAGAGTGTCAGAGAGTGTCTGAGTGTGCCAGAGTGTATCAGAGAGTGTCAGAGAGTGTCAGAGAGTGATAGAGAGTGATAGAGAGTGTCAGAGAGTGAAAGAGAGTGATAGAGAGTGTCAGAGAGTGATAAAGTGTGCCAGAGAGAGTCTGAGAGTGTCAGAGTGGGTCATAGAGGGTCAGAGAGGGTCAGAGAGTGTCAGAGAGTGTCAGAGAGTGTGAAAGAGTATCAGAGAGTGTGAAAGAGTGTCAGAGAGTGTCAGAGAGTGTGCGAGTGTCAGAGAGTGTCCGAAAATGTCAGAGAGTGTCAGAGAGTGATAGAGAGTGGCTGAGAGTGATAGAGAGTGTCAGAGAGTGTCAGAGAGTGTCAGAGAGTGATTGAGAGTGATTGAGAATGATTCACAGTGATAGAGAGTGTCAGAGAGTGATAGAGTGTGCCAGAGGGTGTCTGAGATTGTCAGAGAGGGTCAGAGAGGGTCAGAGAGTGTCAGAGAGTGTGAAAGAGTGTCAGAGAGTGTCAGAGAGTGATCGAGAGTGATAGAGAGTGTCTGAAAGTGTCAGAGAGTGATATAGAGTGATAGAGAGTGGCAGAGAATGTCTGAAAGTGTCAGAGAGTGATAGAGAGTGTCTGAGTGTGTCAGAGAGTGTCTGAGAGTGATAGAGAGTGATAGAGAGTGTGAGAGAGTGTCAGAGAGTGTCAGAGAGTGTCAGAGAGTGATAGAGAGTGTCTGAAAGTGTCAGAGAGTGATATAGAGTGATAGAGAGTGGCAGAGAATGTCTGCAAGCGTCAGAGAGTGATAGAGAGTGTCTGAGTGTGTCAGAGAGTGTCAGCGAGTGATAGAGTTTGTCAGAGAGTGTCAGAGATTGTCAGATAGTGTCAGCGAGTGTCAGAGAGGGACAGAGTGTGTCAGAGAGTGTGAGAGAGTGTCAGATAGTGTGAGAGTGTCAGAGAGTGTCTGAGAGTGATAGAGAGTGATAGAGAGTGTCAGAGAGTGTCAGAGAGTGTCAGAGAGTGATCGAGAGTGATAGAGAGTGTCTGAAAGTGTCAGAGAGTGATATAGAGTGATAGAGAGTGGCAGAGAATGTCTGAAAGTGTCAGAGAGTGATAGAGAGTGTCTGAGTGTGTCAGAGAGTGTCAGCGAGTGATAGAGTTTGTCAGAGAGTGTCAGAGATTGTCAGATAGTGTCAGCGAGTGTCAGAGAGGGACAGAGTGTGTCAGAGAGTGTCAGAGAGTGTGAGAGAGTGTCAGATAGTGTGAGAGTGTCAGAGAGTGTCAGAGAGTGTCAGAGAGTGATAGAGAGTGGCAGAGAGTGACTGAAAGTGTCAGAGAGTGATATAGAGTGATCGAGAGTGGCAGAGAGTGTCAGAGAGTGAACGAGAGTGTGAGAGAGTGCCTGAGTGTGTCTGAGATTGTCAGAGAGTATCAGAGAGTGATAGAGAGTTTCAGAGAGTCTCAGAGAGTGTCAGGGAGCGTCAGAGAGTGTCAGAGAGTGTGTGAGAGGGTCAGTGAGAGTGTCAGAGAGTGTCAGACAGTGATAGAGAGTGGCAGAGAGTGGCAGAGAGTTTCAGAGAGTGATAGAGAGTGATAGAGAGTGTCTGAGTGTGACTGAAAGCGTCAGAGAGTGTCTGAGAGTGTCAGAGAGTGTCAGAGAGTGATAGTGAGTGTCAGAGAGTGTCTGATTGTGTCTGAGATTGTCAGAGATTATCAGAGAGTGATAGAGAGTGTCAGAGAGTGTCACAGTGTCTCAGAGAGTATCAGAGAGTGTCAGAGAGTGATAGAGAGTGTCTGAGACTGTCTGAGAGTGTCAGATTGAGTCAGAGAGTGATAGAGAGTGTCAGAGAGTGTCTGAAAGTGTCAGAGGGTGTCAGAGAGTGATAGAGAGTGTCAGAGAGTGTCTGATTGTGTCTGAGAATGTCAGAGAGTGTCAGAGAGTGTCTGAGAGTGTCCGAGTGTGTCAGAGAGTGTCAGAGAGTGATAGAGAGTGAGAGAGAGTGTCTGAGTGTGTCTGAGAGTAGCTGAAAGTGCCAGAGAGTGTCAGAGAGGTTCAGAGAGTGATTGAGAGTGATTGAGAATGATTGACAGTTATAGAGAGTGTCAGAGAGTGATAGAGTGTGCCAGAGAGTGTCTGAGAGTGTCAGAGAGGGTCAGAGAGGTTCAGAGAGTGTCAGAGAGTGTGAAAGAGTGTCAGAGAGGGTCAGAGAGTGTGCGAGTGTCAGAGAGTGTCAGAGAGTGTCAGAGAGTGTCTGAAAGTGTCAGAGAGTGTCTGAGAGTGATAGAGAGTGTCAGAGAGTGTCAGAGAGTGATAGAGAGTGATAGAGAGTGATAGAGAGTGATAGAGAGTGATAGAGAGTGTCTGAAAGTGTCAGAGAGTGATATAGAGTGATAGAGAGTGGCAGAGAGTGTCTGAAAGTGTCAGAGAGTGATAGAGAGTGTCTGAGTGTGTCAGAGATTGTCAGAGAGTGATAGAGTTTGTCAGAAAGTGTCAGACATTGTCAGAGAGGGTCAGAGAGTGTCAGAGAGTGTGAGAGAATGTCAGAGAGAGTGAGAGAGTGTCAGAGAGTGTCAGAGAGAGTGAGAGTGTCAGAGAGTGTGAGAGTGTCAGAGTGTATCAGCGAGTGTCAGAGAGTGATAGAGAGTGTCAGAGAGTGTCTGAGTGTGCCAGAGTGTATCAGAGAGTGTCAGAGAGTGTCAGAGAGTGATAGAGAGTGATAGAGAGTGTCAGAGAGTGAAAGAGAGTGATAGAGAGTGTCAGAGAGTGATAAAGTGTGCCAGAGAGAGTCTGAGAGTGTCAGAGTGGGTCAGAGAGGGTCAGAGAGGGTCAGAGAGTGTCGGAGAGTGTGAAAGAGTATCAGAGAGTGTGAAAGAGTGTCAGAGAGTGTCAGAGAGTGTGCGAGTGTCAGAGAGTGTCCGAAAATGTCAGAGAGTGTCAGAGAGTGATAGAGAGTGGCTGAGAGTGATAGAGAGTGTCAGAGAGTGTCAGAGAGTGTCAGAGAGTGATTGAGAGTGATTGAGAATAATTCACAGTGATAGAGAGTGTCAGAGAGTGATAGAGTGTGCCAGAGGGTGTCTGAGATTGTCAGAGAGGGTCAGAGAGGGTCAGAGAGTGTCAGAGAGTGTGAAAGAGTGTCAGAGAGTGGCAGAGAGTGTGCGAGTGTTAGAGAGTGTCAGAGAGTGTCAGAGAGTGACAGAGAGTGGTAGCGAGTGTCTTAAAGTGTCTGAGAGTGATAGAGAGTGATAGAGAGTGTCAGAGAGTGTCAGAGAGTGTCAGAGAGTGTCAGAGAGTGATCGAGAGTGATAGAGAGTGTCTGAAAGTGTCAGAGATTGTCTGAGAGTGATAGAGAGTGATAGAGAGTGTCAGAGAGTGTCAGAGAGTGTCAGAGAGTGTCAGAGAGTGATCGAGAGTGATAGAGAGTGTCTGAAAGTGTCAGAGAGTGATATAGAGTGATAGAGAGTGGCAGAGAATGTCTGAAAGCGTCAGAGAGTGATAGAGAGTGTCTGAGTGTGTCAGAGAGTGTCAGCGAGTGATAGAGTTTGTCAGAGAGTGTCAGAGATTGTCAGATAGTGTCAGCGAGTGTCAGAGAGGGACAGAGTGTGTCAGAGAGTGTCAGAGAGTGTGAGAGAGTGTCAGATAGTGTGAGAGTGTCAGAGAGTGTCTGAGAGTGATAGAGAGTGATAGAGAGTGTCAGAGAGTGTCAGAGAGTGTCAGAGAGTGTCAGAGAGTGATCGAGAGTGATAGAGAGTGTCTGAAAGTGTCAGAGAGTGATATAGAGTGATAGAGAGTGGCAGAGAATGTCTGAAAGTGTCAGAGAGTGATAGAGAGTGTCTGAGTGTGTCAGAGAGTGTCAGCGAGTGATAGAGAGTGTCAGAGAGTGTCAGAGAGTGATAGAGAGTGATAGACAGTGTCAGAGAGTGTCAGAGAGTGTCAGAGAGGCTCCGAGAGTGTGAGAGTGTCAGAGAGTGTGAGTGTGTCAGAGTGTGTCAGAAAGTGTCAGAGAGTGATAGAGAGTGGCAGAGAGTGTCTGAAAGTGTCAGCGAGTGACAGAGATTGATAGAGAGTGGCAGAGAGTTTCTGAAAGTGTCAGAGAGTGTCAGAGAGTGATCGAGAGTGTCAGAGTGTGTCAGAGATTGTGAGAGAGTGTGAGAGTGTCAGAGAGTGTCAGAGAGTGTCAGAGAGTGTCAGAGAGGGATAGAGAGTGGCAGAGAGTGTCTGAAAGTGTCAGAGAGTGTCAGCGAGTGATAGAGAGTGTCAGAGAGTGTCAGAGAGTGATAGAGAGTGTCAGAGAGTGTCAGAGAGGCTCCGAGAGTGTGAGAGTGTCAGAGAGTGTGAGTGTGTCAGAGTGTGTCAGAAAGTGTCAGAGAGTGATAGAGAGTGATAGTGAGTGGCAGAGAGTGTCTGAAAGTGTCAGAGAGTGTCAGAGAGTGATCGAGAGTGTCAGAGAGTGTCTGAGTGTGTCTGAGATTGTCAGAGAGTGTCAGAGATTGATAGAGAGTGATAGAGAGTCTCAGAGAGTGTCAGGGAGTTTCAGAGAGTGTCAGAGAGTGTGAGAGTGTGTGAGAGTGTCAGAGAGAGTGTCAGAGAGTGTCAGAGAGGGTCAGAGAGGTTCAGAGAGTGTCTGAGACTGTCTGAGAGTGTCAGCGAGTGTCAGATAGTGATATAGAGTGTCAGACAGTTTCTGAGAGTGTTAGAGTGCATCAGAGAGTGTCAGACAGTGTGAGAGAGTGATAGAGTGTGGTAGAGAGTGTCTGAGTGTGTCAGAGTGTGTCAGAGAGAGTGAGAGTTTCAGAGAGGGTGAGAGTGTAAGAGTGGGTCAGAGAGTGTCAGAGAGTGTGTGAGAGTGTCAGAGAGTGTGAGAGTGTCAGAGAGAGTCAGAGAGTTTCAGAGAGTGATAGAGAGTGAGAGAGAGTGTCAGAGAGTGATAGAGAGTGAGAGAGAGTGGCAGAGAGTGTCTGAGTGTGTCTGAGATTGTCAGAGAGTGTCAGAGAGAGATAGACAGTGTCAGAGAGTGTCAGAGAGTGATAGAGAGTGTCAGAATGGGTCCGAGAGTGTGAGAGTGTCAGAGAGTGTGAGAGTGTCAGAGAGTGTGAGAGTGTGATAGAGAGGGTCAGTGAATGTCAGCGAGTGTCTGCGTGGGTCTGAGAGTGCCAGAGAGGGTCAGAGAGTGATAGAGAGTGTCAGAGAGTGTCAGAGAGTGTTAGAGAGTGTCAGAGAGTGATAGGGAGTGGCAGAGAGTGTCTGAAAGTGTCAGAGAGTGTCAGGGAGTGATAGAGAGTGTCAGAGAGTGTCTGATTGTGTCTGAGATTGTCAGAGAGTGTCAGAGAGTGATAGAGAGTGTCCGAGAGCGTCACAGTGTATCAGAGAGTATCAGAGAGTGTCAGAGAGTGTCAGAGAATGATAGAGAGTGTCTGAGACTGTCTGAGAGTGTCAGATTGAGTCAGAGAGTGGTAGAGAGTGTCAGAGAGTGTCTGAGAGTGTTAGAGTGTATCAGAGAGTGTCAGAGAGTGATAGAGAGTGGTAGAGAATGGTCTGAGTGTGTCAGAGAGTGTCTGAGAGTGTCAGAGTGTATCAGAGAGTGTCAGAGAGTGATAGAGAGAGTCAGAGAGTGTCTGAGAGTGCCACAGTGTATCAGAGAGTGATAGAGAGTGAGAGAGAGTGTCTGAGTGTGTCTGAGAGTATCTGAAAGTGCCAGAGAGCGTCAGAGAGGTTCAGAGAGTGATTGAGAGTGATTGAGAATGATTGACAGTGATAGAGAGTGTCAGAGAGTGATAGAGTGTGCCAGAGAGTGTCTGAGAGCGTCAGAGAGGGTCAGAGAGGTTCAGAGAGTGTCAGAGAGTGTGAAAGAGTGTCAGAGAGGGTCAGAGAGTGTGCGAGTGTCAGAGAGTGTCAGAGAGTGTCAGAGAGTGATAGAGAGTGGCAGAGAGTGTCTGAAAGTGTCAGAGAGTGTCTGAGAGTGATAGAGAGTGTCAGAGAGTGTCAGAAAGTGATAGAGAGTGATAGAGAGTGTCAGAGAGTGTCTGAGAGTGATAGAGATTGTCTGAGAGTGATAGAGAGTGTCAGAGAGTGAAAGAGAGTGTCAGAGAGTGATAGAGCGTGATAGAGAGTGTCTGAAAGTGTCAGAGAGTGATATGGAGTGATAGAGAGTGGCAGAGAGTGTCTGAAAGTGTCAGAGAGTGATAGAGAGTGTCTGAGTGTGTCAGAGAGTGTCAGAGAGTGATAGAGTTTGTCAGAAAGTGTCAGACATTGTCAGAGAGGGTCAGAGAGTGTCAGAGAGTGTGAGAGAATGTCAGAGAGAGTGAGAGAGTGTCAGAGAGAGTCAGAGTGTGTGAGTGTGTCAGACAGTGTGAGAGTGTCAGAGAGTGTCAGAGAGTGTGAGAGAGTGTGAGAGTGTCAGAGAGTGTCAGAGAGTGATAGAGAGTGTCAGAGAGAGTCTGAAAGTGTCAGAGAGTGTCAGCGAGTGATAGAGAGTGTCAGAGAGTGTCAGAGAGTGATAGAGAGTGATAGACAGTGTCAGAGAGTGTCAGAGAGTGTCAGAGAGGCTCCGAGAGTGTGAGAGTGTCAGAGAGTGTGAGTGTGTCAGAGTGTGTCAGAAAGTGTCAGAGAGTGATAGAGAGTGGCAGAGAGTGTCTGAAAGTGTCAGCGAGTGACAGAGATTGATAGAGAGTGGCAGAGAGTTTCTGAAAGTGTCAGAGAGTGTCAGAGAGTGATCGAGAGTGTCAGAGAGTGTCAGAGATTGTGAGAGAGTATGAGAGTGTCAGAGAGTGTCAGAGAGTGTCAGAGAGTGTCAGAGAGTGTCAGAGAGTGATAGAGAGTGGCAGAGAGTGTCTGAAAGTGTCAGAGAGTGTCAGCGAGTGATAGAGAGTGTCAGAGAGTGTCAGAGAGTGATAGAGAGTGTCAGAGAGTGTCAGAGAGGCTCCGAGAGTGTGAGAGTGTCAGAGAGTGTGAGTGTGTCAGAGTTTGTCAGAAAGTGTCAGACATTGTCAGAGAGGGTCAGAGAGTGTCAGAGAGTGTGAGAGAATGTCAGAGAGAGTGAGAGAATGTCAGAGAGAGTCAGAGAGTGTGAGTGTGTCAGACAGTGTGAGAGTGTCAGAGAGTATCAGATAGTGTCAGAGAGGGACAGAGTGTGTCAGAGAGTGTCAGAGAGTGTGAGAGAGTGTGAGAGTGTCAGAGAGTGTCAGAGAGTGATAGAGAGTGTCAGAGAGAGTCTGAAAGTGTCAGAGAGTGTCAGCGAGTGATAGAGAGTGTCAGAGAGTGTCAGAGAGTGATAGAGAGTGATCGACAGTGTCAGAGAGTGTCAGAGAGTGTCAGAGAGGCTCCGAGAGTGTGAGAGTGTCAGAGAGTGTGAGTGTGTCAGAGTGTGTCAGAAAGTGTCAGAGTGATAGAGAGTGGCAGAGAGTGTCTGAAAGTGTCAGCGAGTGACAGAGATTGATAGAGAGTGGCAGAGAGTTTCTGAAAGTGTCAGAGAGTGTCAGAGAGTGATCGAGAGTGTCAGAGAGTGTCAGAGATTGTGAGAGAGTATGAGAGTGTCAGAGAGTGTCAGAGAGTGTCAGAGAGTGTCAGAGAGTGATAGAGAGAGGCAGAGAGTGTCTGAAAGTGTCAGAGAGTGTCAGCGAGTGATAGAGAGTGTCAGAGAGTGTCAGCGAGTGATAGAGAGTGTCAGAGAGTGTCAGAGAGGCTCCGAGAGTGTGAGAGTGTCAGAGAGTGTGAGTGTGTCAGAGTGTGTCAGAAAGTGTCAGAGAGTGATAGAGAGTGACAGAGAGTGGCAGAGAGTGTCTGAAAGTGTCAGCGAGTGACAGAGAGTGATAGAGAGTGGCAGAGAGTTTCTGAAAGTGTCAGAGAGTGTCAGAGAGTGATCGAGAGTGTCAGAGAGTGTCTGAGTGTGTCTGAGATTGTCAGAGAGTGTCAGAGAGTGATAGAGAGTGATAGAGAGTCTCAGAGAGTGTCAGGGAGTTTCAGAGAGTGTCAGAGAGTGTGAGAGTGTGTGAGAGTGTCAGAGAGAGTGTCAGAGAGTGTCAGAGAGGGTCAGAGAGGTTCAGAGAGTGTCAGAGAGTGTGAAAGAGTGTCAGAGAGGGTCAGAGAGTGTGCGAGTGTCAGAGAGTGTCAGAGAGTGTCTGAAAGTGTCAGAGAGTGTCTGAGAGTGATAGAGAGTGTCAGAGAGTGTCAGAGAGTGTCAGAGAGTGATAGAGAGTGATAGAGAGTGATAGAGAGTGATAGAGAGTGGCAGAGAGTGTCTGAAAGTGTCAGAGAGTGATAGAGAGTGTCTGAGTGTGTCAGAGAGTGTCAGAGATTGTCAGAGAGTGATAGAGTTTGACAGAAAATGTCAGACATTGTCAGAGAGGGTCAGAGAGTGTCAGAGAGTGTCAGCGAGTGATAGAGAGTGTCAGAGAGTGTCAGAGAGGCTCCGAGAGTGTGAGAGTGTCAGAGAGTGTGAGTGTGTCAGAGTGTGTCAGAAAGTGTCAGAGAGTGATAGAGAGTGACAGAGAGTGGCAGAGAGTGTCTGAAAGTGTCAGCGAGTGACAGAGAGTGATAGAGAGTGGCAGAGAGTTTCTGAAAGTGTCAGAGAGTGTCAGAGAGTGATCGAGAGTGTCAGAGAGTGTCTGAGTGTGTCTGAGATTGTCAGAGAGTGTCAGAGAGTGATAGAGAGTGATAGAGAGTCTCAGAGAGTGTCAGGGAGTTTCAGAGAGTGTCAGAGAGTGTGAGAGTGTGTGAGAGTGTCAGAGAGAGTGTCAGAGAGTGTCAGAGAGGGTCAGAGAGGTTCAGAGAGTGTCAGAGAGTGTGAAAGAGTGTCAGAGAGGGTCAGAGAGTGTGCGAGTGTCAGAGAGTGTCAGAGAGTGTCTGAAAGTGTCAGAGAGTGTCTGAGAGTGATAGAGAGTGTCAGAGAGTGTCAGAGAGTGTCAGAGAGTGATAGAGAGTGATAGAGAGTGATAGAGAGTGATAGAGAGTGGCAGAGAGTGTCTGAAAGTGTCAGAGAGTGATAGAGAGTGTCTGAGTGTGTCAGAGAGTGTCAGAGATTGTCAGAGAGTGATAGAGTTTGAAAGAAAATGTCAGACATTGTCAGAGAGGGTCAGAGAGTGTCAGAGAGTGTGAGAGAATGTCAGAGAGAGTGAGAGAGTGTCAGAGAGTGTCAAAGAGAGTGAGAGTGTCAGAGAGTGTGAGAGTGTGAGAGTGTATCAGAGAGTGTCAGAGAGTGATAGAGAGTGACAGAGAGTGTCTGAGTGTGCCAGAGAGTATCAGAGAGTGTCAGAGAGTGTCAGAGAGTGTCAGAGAGTGTCAGAGAGTGATAGAGAGTGATAGAGAGTGTCAGAGAGTGATAGAGTGTGCCAGAGAGAGTCTGAGAGTGTCAGGGAGGGTCTGAGAGTGTCAGAGAGGGTCAGAGAGTGTCAGAGAGTGTGAAAGAGTATCAGAGAGTGTGAAAGAGTGGCAGAGAGTGTCAGAGAGTGTGCGAGTGTCCGAAAATGTCAGAGAGTGTCAGAGAGTTATAGAGAGTGGCTGAGAGTGATAGAGAGTGTCAGAGATTGTCAGAGTGTGTCAGAGAGTGATTGAGAGTGATTGAGAATGATTCACAGTGATAGAGAGTGTCAGAGAGTGATAGAGTGTGCCAGAGGGTGTCTGAGATTGTCAGAGAGGGTCAGAGAGGGTCAGAGAGTGTCAGAGAGAGTGAAAGAGTGTCAGAGAGTGGCAGAGAGTGTGCGAGTGTTAGAGAGTGTCAGAGAGTGTCAGAGAGTGATAGAGAGTGGTAGAGAGTGTCTTAAAGTGTCAGAGAGTGTCTGAGAGTGATAGAGAGTGTCAGAGAGTGTCAGAGAGTGATAGAGAGTGCTAGAGAGTGTCAGAGAGTGATAGAGTGTGCCAGAGAGTGTTTGAGATTGTGAAAGAGTGTCAGAGAATGTCAGAGAGTGTGAAAGAGTGTCAGAGAGTGTCAGAGAGTGATAGAGAGTGTCAGAGAGTGTCTGAGAGTGCCAGAGTGTATCAGAGAGTGTCAGAGAGTGATAGAGAGTGATAGAGAGTGTCAGAGAGTGATAGAGTGTGCCAGATAGTGTTTGAGAATGTGAAAGATTGTCGGAGAATGTCAGAGAGTGTGAAAGAGTGTCAGAGAGTGTCAGAGAGTGTCAGAGAGTGTCAAAGAGTGATTGAGAGTGATTGAGAATGATTCACAGTGATAGAGAGTGTTAGAGAGTGTCAGAGAGTGATAGAGTGTGCCAGAGAGTGTTTGAGAGTGTGAAAGAGTGTCAGAGAGTGCGAAAGTGTGTCAGAGAGTGTCAGAGAGTGTCAGAGAGTGTCAGAGAGTGATAGAGAGTGGCAGAGAGTGTCTGAAAGTGTCTGAAAGTGATAGAGAGTGTCAGAGAGTTTCAGAGAGTTTCAGAGAGTGATAGAGAGTGGCAGAGAGTGTCTGAAAGTGTCTGAAAGTGATAGAGAGTGTCAGAGAGTTTCATAGAGTGTCAGAGAGTGATAGAGAGTGATAGAGAGTGTCTGAATGTGTCCGAGAGTGATATAGAGTGATAGAGAGTGGCAGAGAGTGTCTGAAAGTGTCAGAGAGTGATAGAGAGTGTCTGAGTGTGTCAGAGAGTGTCAGAGAGTGATAGTGTTTGTCAGAGAGTGACAGAGATTGTGAGAGAGGGTCAGAGAATGTCAGAGAGTGTGAGAGAATGTCAGAGAGTATGAGAGAGTGTCAGAGAGTGTCAGAGAGTGTGAGAGTGTCAGAGAGTGTGTGAGTGTCAGAGAGTGTCAGAGAGTGTCAGATAGTGTCAGATAGTGTCAGAGAGTGTCAGAGAGGGACAGAGCGTGAAAGAGAGTGTCAGAGAGTGTGAGAGATGTCAGAGAGTGTGAGAGTGTCAGAGAGTGTCAGAGAGTGATAGAGAGTAGCAGAGAGTGTCTGAAAGTGTCAGAGAGTGTCAGAGAGTGATAGAGAGTGTCAGAGAGTGTCAGAGAGTGTCAGAGAGTGATAGAGAGTGGCAGAGAGTGTCTGAAAGTGTCAGCGAGGGATATTGAGTGATAGAGAGTGGCAGAGCATGTCGGAGTGTGTCTGAGATTGTCAGAGAGTGTCAGAGAGTGATAGAGAGTCTCAGAGAGTCTCAGAGAGTGTCAGGGAGGGTCAGAGTGTGTCAGAGAGTGTGAGAGAGGGTCAGAGAGAGTGTCAGAGAGTTTCAGATAGTGATAGAGAGTGTCAGAGAGTGGCTCAGAGTTTCAGAGAGTGATAGATAGTGATAGAGAGTGGCAGAGAGTGTCTGAAAGTGTCAGAGAGTGCCTGAGTGTGTCAGAGAGTGTCAGAGAGTATCAGAGAGTGTCAGAGAGTGACAGAGAGTGTCAGAGAGGGTCTGAGAGTGATAGAGAGCGATAGAGAGTGTCAGAGAGTGTCTGAGTGTGTATGCGATTGTCAGAGAGTGTCAGAGAGAGATAGAGAGTGTCAGAGTGTATTAGAGAGTATCAGTGAGTGTCAGAGAGTGTCAGAGATTGTCAGATAGTGATCGAGAGTGTCTGAGACTGTCTGAGAGTGTCAGTGAGAGTCAGATAGTGATAGAGAGTGTCAGAGAGTGTCTGAGAGTGTGAGAGAGTGAAAGAGTGTGGTAGAGAGTGTCTGAGTGTGTCAGATTGTGTCTGAGAGTGTCACAGTGTATCAGAGTGTGTCAGAGAGTGATGGAGAGCGTAAGAGAGTGTCAGAGAGTGTCAGAGAGTGATAGACAGTGTCAGAGAGTGTGAAAGAGTGTCAGAGAGGTTCAGAGAGTTTTCGAGTGTCACAGAGTGTCAGAGAGTGATAGAGAGCGGCACAGAATGTCTGAAAGTGTCAGAGAGTGTCAGAGAGTGATCGTGAGTGTCAGCGAGTGTCTGCGTGGGTCTGAGAGTGCCAGAGAGGGTCAGAGAGTTATAGAGAGGGTCAGAGAGTGTCAGAGAGTGTTAGAGTGTGTCAGAGAGTGACAGAGAGTGGCAGTGGGTGTCTGAAAGTGTCAGAGGGTGTCAGAGAGTGATAGAGAGTGTCAGAGAGTGTCACAGTGTATCAGAGAGTATCAGAGAGTGTCAGAGAGTGATAGAGAGTGTCTGAGACTGTCTGAGAGTGACAGATTGAGTCAGAGAGTGATAGAGAGTGTCAGAGAGTGCCTGAAAGTGTCAGAGGGTGTCAGAGAGTGATAGAGAGTGTCAGAGAGTGTCTGATTGTGTCTGAGATTGTCAGAGAGTGTCAGAGAGTGTCTGAGAGTGTCCGAGTGTATCAGAGAGTGTCAGAGAGTGATAGAGAGTGAGAGAGAGTGTCTGAGTGTGTCTGAGAGTATCTGAAAGTGCTAGAGAGTGTCAGAGAGGTTCAGAGAGTGATTGAGAGTGATTGAGAATGATTGACAGTGATAGAGAGTGTCAGAGAGTGATAGAGTGTGCCAGAGAGTGTCTGAGAGTGTCAGAGAGGGTCAGAGAGGTTCAGAGAGTGTCAGAGAGTGTGAAAGAGTGTCAGAGAGGGTCAGAGAGTGTGCGAGTGTCAGAGAGTGTCAGAGAGTGTCAGAGAGTGTCTGAAAGTGTCAGAGAGTGTCTGAGAGTGATAGAGTGTCAGAGAGTGTCAGAGAGTGTCAGAGAGTGTCAGAGAGTGATAGAGAGTGATAGAGAGTGATAGAGAGTGTCTGAAAGTGTCAGAGAGTGATATAGAGTGATAGAGAGTGGCAGAGAGTGTCTGAAAGTGTCAGAGAGTGATAGAGAGTGTCTGCGTGTGTCAGAGATTGTCAGAGAGTGATAGAGTTTGTCAGAAAGTGTCAGACATTGTCAGAGAGGGTCAGAGAGTGTCAGAGAGTGTGAGAGAATGTCAGAGAGAGTGAGAGAGTGTCAGAGAGTGTCAGAGAGAGTGAGAGTGTCAGAGAGTGTGAGAGTGTCAGAGTGTATCAGAGAGTGTCAGAGAGTGATAGAGAGTGTCAGAGAGTGTCTGAGTGTGCCAGAGTGTATCAGAGAGTGTCAGAGAGTGTCAGAGAGTGATAGAGAGTGATAGAGAGTGTCAGAGAGTGAAAGAGAGTGATAGAGAGTGTCAGAGAGTGATAAAGTGTACCAGAGAGAGTCTGAGAGTGTCAGAGTGGGTCAGCGAGTGTCAGAGAGGGTCAGAGAGTGTCAGAGAGTGTGAAAGAGTATCAGAGAGTGTGAAAGAGTGTCAGAGAGTGTCAGAGAGTGTGCGAGTGTCAGAGAGTGTCCGAAAATGTCAGAGAGTGTCAGAGACTGATAGAGAGTGGCTGAGAGTGATAGAGAGTGTCAGAGAGTGTCAGAGAGTGTCAGAGAGTGTCAGAGAGTGATTGAGAGTGATTGAGAATGATTCACAGTGATAGAGAGTGTCAGAGAGTGATAGAGTGTGCCAGAGGGTGTCTGAGATTGTCAGAGAGGGTCAGAGAGGGTCAGAGAGTGTCAGAGAGTGTGAAAGAGTGTCAGAGAGTGGCAGAGAGTGTGCGAGTGTTAGAGAGTGTCAGAGAGTGTCAGAGAGTGACAGAGAGTGGTATCGAGTGTCTTAAAGTGTCAGAGAGTGTCTGAGAGTGATAGAGAGTGATAGAGAGTGATAGAGAGTGTCAGAGAGTGTCAGAGAGTGTCAGAGAGTGATCGAGAGTGATAGAGAGTGTCTGAAAGTGTCAGAGAGTGGTATAGAGTGATAGAGAGTGGCAGTGAATGTCTGAAAGTGTCAGAGAGTGATAGAGAGTGTCTGAGTGTGTCAGAGAGTGTCAGCGAGTGATAGAGTTTGTCAGAGAGTGTCAGAGATTGTCAGATAGTGTCAGCGAGTGTCAGAGAGGGACAGAGTGTGTCAGAGAGTGTCAGAGAGTGTGAGAGAGTGTCAGATAGTGTGAGAGTGTCAGAGAGTGTCAGAGAGTGTCAGAGAGTGTCAGAGTGTGATAGAGAGTAGCAGAGAGTGACTGAAAGTGTCAGAGAGTGATATAGAGTGATCGAGAGTGGCAGAGAGTGTCAGAGAGTGATCGAGAGTGTGAGAGAGTGTCTGAGTGTTTGAGATTGTCAGAGAGTATCAGAGAGTGATAGAGAGTTTCAGAGAGTCTCAGAGAGTGTCAGGGAGGGTCAGAGAGTGTCAGAGAGTGTGAGAGAGGGTCAGAGAGAGTGTCAGAGAGTGTCAGACAGTGATAGAGAGTGATAGAGAGTGTCTGAGTGTGACTGAAAGCGTCAGAGAGTGTCTGAGAGTGTCAGAGAGTGTCAGAGAGTGTCAGAGAGTGATAGAGAGTGATAGAGAGTGGCAGAGAATGTCTGAAATTGTCAGAGAGTGATAGACAGTGTCTGAGTGTGTCAGAGAACGTCAGAGAGTGATAGAGTTTGTCAGAGAGTGTCAGAGATTGTCAGAGAGGGTCAG
This sequence comes from Heterodontus francisci, assembly GCF_036365525.1. Classification (NCBI taxonomy): domain Eukaryota; kingdom Metazoa; phylum Chordata; class Chondrichthyes; order Heterodontiformes; family Heterodontidae; genus Heterodontus; species Heterodontus francisci. Next base: position 1,385,192 of record NW_027141280.1, read on the forward strand.
AGAGTGTCAGAGAGGGTCAGAGAGTGTCAGAGAGTGTGAGGGAATGTCAGAGAGTATGAGAGAGTGTCAGAGAGTGTCAGAGAGTGTGAGAGTGTCAGAGAGTGTCAGAGAGTGTGAGAGAGTGTCAGAGAGTGTGAGAGTGTCAGAGAGTGTCAGAGAGTGTCAGAGAGTGACAGAGAGTAGCAGAGAGTGTCTGAAAGTGTCAGAGAGTGTCAGAGAGTGTCAGAGAGTGATCGAGAGTGATGGAGAGTGGCAGAGAGTGATCGAGAGTGATCGAGAGTGATAGAGAGTGGCAGAGAGTGTCTGAAAGTGTCAGCGAGTGATGTAGAGTGATAGAGAGTGGCAGAGAGTGTTGAAAGTGTCAGAGTGTGTCAGAGAGTGATCGAGACTGTCAGAGAGTGTCTGAGTGTGTCTGAGATTGTCAGAGAGTGATAGAGAGTGTCAGAGAGTCTCAGAGAGTGTCAGGGAGGGTCAGAGAGTGTCAGAGAGTGTCAGCGAGGGTCAGAGAGAGTGTCAGAGAGTGTCAGAGAGTGTCAGATAGTGATAGAGAGTGTCAGAGAGTGGCAGAGAGTTTCAGAGAGTGATAGAGAGTGATAGAGAGTGGCAGAGAGTGACTGAAAGTGTCAGAGAGTGTCTGAGTGTGTATGAGATTGTCAGAGAGTGTCAGAGAGAGATAGAGAGTGTTAGAGTGTATCAGAGAGTATCAGAGAGTGTCGGAGAGTGTCAGAGATTGTCAGATAGTGATAGAGAGTGTCTGAGACTGTCTGAGAGTGTCAGCGAGTGTCAGATAGTGATAGAGAGTGTCAGACAGTTTCTGAGAGTGTTAGAGTGCATCAGAGAGTGTCAGACAGTGTGAGAGAGTGATAGAGTGTGGTAGAGAGTGTCTGAGTGTGTCAGAGTGTGTCAGAGAGAGTGAGAGTTTCAGAGAGTGTGAGAGTGTAAGAGTGGGTCAGAGAGTGTCAGAGAGTGTGTGAGAGTGTGTGAGAGTGTCAGAGAGTGTGAGAGTGTCAGAGAGAGTCAGAGAGTTTCAGAGAGTGATAGAGAGTGAGAGAGTGTGTCAGAGAGTGATAGAGAGTGAGAGAGAGTGGCAGAGAGTGTCTGAGTGTGTCTGAGATTGTCAGAGAGTGTCAGAGAGAGATAGACAGTGTCAGAGAGTGTCAGAGAGTGTCTGAGAGTGATAGAGTGCCAGAGAGTGCCAGAGAGTGTCAGAGAGTGTCAGAGAGTGATATAGAGTGATAGAGAGTGGCAGAGAGTGTCTGAAAGTGTCAGAGAGTGATAGAGAGTGTCTGCGTGTGTCAGAGATTGTCAGAGAGTGATAGAGTTTGTCAGAAAGTGTCAGACATTGTCAGAGAGGGTCAGAGAGTGTCAGAGAGTGTGAGAGAATGTCAGAGAGAGTGAGAGAGTGTCAGAGAGTGTCAGAGAGAGTGAGAGTGTCAGAGAGTGTGAGAGTGTCTGAGTGTATCAGAGAGTGTCAGAGAGTGATAGAGAGTGTCAGAGAGTGTCTGAGTGTGCCAGAGTGTATCAGAGAGTGTCAGAGAGTGTCAGAGAGTGATAGAGAGAGATAGAGAGTGTCAGAGAGTGAAAGAGAGTGATAGAGAGTGTCAGAGAGTGATAAAGTGTACCAGAGAGAGTCTGAGAGTGTCAGAGTGGGTCAGCGAGTGTCAGAGAGGGTCAGAGAGTGTCAGAGAGTGTGAAAGAGTATCAGAGAGTGTGAAAGAGTATCAGAGAGTGTGAAAGAGTGTCAGAGAGTGTCAGAGAGTGTCCGAAAATATCAGAGAGTGTCAGAGACTGATAGAGAGTGGCTGAGAGTGATAGAGAGTGTCAGAGAGTGTCAGAGAGTGTCAGAGAGTGTCAGAGAGTGATTGAGAGTGATTGAGAATGATTCACAGTGATAGAGAGTGTCAGAGAGTGATAGAGTGTGCCAGAGGGTGTCTGAGATTGTCAGAGAGGGTCAGAGAGGGTCAGAGAGTGTCAGAGAGTGTGAAAGAGTGTCAGAGAGTGGCAGAGAGTGTGCGAGTGTTAGAGAGTGTCAGAGAGTGTCAGAGAGTGACAGAGAGTGGTATCGAGTGTCTTAAAGTGTCAGAGAGTGTCTGAGAGTGATAGAGAGTGATAGAGAGTGATAGAGAGTGTCAGAGAGTGTCAGAGAGTGTCAGAGAGTGATCGAGAGTGATAGAGAGTGTCTGAAAGTGTCAGAGAGTGGTATAGAGTGATAGAGAGTGGCAGTGAATGTCTGAAAGTGTCAGAGAGTGATAGAGAGTGTCTGAGTGTGTCAGAGAGTGTCAGCGAGTGATAGAGTTTGTCAGAGAGTGTCAGAGATTGTCAGATAGTGTCAGCGAGTGTCAGAGAGGGACAGAGTGTGTCAGAGAGTGTCAGAGAGTGTGAGAGAGTGTCAGATAGTGTGAGAGTGTCAGAGAGTGATAGAGAGTAGCAGAGAGTGACTGAAAGTGTCAGAGAGTGATATAGAGTGATCGAGAGTGGCAGAGAGTGTCAGAGAGTGATCGAGAGTGTGAGAGAGTGTCTGAGTGTGTCTGAGATTGTCAGAGAGTATCAGAGAGTGATAGAGAGTTTCAGAGAGTCTCAGAGAGTGTCAGGGAGGGTCAGAGAGTGTCAGAGAGTGTGAGAGAGGGTCAGAGAGAGTGTCAGAGAGTGTCAGACAGTGATAGAGAGTGATAGAGAGTGTCTGAGTGTGACTGAAAGCGTCAGAGAGTGTCTGAGAGTGTCTGAGAGTGTCAGAGAGTGTCAGAGAGTGATAGAGAGTGATAGAGAGTGGCAGAGAATGTCTGAAATTGTCAGAGAGTGATAGACAGTGTCTGAGTGTGTCAGAGAACGTCAGAGAGTGATAGAGTTTGTCAGAGAGTGTCAGAGATTGTCAGAGAGGGTCAGAGAGTGTCAGAGAGGGTCAGAGAGTGTCAGAGAGTGTGAGGGAATGTCAGAGAGTATGAGAGAGTGTCAGAGAGTGTCAGAGAGTGTGAGAGTGTCAGAGAGTGTCAGAGAGTGTCAGAGAGTGTCAGAGAGTGTCAGAGAGTGTGAGAGTGTCAGAGAGTGTCAGAGAGTGTCAGAGAGTGACAGAGAGTAGCAGAGAGTGTCTGAAAGTGTCAGAGAGTGTCAGAGAGTGATAGAGAGTGATAGAGAGTGTCAGAGAGTGTCAGAGAGTGATCGAGAGTGATAGAGAGTGGCAGAGAGTGTCTGAAAGTGTCAGCGAGTGATGTAGAGTGATAGAGAGTGGCAGAGAGTGTTGAAAGTGTCAGAGTGTGTCAGAGTGTGATCGAGACTGTCAGAGAGTGTCTGAGTGTGTCTGAGATTGTCAGAGAGTGATAGAGAGTGTCAGAGAGTCTCAGAGAGTGTCAGGGAGGGTCAGAGAGTGTCAGAGAGTGTCAGCGAGGGTCAGAGAGAGTGTCAGAGAGTGTCAGAGAGTGTCAGATAGTGATAGAGAGTGTCAGAGAGTGGCAGAGAGTTTCAGAGAGTGATAGAGAGTGATAGAGAGTGTCAGAGAGTGTCAGAGAGTGTCAGAGAGTGATCGAGAGTGATGGAGAGTGGCAGAGAGTGATCGAGAGTGATCGAGAGTGATAGAGAGTGGCAGAGAGTGTCTGAAAGTGTCAGCGAGTGATGTAGAGTGATAGAGAGTGGCAGAGAGTGTTGAAAGTGTCAGAGTGTGTCAGAGAGTGATCGAGACTGTCAGAGAGTGTCTGAGTGTGTCTGAGATTGTCAGAGAGTGATAGAGAGTGTCAGAGAGTCTCAGAGAGTGTCAGGGAGGGTCAGAGAGTGTCAGAGAGTGTCAGCGAGGGTCAGAGAGAGTGTCAGAGAGTGTCAGAGAGTGTCAGATAGTGATAGAGAGTGTCAGAGAGTGGCAGAGAGTTTCAGAGAGTGATAGAGAGTGATAGAGAGTGGCAGAGAGTGACTGAAAGTGTCAGAGATTGTCTGAGTGTGTCTGAGATTGTCAGAGAGTGTCAGAGAGTGTCAGAGAGTATCAGCGAGTGTCAGAGAGTGATAGAGAGTGATAGAGAGTGTCAGCGAGTGATAGAGAGTGTCAGAGAGTGTCTGAGTGTGTATGAGATTGTCAGAGAGTGTCAGAGAGAGATAGAGAGTGTTAGAGTGTATCAGAGAGTATCAGAGAGTGTCGGAGAGTGTCAGAGATTGTCAGATAGTGATAGAGAGTGTCTGAGACTGTCTGAGATTTTCAGCGAGTGTCAGATAGTGATAGAGAGTGTCAGACAGTTTCTGAGAGTGTTAGAGTGCATCAGAGAGTGTCAGACAGTGTGAGAGAGTGATAGAGTGTGCTAGAGAGTGTCTGAGTGTGTCAGAGTGTGTCAGAGAGAGTGAGAGTTTCAGAGAGTGTGAGAGTGTAAGAGTGGGTCAGAGAGTGTCAGAGAGTGTGTGAGAGTGTGTGAGAGTGTCAGAGAGTGTGAGAGTGTCAGAGAGAGTCAGAGAGTTTCAGAGAGTGATAGAGAGTGAGAGAGTGTGTCAGAGAGTGATAGAGAGTGAGAGAGAGTGGCAGAGAGTGTCTGAGTGTGTCTGAGATTGTCAGAGAGTGTCAGAGAGAGATAGACAGTGTCAGAGAGTGTCAGAGAGTGTCTGAGAGTGATAGAGAGTGTCTGAGAGTGATAGAGTGCCAGAGAGTGTCAGAGAGTGATATAGAGTGATAGAGAGTGGCAGAGAGTGTCTGAAAGTGTCAGAGAGTGATAGAGAGTGTCTGCGTGTGTCAGAGATTGTCAGAGAGTGATAGAGTTTGTCAGAAAGTGTCAGACATTGTCAGAGAGGGTCAGAGAGTGTGAGAGAATGTCAGAGAGAGTGAGAGAGTGTCAGAGAGTGTCAGAGAGAGTGAGAGTGTCAGAGAGTGTGAGAGAGTGTCAGAGAGTGTGAGAGTGTCAGAGAGTGTCAGAGAGTGTCAGAGAGTGTCTGAGTGTGCCAGAGTGTATCAGAGAGTGTCAGAGAGTGTCAGAGAGTGATAGAGAGAGATAGAGAGTGTCAGAGAGTGAAAGAGAGTGATAGAGAGTGTCAGAGAGTGATAAAGTGTACCAGAGAGAGTCTGAGAGTGTCAGAGTGGGTCAGCGAGTGTCAGAGAGGGTCAGAGAGTGTCAGAGAGTGTGAAAGAGTATCAGAGAGTGTGAAAGAGTATCAGAGAGTGTGAAAGAGTGTCAGAGAGTGTCCGAAAATATCAGAGAGTGTCAGAGACTGATAGAGAGTGGCTGAGAGTGATAGAGAGTGTCAGAGAGTGTCAGAGAGTGTCAGAGAGTGATTGAGAGTGATTGAGAATGATTCACAGTGATAGAGAGTGTCAGAGAGTGATAGAGTGTGCCAGAGGGTGTCTGAGATTGTCAGAGAGGGTCAGAGAGGGTCAGAGAGTGTCAGAGAGTGTGAAAGAGTGTCAGAGAGTGGCAGAGAGTGTGCGAGTGTTAGAGAGTGTCAGAGAGTGTCAGAGAGTGACAGAGAGTGGTATCGAGTGTCTTAAAGTGTCAGAGAGTGTCTGAGAGTGATAGAGAGTGATAGAGAGTGATAGAGAGTGTCAGAGAGTGTCAGAGAGTGATCGAGAGTGATAGAGAGTGTCTGAAAGTGTCAGAGAGTGGTATAGAGTGATAGAGAGTGGCAGTGAATGTCTGAAAGTGTCAGAGAGTGATAGAGAGTGTCTGAGTGTGTCAGAGAGTGTCAGCGAGTGATAGAGTTTGTCAGAGAGTGTCAGAGATTGTCAGATAGTGTCAGCGAGTGTCAGAGAGGGACAGAGTGTGTCAGAGAGTGTCAGAGAGTGTGAGAGAGTGTCAGATAGTGTGAGAGTGTCAGAGAGTGTCAGAGAGTGTCAGAGAGTGATAGAGAGTAGCAGAGAGTGACTGAAAGTGTCAGAGAGTGATATAGAGTGATCGAGAGTGGCAGAGAGTGTCAGAGAGTGATCGGGAGTGTGAGAGAGTGTCTGAGTGTGTCTGAGATTGTCAGAGAGTATCAGAGAGTGATAGAGAGTTTCAGAGAGTCTCAGAGAGTGTCAGGGAGGGTCAGAGAGTGTCAGAGAGTGTGAGAGAGGGTCAGAGAGAGTGTCAGAGAGTGTCAGACAGTGATAGAGAGTGATAGAGAGTGTCTGAGTGTGACTGAAAGCGTCAGAGAGTGTCTGAGAGTGTCTGAGTGTGTCAGAGAGTGTCAGAGAGTGATAGAGAGTGATAGAGAGTGGCAGAGAATGTCTGAAATTGTCAGAGAGTGATAGACAGTGTCTGAGTGTGTCAGAGAACGTCAGAGAGTGATAGAGTTTGTCAGAGAGTGTCAGAGATTGTCAGAGAGGGTCAGAGAGTGTCAGAGAGGGTCAGAGAGTGTCAGAGAGTGTGAGGGAATGTCAGAGAGTATGAGAGAGTGTCAGAGAGTGTCAGAGAGTGTGAGAGTGTCAGAGAGTGTCAGAGAGTGTCAGAGAGTGTGAGAGAGTGTCAGAGAGTGTGAGAGTGTCAGAGAGTGTCAGAGAGTGTCAGAGAGTGACAGAGAGTAGCAGAGAGTGTCTGAAAGTGTCAGAGAGTGTCAGAGAGTGATAGAGAGTGATAGAGAGTGTCAGAGAGTGTCAGAGAGTGATCGAGAGTGATAGAGAGTGGCAGAGAGTGTCTGAAAGTGTCAGCGAGTGATGTAGAGTGATAGAGAGTGGCAGAGAGTGTTGAAAGTGTCAGAGTGTGTCAGAGAGTGATCGAGACTGTCAGAGAGTGTCTGAGTGTGTCTGAGATTGTCAGAGAGTGATAGAGAGTGTCAGAGAGTCTCAGAGAGTGTCAGGGAGGGTCAGAGAGTGTCAGAGAGTGTCAGCGAGGGTCAGAGAGAGTGTCAGAGAGTGTCAGAGAGTGTCAGATAGTGATAGAGAGTGTCAGAGAGTGGCAGAGAGTTTCAGAGAGTGATAGAGAGTGATAGAGAGTGTCAGAGAGTGTCAGAGAGTGTCAGAGAGTGATCGAGAGTGATGGAGAGTGGCAGAGAGTGATCGAGAGTGATCGAGAGTGATAGAGAGTGGCAGAGAGTGTCTGAAAGTGTCAGCGAGTGATGTAGAGTGATAGAGAGTGGCAGAGAGTGTTGAAAGTGTCAGAGTGTGTCAGAGAGTGATCGAGACTGTCAGAGAGTGTCTGAGTGTGTCTGAGATTGTCAGAGAGTGATAGAGAGTGTCAGAGAGTCTCAGAGAGTGTCAGGGAGGGTCAGAGAGTGTCAGAGAGTGTCAGCGAGGGTCAGAGAGAGTGTCAGAGAGTGTCAGAGAGTGTCAGATAGTGATAGAGAGTGTCAGAGAGTGGCAGAGAGTTTCAGAGAGTGATAGAGAGTGATAGAGAGTGGCAGAGAGTGACTGAAAGTGTCAGAGATTGTCTGAGTGTGTCTGAGATTGTCAGAGAGTGTCAGAGAGTGTCAGAGAGTGTCAGAGAGTATCAGCGAGTGTCAGAGAGTGATAGAGAGTGATAGAGAGTGTCAGAGAGTGATAGAGAGTGTCAGAGAGTGTCTGAGTGTGTATGAGATTGTCAGAGAGTGTCAGAGAGAGATAGAGAGTGTTAGAGTGTATCAGAGAGTATCAGAGAGTGTCGGAGAGTGTCAGAGATTGTCAGATAGTGATAGAGAGTGTCTGAGACTGTCTGAGAGTGTCAGCGAGTGTCAGATAGTGATAGAGAGTGTCAGACAGTTTCTGAGAGTGTTAGAGTGCATCAGAGAGTGTCAGACAGTGTGAGAGAGTGATAGAGTGTGCTAGAGAGTGTCTGAGTGTGTCAGAGTGTGTCAGAGAGAGTGAGAGTTTCAGAGAGTGTGAGAGTGTAAGAGTGGGTCAGAGAGTGTCAGAGAGTGTGTGAGAGTGTGTGAGAGTGTCAGAGAGTGTGAGAGTGTCAGAGAGAGTCAGAGAGTTTCAGAGAGTGATAGAGAGTGAGAGAGTGTGTCAGAGAGTGATAGAGAGTGAGAGAGAGTGGCAGAGAGTGTCTGAGTGTGTCTGAGATTGTCAGAGAGTGTCAGAGAGAGATAGACAGTGTCAGAGAGTGTCAGAGAGTGTCTGAGAGTGATAGAGAGTGTCTGAGAGTGATAGAGTGCCAGAGAGTGTCAGAGAGTGTCAGAGAGTGATATAGAGTGATAGAGAGTGGCAGAGAGTGTCTGAAAGTGTCAGAGAGTGATAGAGAGTGTCTGCGTGTGTCAGAGATTGTCAGAGAGTGATAGAGTTTGTCAGAAAGTGTCAGACATTGTCAGAGAGGGTCAGAGAGTGTGAGAGAATGTCAGAGAGAGTGAGAGAGTGTCAGAGAGTGTCAGAGAGAGTGAGAGTGTCAGAGAGTGTGAGAGAGTGTCAGAGAGTGTGAGAGTGTCAGAGAGTGTCAGAGAGTGTCAGAGAGTGTCTGAGTGTGCCAGAGTGTATCAGAGAGTGTCAGAGAGTGTCAGAGAGTGATAGAGAGAGATAGAGAGTGTCAGAGAGTGAAAGAGAGTGATAGAGAGTGTCAGAGAGTGATAAAGTGTACCAGAGAGAGTCTGAGAGTGTCAGAGTGGGTCAGCGAGTGTCAGAGAGGGTCAGAGAGTGTCAGAGAGTGTGAAAGAGTATCAGAGAGTGTGAAAGAGTATCAGAGAGTGTGAAAGAGTGTCAGAGAGTGTCAGAGAGTGTCCGAAAATATCAGAGAGTGTCAGAGACTGATAGAGAGTGGCTGAGAGTGATAGAGAGTGTCAGAGAGTGTCAGAGAGTGTCAGAGAGTGATTGAGAGTGATTGAGAATGATTCACAGTGATAGAGAGTGTCAGAGAGTGATAGAGTGTGCCAGAGGGTGTCTGAGATTGTCAGAGAGGGTCAGAGAGGGTCAGAGAGTGTCAGAGAGTGTGAAAGAGTGTCAGAGAGTGGCAGAGAGTGTGCGAGTGTTAGAGAGTGTCAGAGAGTGTCAGAGAGTGACAGAGAGTGGTATCGAGTGTCTTAAAGTGTCAGAGAGTGTCTGAGAGTGATAGAGAGTGATAGAGAGTGATAGAGAGTGTCAGAGAGTGTCAGAGAGTGTCAGAGAGTGATCGAGAGTGATAGAGAGTGTCTGAAAGTGTCAGAGAGTGGTATAGAGTGATAGAGAGTGGCAGTGAATGTCTGAAAGTGTCAGAGAGTGATAGAGAGTGTCTGAGTGTGTCAGAGAGTGTCAGCGAGTGATAGAGTTTGTCAGAGAGTGTCAGAGATTGTCAGATAGTGTCAGCGAGTGTCAGAGAGGGACAGAGTGTGTCAGAGAGTGTCAGAGAGTGTGAGAGAGTGTCAGATAGTGTGAGAGTGTCAGAGAGTGTCAGAGAGTGTCAGAGAGTGATAGAGAGTAGCAGAGAGTGACTGAAAGTGTCAGAGAGTGATATAGAGTGATCGAGAGTGGCAGAGAGTGTCAGAGAGTGATCGAGAGTGTGAGAGAGTGTCTGAGTGTGTCTGAGATTGTCAGAGAGTATCAGAGAGTGATAGAGAGTTTCAGAGAGTCTCAGAGAGTGTCAGGGAGGGTCAGAGAGTGTCAGAGAGTGTGAGAGAGGGTCAGAGAGAGTGTCAGAGAGTGTCAGACAGTGATAGAGAGTTATAGAGAGTGTCTGAGTGTGACTGAAAGCGTCAGAGAGTGTCTGAAAGTGTCAGCGAGTGATGTAGAGTGATAGAGAGTGGCAGAGAGTGTTGAAAGTGTCAGAGTGTGTCAGAGAGTGATCGAGACTGTCAGAGAGTGCCTGAGTGTGTCTGAGATTGTCAGAGAGTGATAGAGAGTGTCAGAGAGTCTCAGAGAGTGTCAGGGAGGGTCAGAGATTGTCAGAGAGTGTCAGCGAGGGTCAGAGAGAGTGTCAGAGAGTGTCAGAGAGTGTCAGATAGTGATAGAGAGTGTCAGAGAGTGGCAGAGAGTTTCAGAGAGTGATAGAGAGTGATAGAGAGTGGCAGAGAGTGACTGAAAGTGTCAGAGATTGTATGAGTGTGTCTGAGATTGTCAGAGAGTGTCAGAGAGTGTCAGAGAGTATCAGCGAGTGTCAGAGAGTGATAGAGAGTGATAGAGAGTGTCAGAGAGTGATAGAGAGTGTCAGAGAGTGTCTGAGTGTGTATGAGATTGTCAGAGAGTGTCAGAGATAGATAGAGAGTGTTAGAGTGTATCAGAGAGTATCAGAGAGTGTCGGAGAGTGTCAGAGATTGTCAGATAGTGATAGAGAGTGTCTGAGACTGTCTGAGAGTGTCAGCGAGTGTCAGATAGTGATAGAGAGTGTCAGACAGTTTCTGAGAGTGTTAGAGTGCATCAGAGAGTGTCAGACAGTGTGAGAGAGTGATAGAGTGTGGTAGAGAGTGTCTGAGTGTGTCAGAGTGTGTCAGAGAGAGTGAGAGTTTCAGAGAGTGTGAGAGTGTAAGAGTGGGTCAGAGAGTGTCAGAGAGTGTGTGAGAGTGTGTGAGAGTGTCAGAGAGTGTGAGAGTGTCAGAGAGAGTCAGAGAGTTTCAGAGAGTGATAGAGAGTGAGAGAGTGTGTCAGAGAGTGATAGAGAGTGAGAGAGAGTGGCAGAGAGTGTCTGAGTGTGTCTGAGATTGTCAGAGAGTGTCAACGAGAGATAGACAGTGTCAGAGAGTGTCTGAGAGTGATAGAGAGTGTCAGAATGGGTCCGAGAGTGTGAGAGTGTCAGAGAGTGTGAGAGTGTCAGAGAGTGTGAGAGTGTGATAGAGAGGGTCAGTGAGTGTCAGCGAGTGTCTGCGTGGGTCTGAGAGTGCCAGAGAGGGTCAGAGAGTGATAGAGAGGGTCAGAGAGTGTCAGAGAGTGTTAGAGAGTGTCAGAGAGTGATAGAGAGTGGCAGAGAGTGTCTGAAAGTGTCAGAGAGTGTCAGGGAGTGATAGAGAGTGTCAGAGAGTGTCTGATTGTGTCTGAGATTGCAGAGAGTGTCAGAGAGTGATAGAGAGTGTCCGAGAGTGTCACAGTGTATCAGAGAGTATCAGAGAGTGTCAGAGAGTGTCAGAGAATGATAGAGAGTGTCTGAGACTGTCTGAGAGTGTCAGATTGAGTCAGAGAGTGGTTGAGAGTGTCAGAGAGTGTCTGAGAGTGTTAGAGTGTATCAGAGAGTGTCAGAGAGTGATAGAGAGTGGTAGAGAATGGTCTGAGTGTGTCAGAGAGTGTCTGAGAGTGTCAGAGTGTATCAGAGAGTGTCAGAGAGTGATAGAGAGAGAAAGAGAGTGTCTGAGAGTGCCACAGTGTATCAGAGAGTGATAGAGAGTGAGAGAGAGTGTCTGAGTGTGTCTGAGAGTATCTGAAAGTGCCAGAGAGCGTCAGAGAGGTTCAGAGAGTGATTGACAGTGATTGAGAATGATTGACAGTGATAGAGAGTGTCAGAGAGTGATAGAGTGTGCCAGAGAGTGTCTGAGAGCGTCAGAGAGGGTCAGAGAGGTTCAGAGAGTGTCAGAGAGTGTGAAAGAGTGTCAGAGAGGGTCAGAGAGTGTGCGAGTGTCAGAGAGTGTCAGAGAGTGTCAGAGAGTGATAGAGAGTGGCAGAGAGTGTCAGAAAGTGATAGAGAGTGATAGAGAGTGTCAGAGAGTGTCTGAGAGTGATAGAGATTGTCTGAGAGTGATAGAGAGTGTCAGAGAGTGTCAGAGAGTGTCAGAGAGTGATAGAGCGTGACAGAGAGTGTCTGAAAGTGTCAGAGAGTGATATGGAGTGATAGAGAGTGGCAGAGAGTGTCTGAAAGTGTCAGAGAGTGATAGAGAGTGTCTGAGTGTGTCAGAGAGTGTCAGAGAGTGTCAGAGAGTGATAGAGTTTGTCAGAAAGTGTCAGACATTGTCAGAGAAGGTCAGAGAGTGTCAGAGAGTGTGAGAGAATGTCAGAGAGAGTGAGAGAGTGTCAGAGAGTGTCAGAGAGTGTGAGTGTGTCAGACAGTGTGAGAGTGTCAGAGAGTATCAGATAGTGTCAGAGAGGGACAGAGTGTGTCAGAGAGTGTCAGAGAGTGTGAGAGAGTGTGAGAGTGTCAGAGAGTGTCAGAGAGTGTCAGACAGTGATAGAGAGTGTCAGAGAGTGTCTGAAAGTGTCAGAGAGTGTCAGCGAGTGATAGAGAGTGTCAGAGAGTGTCAGAGAGTGATAGAGAGTGATCGACAGTGTCAGAGAGTGTCAGAGAGTGTCAGAGAGGCTCCGAGAGTGTGAGAGTGTCAGAGAGTGTGAGTGTGTCAGAGTGTGTCAGAAAGTGTCAGAGAGTGATAGAGAGTGGCAGAGAGTGTCTGAATGTGTCAGCGAGTGACAGAGATTGATAGAGAGTGGCAGAGAGTTTCTGAAAGTGTCAGAGAGTGTCAGAGAGTGATCGAGAGTGTCAGAGAGTGTCAGAGAGTGTGAGAGTGTCAGAGAGTGTCAGAGAGTGTCAGAGAGTGTCAGAGAGTGATAGAGAGTGGCAGAGAGTGTCTGAAAGTGTCAGAGAGTGTCAGCGAGTGATAGAGAGTGTCAGAGAGTGTCAGAGAGTGATAGAGAGTGTCAGAGAGTGTCAGAGAGGCTCCGAGAGTGTGAGAGTGTCAGAGAGTGTGAGTGTGTCAGAGTGTGTCAGAAAGTGTCAGAGAGTGATAGAGATTGATAGAGAGTGGCAGAGAGTGTCTGAAAGTGTCAGCGAGTGACAGAGAGTGATAGAGAGTGGCAGAGAGTTTCTGAAAGTGTCAGAGAGTGTCAGAGAGTGTTCGAGAGTGTCAGAGAGTGTCTGAGTGTGTCTGAGATTGTCAGAGAGTGTCAGAGAGTGATAGAGAGTGATAGAGAGTCTCAGAGAGTGTCAGGGAGTTTCAGAGAGTGTCAGAGAGTGTGAGAGTGTGTGAGAGTGTCAGAGAGAGTGTCAGAGAGTGTCAGAGAGGGTCAGAGAGGTTCAGAGAGTGTCAGAGAGTGTGAAAGAGTGTCAGAGATGGTCAGAGAGTGTGCGAGTGTCAGAGAGTGTCAGAGAGTGTCAGAGAGTGTCTGAAAGTGTCAGAGAGTGTCTGAGAGTGATAGAGAGTGTCAGAGAGTGTCAGAGAGTGTCAGAGAGTGTCAGAGAGTGATAGAGAGTGGCAGAGAGTGTCTGAAATTGTCAGAGAGTGATAGAGAATGTCTGAGTGTGTCAGAGAGTGTCAGAGATTGTCAGAGAGTGATAGAGTTTGACAGAAAATGTCAGACATTGTCAGAGAGGGTCAGAGAGTGTCAGAGAGTGTGAGAGAATGTCAGAGAGAGTGAGAGAGTGTCAGAGAGTGTCAAAGAGAGTGAGAGTGTCAGAGAGTGTGAGAGTGTGAGAGTGTATCAGAGAGTGTCAGAGAGTGATAGAGAGTGACAGAGAGTGTCTGAGTGTGCCAGAGTGTATCAGAGAGTGTCAGAGAGTGTCAGAGAGTGTCAGAGAGTGATAGTGAGTGATAGAGAGTGTCAGAGAGTGATAGAGTTTGCCAGAGAGAGTCTGAGAGTGTCAGCGAGTGTCAGAGAGGGTCAGAGAGTGTCAGAGAGTGTGAAAGAGTATCAGAGAGTGTGAAAGAGTGTCAGAGAGTGTCAGAGAGTGTGCGAGTGTCCGAAAATGTCAGAGAGTGTCAGAGAGTGTCAGAGTGTGTCAGAGAGTGATTGAGAGTGATTGAGAATGATTCACAGTGATAGAGAGTGTCAGAGAGTGATAGAGTGTGCCAGAGGGTGTCTGAGATTGTCAGAGAGGGTCAGAGAGGGTCAGAGAGTGTCAGAGAGTGTGAAAGAGTGTCAGAGAGTGGCAGAGAGTGTGCGAGTGTTAGAGAGTGTCAGAGAGTGTCAGAGAGTGATAGGGAGTGGTAGAGAGTGTCTTAAAGTGTCAGAGAGTGTCTGAGAGTGATAGAGAGTGTCAGAGAGTGTCAGAGAGTGATCGAGAGTGATAGAGAGTGTCTGAAAGTGTCAGAGAGTGATATGGAGTGATAGAGAGTGGCAGAGAATGTCTGAAAGTGTCAGAGAGTGATAGAGAGTGTCTGAGTGTGTCAGAGAGTGTCAGCGAGTGATAGAGTTTGTCAGAGAGTGTCAGAGATTGTCAGAGAGAGTCAGAGAGTGTCAGAGAGTGTCAGAGAATGTCAGAGAGTATGAGAGAGTGTCAGAGAGTGTCAGAGAGTGTGAGAGTGTCAGAGAGTGTGAGAGTGTCAGAGAGTGTCAGATAGTGTCAGTGAGTGTCAGAGAGGGACAGAGTGTGTCAGAGAGTGTGAGAGAGTGTCAGAGAGTGTGAGAGTGTCAGAGAGTGTCAGAGAGTGATAGAGAGTAGCAGAGAGTGACTGAAAGAGTCAGAGAGTGTCAGAGAGTGATAGAGAGTGTCAGAGAGTGTCAGGGAGTGATAGAGATTGATAGAGAGTGGCAGAGAGTGTCTGAAAGTGTCAGCGAGTGATATAGAGTGATCGAGAGTGGCAGAGAGTGTCAGAGAGTGATCGAGAGTGTCAGAGAGTGTCTGAGTGTGTCTGAGATTGTCAGAGAGTGTCAGAGAGTGATAGAGAGTTTCAGAGAGTCTCAGAGAGTGTCAGGGAGGGTCAGAGAGTGTCAGAGAGTGTGAGAGAGGGTCAGAGAGAGGGTCAGAGAGAGTGTCAGAGAGAGTGTCAGATTGTGATAGAGAGTGTCAGAGAGTGTCAGAGAGTGGCAGAGAGTTTCAGAGAGTGATAGAGAGTGATTGAGAGTGGCAGAGAGTGTCTGAAAGTATCAGAGAGTGTCTGAGTGTGTCTGAGATTGTCAGAGAGTGTCTGAGACTGTCTGAGAGTGTCAAGGAGTGATAGAGAGTGTCAGAGAGTGTCTGAGTGTGTATGACATTGTCAGAGAGTGTCAGAGAGAGATAGAGAGTGTCAGAGTGTATTAGAGAGTATCAGAGAGTGTCGGAGAGTGTCAGAGATTGTCAGATAGTGATATAGAGTGTCTGAGACTGTCTGAGAGTGTCAGCGAGTGTCAGAGAGGGACAGAGTGTGTCAGAGAGTGTCAGAGAGTGTGAGAGAGTGTCAGACAGTGTGAGAGTGTCAGAGAGTGTCAGAGAGTGTCAGAGAGTGATAGAGAGTAGCAGAGAGTAGCAGAGAGTGACTGAAAGTGTCAGAGAGTGTCAGAGAGTGATAGAGAGAGTCAGAGAGTGTCAGGGAGTGCTGGAGATTGATAGAGAGTGGCAGAGAGTGTCTGAAAGTGTCAGCGAGTGAGATAGAGTGATCGAGAGTGGCAGAGAGTGTCAGAGAGTGATCGAGAGTGTGAGAGAGTGTCTGAGTGTGTCTGAGATTGTCAGAGAGTTTCAGAGAGTGATGGAGAGTTTCAGAGAGTCTCAGAGAGTGTCAGGGAGGGTCAGAGAGTGTCAGAGAGTGTCAGAGAGTGTGAGAGAGGGTCAGAGAGAGTGTCAGAGAGTGTCAGACAGTGATAGAGAGTGGCAGAGAGTGGCAGAGCGTTTCAGAGAGTGATAGAGAGTGGCAGAGAATGTCTGAAAGTGTCAGAGAGTGATAGACAGTGTCTGAGTGTGTCAGAGAACGTCAGAGAGTGATAGAGTTTGTCAGAGAGTGTCAGAGAGTGATCGAGAGTCTGAGAGAGTGTCTGAGTGTGTCTGAGATTGTCAGAGAGTTTCAGAGAGTGATAGAGAGTTTCAGAGAGTCTCAGAGAGTGTCAGGGAGGGTCAGAGAGTGTCAGAGAGTGTGAGAGAGGGTCAGAGAGAGTGTCAGAGAGTGTCAGACAGTGATAGAGAGTGGCAGAGAGTGGCAGAGAGTTTCAGAGAGTGATAGAGAGTGATAGAGAGTGTCTGAGTGTGTCTGAAAGCGTCAGAGAGTGTCTGAGAGTGTCAGAGAGTGATAGAGAGTGATAGAGAGTGGCAGAGAATGTCTGAAAGTGTCAGAGAGTGATAGACAGTGTCTGAGTGTGTCAGAGAACGTCAGAGAGTGATAGAGTTTGTCAGAGAGTGTCAGAGATTGTCAGAGAGTGTCAGAGAGTGTCAGAGAGTGTGAGGGAATGTCAGAGAGTATGAGAGAGTGTCAGAGAGTGTCAGAGAGTGTGAGAGTGTCAGAGAGTGTGAGAGTGTCAGAGAGTGTCAGATAGTGTCAGCGAGTGTCAGAGAGGGACAGAGTGTGTCAGAGAGTGTCAGAGAGTGTGAGAGAGTGTCAGAGAGTGTGAGAGTGTCAGATAGTGTCAGAGAGTGTCAGAGAGTGACAGAGAGTAGCAGAGAGTGTCTGAAAGTGTCAGAGAGTGTCAGAGAGTGTCAGAGAGTGTCAGAGAGTGATAGAGAGTGTCAGAGAGTGTCAGAGAGTGTCAGAGAGTGTCAGAGAGTGATAAAGAGTGTCAGAGAGTGTCAGAGAGGCTCCGAGAGTGTGAGAGTGTCAGAGAGTGTGAGTGTGTCCGAGTGTGTCAGAAAGTGTCGGAGAGTGATAGAGAGTGGCAGAGAGTGTCTGAAAGTGTCAGCGAGTGACAGAGAGTGATAGAGAGTGGCAGAGAGTTTCTGAAAGTGTCAGAGAGTGTCAGAGAGTGATCGAGAGTGTCAGAGGGTGTCTGAGTGTGTCTGAGATTGTCAGAGAGTGTCAGAGAGTGATAGAGAGTGATAGAGAGTCTCAGAGAGTGTCAGGGAGTTTCAGAGAGTGTCAGAGAGTGTGAGAGTGTGTGAGAGTGTCAGAGAGAGTGTCAGAGAGTGTCAGAGAGGGTCAGAGAGGTTCAGAGAGTGTCAGAGAGTGTGAAAGAGTGTCAGAGAGGGTCAGAGAGTGTGCGAGTGTCAGAGAGTGTCAGAGAGTGTCAGAGAGTGTCTCAAAGTGTCAGAGAGTGTCTGAGAGTGACAGAGAGAGTCAGAGAGTGTCAGAGAGTGTCAGAGAGTGTCAGAGAGTGTGAGAGAGGGTCAGAGAGAGTGTCAGAGAGTGTCAGACAGTGATAGAGAGTGGCAGAGCGTTTCAGAGAGTGATAGAGAGTGATAGAGAGTGGCAGAGAATGTCTGAAAGTGTCAGAGAGTGATAGACAGTGTCTGAGTGTGTCAGAGAACGTCAGAGTGTGATAGAGTTTGTCAGAGAGTGTCAGAGAGTGATCGAGAGTGTGAGAGAGTGTCTGAGTGTGTCTGAGATTGTCAGAGAGTTTCAGAGAGTGATAGAGAGTTTCAGAGAGTCTCAGAGAGTGTCAGGGAGGGTCAGAGAGTGTGAGAGAGGGTCAGAGAGAGTGTCAGAGAGTGTCAGACAGTGATAGAGAGTGGCAGAGAGTGGCAGAGAGTTTCAGAGAGTTTCAGAGAGTGATAGAGAGTGATGGAGAGTGTCTGAGTGTGTCTGAAAGCGTCAGAGAGTGTCTGAGAGTGTCAGAGAGTGTCAGAGAGTGATAGAGAGTGATAGAGTGTGGCAGAGAATGTCTGAAAGTGTCAGAGAGTGATAGACAGTGTTTGAGTGTGTCAGAGAACGTCAGAGAGTGATAGAGTTTGTCAGAGAGTGTCAGAGATTGTCAGAGAGTGTCAGAGAGTGTCAGAGAGTATGAGAGAGTGTCAGAGAGTGTCAGAGAGTGTGAGAGTGTCAGAGAGTGTGAGAGTGTCAGAGAGTGTCAGATCGTGTCAGAGAGTGTCAGAGAGGGACAGAGTGTGTCAGAGTGTGTCAGAGAGTGTCAGAGAGTGTGAGAGAGTGTCAGAGAGTGTGAGAGTGTCAGAGAGTGTCAGAGAGTGTCAGAGAGTGACAGAGAGTAGCAGAGAGTGTCTGAAAGTGTCAGAGAGTGTCAGAGAGTGTCAGAGAGTGATAGAGAGTGATAGAGAGTGTCAGAGAGTGTCAGAGAATGTCAGAGAGTGATAAAGAGTGTCAGAGAGTGTCAGAGAGGCTCCGAGAGTGTGAGAGTGTCAGAGAGTGTCAGAGAGTGACAGAGAGTAGCAGAGAGTGTCTGAAAGTGTCAGAGAGTGTCAGAGAGTGTCAGAGAGTGATAGAGAGTGATAGAGAGTGTCAGAGAGTGTCAGAGAATGTCAGACAGTGATAGAGAGTGTCAGAGAGTGTCTGAGTGTGTATGAGATTGTCAGAGAGTGTCAGAGAGAGATCGAGAGTGTCAGAGTGTATTAGAGAGTATCAGAGAGTATCAGAGAGTGTCAGAGAGTGTCAGAGAGTGTCAGAGATTTTCAGATAGTGATAGAGAATGTCTGAGACTGTCTGAGAGTGTCAGCGAGTGTCAGATGGTGATAGAGAGTGTCAGAGAGTGTCTGAGAGTGTTAGAGTGTATCAGAGAGTGCCAGACAGTGTGAGAGAGTAATAGACTGTGGTAAAGTGTGTCTGAGCGTGTCAGAGTGTGTCTGAGAGTGTCACAGTGTATCAGAGAGTGTCAGAGAGTGATTGAGAGTGTAAGAGAGTGTCTGAGAGTGTCAGAGAGTGATAGAGAGTGTCAGAGAGTGTCAGAGAGGGTCAGAGAGTGTCAGAGAGTGAGAGAGAGTGTCAGAGAGTGTGAGAGAGTGTCAGAGAGAGTGAGAGTGTCAGAGAGTGTCAGACAGTGACTGAGAGTGTCAGAGTGGGTCAGAGAGTGTCAGAGAGTGTTTGAGAGTGTCAGAGAGTGTGAGAGTGTCAGAGAGTGTCTTTTAGAATTTAGAACATTACCGCGCAGTACAGGCCCTTCGGCCCTCGATGTTGCGCCGACCTGTGAAACCATCTGACCTACACTATTCCATTTTCATCCATGTGTCTATCCAATGTCCACTTAAATGCCCTTAAAGTTGGCGAATCTACTACTGCTGCAGGCAGGGCGTTCCACGCCCTTACTACTCTCTGAGTAAAGAAACTACCTCTCACATCTGTCCGATATCTATCACCCCTCAACTTGAAGCTATGTCCCCTCGTGTTTGCCATCACCATCCGAGGAAAAAGACGCTCACTATCCACCCTATCTAACCCTCTGATTATCTTATATGTCTCTATTAAGTCACCTCTCCTCCTCCTTCTCTCCAACGAAAACAACCTCAAGTCCCTCAGCCTTTCCTCGTAAGACCTTCCCTCCATACCAGGCAACATCCTAGTAAATCTCCTCTGCACCCTTTCCATAGCTTCCACATCCTTCCTATAATGCGGTGACCAGAACTGCACGCAATACTCCAGGTGCGGTCTCACCAGAGTTTTGTACAGCTGCAGCATGACATCGTGGCTCCGAAACTCGACCCCCCTACTAATAAAAGCTAACACACCATATGCCTTCTTAACAGCCCTATTAACCTGGTCAGAGAGTGTCAGAGAGTGTCAGCGATTGATAGAGAGTAATGGAGAGTGGCAGAGAATATCTGAAAGTGTCAGAGAGTGTCAGAGAGTTTCAGAGAGTGATAGAGAGGGTCAGAGAGTGTCAGAGAGTGTCAGAGAGTGATAGAGAGCGGCAGAGAGTGTCTGAAAGTGTCAGAGAGTGTCAGAGAGTGATAGAGAGTGTCAGAGAGTGTCTGAGTGTGTCTGAGATTGTCAGAGAGTGTCAGTGAGTGATAGAGAGCGTTAGAGACTGTCTGAGAGTGTCAGATTGAGTCAGAGAGTGATAGAGAGTGTCAGCGAGTGTCTGAGAGTGTTAGAGTGTATCAGAGAGTTTCAGAGAGTGTTAGAGAGTGGTAGAGAGTGTCTGAGTTTGTCAGAGAGTGTCTGAGAGTGTCAGAGAGTGTCCGAGAGTGTCAGAGAGTGTCAGAGAGTGATAGAGAGTGGCAGAGAGTGTCCGAGAGTGATAGAGAGTGGCAGAGAGTGTCCGAGAGTGTCAGAGAGTGGCAGAGAGGTTCAGAGAGTGATTGAGAGTGATTGAGAATGATTGACAGTGATAGAGTGTGTCAGAGAGTGATAGAGTGTGCCAGAGAGTGTCTGAGAGTGTCCGAGAGTGTCCGAGAGTGTCTGAGAGTGTCCGAGAGTGCCAGAGAGTGATAGAGAGTGGCAGAGAGTGTCAGAGAGTCATAGAGAGTGTCAGAGAGTGTCAGAGAGTGACAGAGAGTGTCTGAAAGTGTCAGAGAGTGATATAGAGTGATAGAGAGTGGCAGAGAGTGTCTGAAAGTGTCAGAGAGTGATAGAGAGTGTCGGAGATGGTCAGAGATTGTCAGAGAGTGTCAGAGAGTGTCAGAGAGGGTCAGAGAGTGTCAGAGAGTGTGAGAGAGTGTCAGAGAGTGTGAGAGAGTGTCAGAGAGTGTGAGAGTGTCAGAGAGTGTCAGATAGTGATAGAGAGTGGCAGAGAGTGTCTGAAAGTGTCAGAGAGTGTCAGAGAGTGATGGAGAGTGTCCGAGAGTGTGAGAGAGTGATAGAGAGTGTGAGAGAGTGTCCGAGAGTGATAGAGACTGGCAGAGAGTGTCTGAAAGTGTCAGTGAGTGTCAGAGAGTGATGGAGAGTGTCCGAGAGTGTGAGAGAGTGATAGAGAGTGTGAGAGAGTGTCCGAGAGTGTGAGAGAGTGATATAGAGTGTCAGAGAGTGTCAGAGTGTGTCCGAGAGTGTGAGAGTGTCAGAGGGTGTGAGTGTGTCAGAGTGTGTCAGAGAGTGTCAGAGAGTGATAGAAAGTGATAGAGAGTGACAGAGAGTGTCTGAAAGTGTCAGCGAGTGATAGAGAGTGATACTGAGTGGCAGAGAGTGTCTGAAAGTGTCAGAGAGTGTCAGAGAGTGATCGAGAGTGTCAGAGAGTGTCTGAGTGTGTCTGAGATTGTCAGAGAGTGTCAGAGAGTGATAGAGAGTGTCAGAGTCTCAGAGAGTGTCAGGGAGGGTCAGGGAGGGTCAGAGAGTGTCAGAGAGTGTCAGAGAGTGTGAGAGAGTGTCAGAGAGAGGGTCAGAGAGTGTCAGAGAGTGATAGAGAGTGTCAGAGAGTGGCAGAGAGTTTCAGAGAGTGGCAGAGAGATTCAGAGAGTGATAGAGAGTGATATAGAGTGTTAGAGAGTGGCATAGAGAGTCTGAAAGTGTCAGAGAGTGTCAGAGAGAGTCAGAGAGTGATAGAGAGTGGCAGAGAGTTCCAGAGAGTGATAGAGAGTGGCAGAGAGTGTCTGAAAGTGTCAGAGAGTGTCTGAGTGTGTCTGAGATTGTCAGAGAGTGTCAGAGAGTGTCAGAGAGTATCAGAGAGTATCAGAGAGTGTCAGAGCGTGTCTGAGACAGTCTGAGAGTGATAGAGAGTGATAGAGATTGGTAGAGAGTGTCTGAAAATGTCAGAGAGTGATAGAGAGTGTCAGAGAGTGTCTGAGTGTGTATGAGATTGTCAGAGAGTGTCAGATCGTGATAGAGAGTGTCAGAGAGTGTCTGAGAGTGTTAGAGTGTATCCGAGAGTGTCAGACAGTGTCAGAGAGTGTCAGAGATTGTCAGATTGTAATAGAGAGTGTCTGAGACTGTCTGAGAGTGTCAGCGAGTGTCAGATCGTGATAGAGAGTGTCAGAGAGTGTCTGAGAGTGTCAGAGAGTGATAGAGAGTGTCAGAGCGGGTCCGCGAGTGTGAGCGTGTCAGAGAGTGTGAGAGTGTCAGAGATTGTGAGAGTGTGATAGAGCGTGGTAGAGAGTGTCTGAGTGTGTCAGGGTGTGTCTGAGAGTGTCACAGTGTATCATAGAGTGTCAGAGAGTGATGGAGAGCGTAAGAGAGTGTCTGAGAGTGTCAGAGAGTGATAGAGAGTGTCAGAGAGTGTCAGAGAGTTTCAGAGAGGGTCAGAGAGTGTCAGTGAGTGTGAGCGAGTGTCAGAGAGTGTCAGACAGTGACATAGAGTGTCAGAGTGGGTCTCTGAGTGTCAGAGAGTGTGTGAGAGTGTGTGACAGTTTCAGAGAGTGTGAGAGTGTCAGAGAGTGTCAGAGAGTGATAGAGAGTGAGAGAGAGTGGCAGAGTGTGTCTGAAAGTGTCAGAGAGTGTCAGAGAGTGATAGACAGTGTCAGAGAGTGTCAGAGAGTGATAGACAGTGTCAGAGAGTGTCAGAGAGTGTCTGAGTGTGTCTGAGATTGTCAGAGAGTGTCAGAGAGTGATAGAGAGTGATAGAGAGTGTCAGAGAGTGTCAGAGAGTGATAGACAGTGTCAGAGAGTGTCAGAGAGTGTCTGAGTGTGTCTGAGATTGTCAGAGAGTGTCAGAGAGTGATAGAGAGTGATAGAGAGTGTCAGAGAGTGTCAGAGAGTGATAGAGAGTGTCAGAGTGTGATAGAGAGTGGCAGAGAGTGTCTGAAAGTGTCAGCGAGTGATCGAGAGTAATAGAGAGTGGCAGAGCATGTCTGAAAGTGTCAGAGAGTGTCAGAGTGTGAAAGTGAGTGTCAGCGAGTGTCTGAGTGAGTCTGAGAGTGCCAGAGAGGGTCAGAGGGTGATAGAGAGTGTCAGAGAGTGTGAGATAGTGTCAGAGAGTGATAGAGAGTGGCAGAGAGTGCCTGAAAGTGTCAGAGAGTGTCAGAGAGTGATAGAGAGTGTCAGAGAGTGTCAGAGAGTGTCAGAGAGTGTCTGAGTTTGTCTGAGATTGTCAGAGAGTGTCAGAGAGGGATAGAGAGTGTCAGAGAGTGTCAGAGTGTATCAGAGAGTATCAGAGAGTGTCAGAGAGTGTCAGAGATTGATGGAGAATGTCTGAAACTGTCTGAGATTGTCAGATTGAGTCGGAGAGTGATAGAGAGTGTCAGAGAGTGTCTGAGAGGATTAGAGTGTATCAGAGAGTGCCAGAGAGTGATAGAGAGTGTCAGAGAGTGTCTGAGAGTGCCAGAGTGTATCGGAGAGTGTCAGAGAGTGTCAGAGGGTGATAGAGAGTGATAGAGAGTGAGAGAGAGTGTCTGAAAGTGTGTCTGAGAGTATCTGAAAGTGCCAGAGATTGTCAGAGAGGGTCTGAGAGTGATTGAGAGTGATTGAGAATGATTGACAGTGGTAGAGAGTGTCAGAGAGTGATAGAGTGTGCCAGAGAGTGTCTGAGAGTGTCAGAGAGGGTCAGAGAGGGTCAGAGAGTGTCAGAGAGTGTGAAAGAGTGTCAGAGAGGGTCAGAGAGTGTGCGAGTGTCAGAGAGTGTCAGAGAGTGATAGAGAGTGGCAGAGAGTGTCTGAAAGTGTCAGAGAGTATCTGAGAGTGATAGTGAGTGTCAGAGAGTGTCAGAGAGTGATAGAGAGTGATAGAGAGTGTCTGAAAGTGTCAGTGAGTGATATAAAGTGATAGAGAGTGTCAGAGAGTGACAGAGAGTGTCAGAGAGTGACAGAGAATGTCAGAGAGTGTCAGAGAGTGTCAGAGAGTGTCAGAGAGTGTGAGAGTGCCAGAGAGTGTCAGAGTGTTTCAAAGAGTGTCAGAGAGCGATAGAGAGGGTCATAGAGGGATAGAGAGTGTCAGAGTGTGTCAGAGTGTGTCAGAGAGTGTCAGAGAGTGTCAGAGAGCTTGTGAGTGTGTCAGAGAGTTTCAGAGAGTGTCAGAGAGTGAGAGAGTGTGTCTGGGAGTGTCTGAGAGTGACAGAGAGTGTCTGAGAGTTTCAGTGAGTGCCAGAGAGTGATAGAGAGTGTCTGAGAGTGTCAGAGTGTGTCAGAGTGCTTCAGAGAGTCACAGGGAGTGATAGAGAGTGTCTGAGAGTGTCAGAGAGTGTCAGAGAGTGATAGAGATTGATAGAGAGAGTCAGAGAGTGATAGAGTGTCTGAGAGTGTCAGAGAGTGATAGAGAGTGATATAGAAAGTCAGAGAGTAATAGAGAGTCTCTGAGAGTGTCAGAGAGTGATAGAGAGTGATAGAGAACATAGAACATAGAAAATACAGCACAGAACAGGCCCTTCGGCCCACGATGTTGTGCCGATCCTTTGTCCTCTGTCAAGGACAATTTAATCTATACCCCATCATTCTCCTATAGAGAGTGTCAGAGAGTGCTAGAGAGTGATAGAGAGTGTCAGAGAGAGATAGAGAGAGTCAGAGAGTGATAGAGAGTGTCTGAGAGTGTCTGAAATTGACAGAGAGTGTCTGAGAGTGTCAGTGAGTGTCAGAGAGTGATAGAGAGTGTCTGAGAGAGTGTGAGTGTGTCGGAGAGTTTCAGAGAGTGTCAGAGAGGGAGAGAGAGTGTCAGAGAGTGTGAGTGTGTCAGAGAGTTTCAGAGAGTGTCAGAGAGTGAGAGAGAGTGTCTGAGAGTGTCTGAGAGTGTCAGAGAATGATAGAGAGTGTCTGAGAGTGTCAGAGAGTGTCAGAGAGTGATAGAGAGTGTCAGAGAGTCTCAGAGTGTGATCGAGCGTGTCTGAGAGAGTCGGAGAGTCTCAGAGAGTGTCAGAGAGAGATAGAGAGAGTCAGAGAGTGATTGAGAGTGTCTGAGAGTGTCTGAAATTGACAGAGAGTGTCTGAGAGTGTCAGTGAGTGTCAGAGAGTGACAGAGAGTGACAGAGAGTGTCTGAGAGTGTCAGAGAGTGTCAGAGTGTGTCAGAGAATGATAGAGAGTGTCTGAGAGTGTCAGAGAGTGTCAGAGAGTGATAGAGAGTGTCAGAGAGTGTCAGAGTGTGATCGAGCGTGTCTGAGAGAGTCAGAGAGTCTCAGAGAGTGTCAGAGAGTGTCAGAGAGAGATAGAGAGAGTCAGAGAGTGATTGAGAGTGTCTGAGAGTGTCTGAAATTGACAGAGAGTGTCTGAGAGTGTCAGTGAGTGTCAGAGAGTGATAGAGAGTGTCAGAGAGAGATAGAGAGAGTCAGAGAGTGATAGAGAGTGTCTGAGAGTGTCTGAAATTGACAGAGAGTGTCTGAGAGTGTGAGTGAGTGTCAGAGAGTGACAGAGAGTGTCTGAGAGAGTGTGAGTGTGTCGGAGAGTTTCAGAGAGTGTCAGATAGTGAGAGAGAGTGTCAGAGAGTGTGAGTGTGTCAGAGAGTTTCAGTGAGTGTCAGAGAGTGAGAGAGAGTGTCTGAGAGTGTCTGAGAGTGACAGAGTGTGTCTGAGAATTTCACTGAGTGCCAGAGAGTGTCAGAGTGTGTTAGAGTGTGTCAGAGAGTGATAGGGAGTGATAGAGAGTCTCTGAGAGTGTCAGAGAGTGTCAGAGAGTGATAGAGATTGATAGAGAGTGTCTGAGAGTGTCAGAGAGTGATAGAGAGTGATAGAGAGTATCAGAGTGTGTCAGAGAGCGATAGAGTCTGTCAGAGTGTGTCAGAGAGTGTCAGAGAGTGTCAGAGAGTGATAGAGAGTGTCAAATTGTGTCAGAGATTGATAGAGAGTGATAGAGAGTGTCAGAGAGTTTCAGAGTGTGTCAGAGAGTGTCAGAGAGTGATAGAGATTGATAGAGAGTGTCTGAGAGTGTCAGAGAGTGATAGAGAGTGATAGAGAGTATCAGAGTGTGTCAGAGAGCGATAGAGTCTGTCAGAGTGTGTCAGAGAGTGTCAGAGAGTGTCAGAGAGTGATAGAGAGTGTCAAATTGTGTCAGAGATTGATAGAGAGTGATAGAGAGTGTCAGAGAGTTTCAGAGTGTGTCAGAGAGTGTCAGAGAGGGATAGAAAGTGTCCGAGAGTGATAAAGAGTGTCTGAGAGTGTCAGTGAGTGAAAGAGAGTGTCTGAGAGTGTCAGAGATGGTCAGATTGTGTCAGAGTGTGTCAGAGAGTGACAGAGAGTGATAGAGAGTGATAGAGAGTGTCTGAGAGTGTCAGAGATTGTCAGATTGTGTCAGAGAGTGTCAGAGAGCGATAGAGTGTGTCAGAGAGTGTCAGAGAGTGATAGAGAGTGGTAGAGATTGATAGAGAGTATCAGAGAGTGTCATAGAGTGATAGAGAGTGTCTGAGATTGTCAGAGAGTGATAGAGAGTGTCAAATTGTGTCAGAGAGTGATAGAGAGTGTCAGAGAGTGTCAGAGTGTGTCAGAGAGTGTCAGAGAGAGATAGAACGTGTCAGAGAGTGATAGAGAGTGACAGAGAGTGTCTGAGAATTTCAGTCAGTGTCAGAGTGTGATAGAGAGTGTCTGAGATTGTCAGAGAGTGTCAGATTGTGTCCGAGAGTGTCAGAGAGCGATAGTGTGTGTCAGAGTGTGTCAGAGAGTTTCAGAGAGTGTCAGAGTGTGTTAGAGAGTGTCTGTGAGTGTCAGACAGTGTCAGAGAGTGTCAGAGAGTGATAGAGAGTGATAGAGAGTGTCAGAGAGTGTCATAGAGTGATAGAGAGTGTCTGAGATTGTCAGAGTGATAGAGAGTGTCAAATTGTGTCAGAGTGTGAAAGAGAGTGATATAGAGTGTCAGAGTGTGTCAGAGAGTGTCAGACAGTGATAGAAAGTGTCAGAGAGTGATAGAGAGTGTTTGAGAGTGACAGAGAGTGTCTGTGAGTGTCAGTCAGTGTCAGAGAGTGATAGAGAGTGTCTGAGAGTGTCAGAGAGTGTCAGAGAGTGATAGAGTGCGATAGAGAGTGTCTGAGAGTGTCAGAGAGTGTCTGAGAGTGTCAGAGAGTGATAGAGAGTGTCAAATTGTGTCAGAGAGTGATAAAGAGTGATAGAGAGTGTCAGAGAGTTTCAGAGTGTGTCAGAGAGTGTCAGAGAGTGATAGAATGTGTCAGAGACTGATAGAGAGTGTCTGAGGGTGACAGAGAGTGTCTGAGACTGTCAGTGAGTGTCAGAGAGTGATAGAGAGTTTCTGAGAGTGTCAGAGATTGTCAGATTGTGTCAGAGTGTGTCAGAGAGTGGTAAAGAGTGATAGTGATTTTCACAGAGTGTCAGAGAGTGTCAGATTGTGTCCGAGAGTGTCAGAGAGCGATAGTATGTGTCAGAGTGTGTTAGAGAGTTTCAGCGAGTGTCAGAGTGTGATAGAGTGTGTCAGAGAGTGTCAGAGAGTGATAGAGAGTGATAGAGAGTGTCTGAGAGTGTCAGAGAGTGTCAGAGTGTGTCAGAGTGTGTCAGAGAGTGATAGAGATTGATAGAGAGTATCAGTGAGTGTCATAGACTGATAGAGAGTGTCTGAGATTGTCAGAGATTGATAGAGAGTGTCAGATTGTGTCAGAGAGTGATAGAGAGTGTCAGAGAGTGTCAGAGTGTGTCAGAGAGTGTCAGACAGTGATAGAAAGTGTCAGAGAGTGATAGAGAGTGTTTGAGAGTGACAGAGAGTGACAGAGAGTGTCTGAGAGTGTCAGTCAGTGTCAGAGAGTGATAGAGAGTGTCTGAGAGTGTCTGAGAGTGCCAGAGTGTATCAGAGAGTGTCAGAGAGTGTCAGAGGGTAATAGAGAGTGATAGAGAGTGAGAGAGAGTGTCTGAAAGTGTGTCTGAGAGTATCTGAAAGTGCCAGAGATTGTCAGAGAGGGTCAGAGAGTGATTGAGAGTGATTGAGAATGATTGACAGTGGTAGAGAGTGTCAGAGAGTGATAGAGTGTGCCAGAGAGGGTCAGAGAGTGTCAGAGAGTGTGAAAGAGTGTCAGAGAGGGTCAGAGAGTGTGCGAGTGTCAGAGAGTGTCAGAGAGTGATAGAGAGTGGCAGAGAGTATCTGAAAGTGTCAGAGAGTATCTGAGAGTGATAGTGAGTGTCAGAGAGTGTCAGAGAGTGATAGAGAGTGATAGAGAGTGATAGGGAGTGTCTGAAAGTGTCAGTGAGTGATATAAAGTGATGGAGAGTGTCAGAGAGTGACAGAGAGTGTCAGAGAGTGACAGAGAGTGTCTGAGTGTGTCAGAGAGTTTCAGAGAGTGATAGAGTTTTTTCAGAGAGTGTGAGAGAATGTCAGAGAGTGTCAGAGAGTGTCAGAGAGTGTCAGAGAGTGTGAGAGTGCCAGAGAGTGTCAGAGTGTGTCAAAGAGTGTCAGAGAGCGATAGAGAGGGTCAGAGAGGGATAGAGAGTGTCAGAGAGATTGTGAGTGTGTCTGAGAGTTTCAGAGAGTGTCAGAGAGTGAGAGAGTGTGTCTGGGAGTGTCTGACAGTGACAGAGAGTGTCTGAGAGTTTCAGTGAGTGCCAGAGAGTGATAGAGAGTGTCTGAGAGTGTCAGAGTGTGTCAGAGTGCTTCAGAGAGTCACAGGGAGTGATAGAGAGTGTCTGAGACTGTCAGAGAGTGATAGAGATTGATAGAGAGAGTCAGAGAGTGATAGAGTGTCTGAGAGTGTCAGAGAGTGATAGAGAGTGATATAGAAAGTCAGAGAGTAATAGAGAGTCTCTGAGAGTGTCAGAGAGTGATAGAGAGTGATAGAGAGTGTCAGAGAGTGTCAGAGTGTGTCAGAGAATGATAGAGAGTGACAGAGAGTGACAGAGAGTGTCTGAGAGTGTCAGAGAGTGTCAGAGTGTGTCAGAGAATGATAGAGAGTGTCTGAGAGTGTCAGAGAGTGTCAGAGAGTGATAGAGAGTGTCAGAGAGTGTCAGAGTGTGATCGAGAGTGTCTGAGAGAGTCAGAGAGTCTCAGAGAGTGTCAGAGAGTGTCAGAGAGAGATGGAGAGAGTCAGAGAGTGATTGAGAGTGTCTGAGAGTGTCTGAAATTGACAGAGAGTGTCTGAGAGTGTCAGTGAGTGTCAGAGAGTGATACAGAGTGTCAGAGAGAGATAGAGAGAGTCAGAGAGTGACAGAGAGTGTCTGAGAGTGCCAGTGAGTGTCAGAGAGTGATAGAGAGTGTCAGAGAGATTGTGAGTGTGTCTGAGAGTTTCAGAGAGTGTCAGAGAGTGAGAGAGTGTGTCTGGGAGTGTCTGACAGTGACAGAGAGTGTCTGAGAGTTTCAGTGAGTGCCAGAGAGTGATAGAGAGTGTCTGAGAGTGTCAGAGTGTGTCAGAGTGCTTCAGAGAGTCACAGGGAGTGATAGAGAGTGTCTGAGAGTGTCAGAGAGTGTCAGAGAGTGATAGAGATTGATAGAGAGAGTCAGAGAGTGATAGAGTGTCTGAGAGTGTCAGAGAGTGATAGAGAGTGATATAGAAAGTCAGAGAGTAATAGAGAGTCTCTGAGAGTGTCAGAGAGTGATAGAGAGTGATAGAGAGTGTCAGAGAGTGTCAGAGTGTGTCAGAGAATGATAGAGAGTGACAGAGAGTGACAGAGAGTGTCTGAGAGTGTCAGAGAGTGTCAGAGTGTGTCAGAGAATGATAGAGAGTGTCTGAGAGTGTCAGAGAGTGTCAGAGAGTGATAGAGAGTGTCAGAGAGTGTCAGAGTGTGATCGAGAGTGTCTGAGAGAGTCAGAGAGTCTCAGAGAGTGTCAGAGAGTGTCAGAGAGAGATGGAGAGAGTCAGAGAGTGATTGAGAGTGTCTGAGAGTGTCTGAAATTGACAGAGAGTGTCTGAGAGTGTCAGTGAGTGTCAGAGAGTGATACAGAGTGTCAGAGAGAGATAGAGAGAGTCAGAGAGTGATAGAGATTGTCTGAGAGTGTCTGAAATTGACAGAGAGTGTCTGAGAGTGCCAGTGAGTGTCAGAGAGTGATAGAGAGTGTCTGAGAGAGTGTGAGTGTGTCGGAGATTTTCAGAGAGTTTCAGAGAGTGAGAGAGAGTGTCAGAGAGTGTGAGTGTGTCAGAGAGTTTCAGAGAGTGTCAGAGAGTGAGAGAGAGTGTCTGAGAGTGTCTGAGAGTGACAGAGAGTGTCTGAGAATTTCACTGAGTGCCAGAGAGTGTCAGAGTGTGTTAGAGTGTGTCAGAGAGTGATAGGGAGTGATAGAGAGTCTCTGAGAGTGTCAGAGAGTGTCAGAGAGTGATAGAGATTGATAGAGAGTGTCAGAGAGTGATAGATAGTGTCTGAGAGTGTCAGAGAGTGATAGAGAGTGATATAGAAAGTCAGAGAGTGCTAGAGAGTCTCTGAGAGTGTCAGAGAGTGATAGAGAGTGATAGAGAGTATCAGAGTGTGTCAGAGAGCGATAGAGTCTGTCAGAGTGTGTCAGAGAGTGTCAGAGAGTGTCAGAGAGTGATAGAGAGTGTCAAATTGTGTCAGAGATTGATAGAGAGTGATAGAGAGTGTCAGAGAGTTTCAGAGTGTGTCAGAGAGTGTCAGAGAGTGATAGAAAGTGTCCAAGAGTGATAAAGAGTGTCTGAGAGTGTCAGTGAGTGTCAGAGAGTGAAATAGAGTGTCTGAGAGTGTCAGAGATGGTCAGATTGTGTCAGAGTGTGTC
The DNA here is from genome assembly GCF_036365525.1 of Heterodontus francisci. Taxonomy (NCBI): domain Eukaryota; kingdom Metazoa; phylum Chordata; class Chondrichthyes; order Heterodontiformes; family Heterodontidae; genus Heterodontus; species Heterodontus francisci. The sequence goes on from NW_027141280.1 coordinate 1,414,859, forward strand.
AGAGTGTGTCAGAGTGTGTCAGAGAGTGATAGAGAGTGATAGAGAGTGATAGAGAGTGTCTGAGAGTGTCAGAGATTGTCAGATTGTGTCAGAGAGTGTCAGAGAGCGATAGTGTGTGTCAGAGAGTGTCAGAGAGTGATAGAGAGTGATAGAGAGTGTCTGAGAGTGTCAGAGAGTGTCTGAGATTGTCAGAGAGTGATAGAGAGTGTCAAATTGTGTCAGAGAGTGATAGAGAGTATCAGAGAGTGTCAGAGTGTGTCAGAGAGTGTCAGAGAGAGATAGAAAGTGTCAGAGAGTGAGAGAGAGTGACAGAGAGTGTCTGAGAATGTCAGTCAGTGTCAGAGTGTGATAGAGAGTGTCTGAGATTGTCAGAGAGAGTCAGATTGTGTCCGAGAGTGTCAGAGAGCGATAGTGTGTGTCAGAGTGTGTCAGAGAGTTTCAGAGAGTGTCAGAGTGTGATAGAGAGTGTCTGAGAGTGTCAGACAGTGTCAGAGAGTGTCAGAGAGTGGTAGAGAGTGATAGAGAGTGTCAGAGAGTGTCATAGAGTGATAGAGAGTGTCTGAGATTGTCAGAGTGATAGAGAGTGTCAAATTGTGTCAGAGTGTGAAAGAGAGTGATAGAGAGTGTCAGAGTGTGTCAGAGAGTGTCAGACAGTGATAGAAAGTGTCAGAGAGTGATAGAGAGTGTTTGAGAGTGACATAGAGTTTCTGAGAGTGTCAGTCAGTGTCAGAGAGTGATAGAGAGTGTCTGAGAGTGTCAGAGAGTGTCAGAGAGTGATAGAGAGCGATAGAGAGTGTCTGAGAGTGTCAGAGAGTGTCTGAGAGTGTCAGATAGTGATAGAGAGTGTCAAATTGTGTCAGAGAGTGATAAAGAGTGATAGAGAGTGTCAGAGAGTTTCAGAGTGTGTCAGAGAATGTCAGAGAGTGATAGAATGTGTCAGAGACTGATAGAGAGTGTCTGAGGGTGACAGAGAGTGTCTGAGAGTGTCAGTGAGTGTCAGAGAGTGATAGAGAGTTTCTGAGAGTGTCAGAGAATGTCAGGTTGTGTCAGAGTGTGTCAGAGAGTGGTAAAGAGTGATAGTGATTGTCACAGAGTGTCAGAGAGTGTCAGATTGTGTCCGAGAGTGTCAGAGAGCGATAGTGTGTGTCAGAGTGTGTCAGAGAGTTTCAGAGAGTGTCAGAGTGTGATAGAGTGTGTCAGAGTGTGTCAGAGAGTGTCAGAGAGTGATAGAGAGTGATAGAGAGTGTCTGAGAGTGTCAGAGAGTGTCAGAGTGTGTCAGAGAGTGATAGAGATTGATAGAGAGTATCAGAGAGTGTCATAGACTGATAGAGAGCGTCTGAGATTGTCAGAGAGTGATAGAGAGTGTCAAATTGTGTCAGAGAGTGATAGAGAGTGTCAGAGAGTGATAGAGAGTGTCAGAGAGTGTCAGAGTGTGTCAGAGAGTGTCAGAGAGAGATAGAAAGTGTCAGAGAGTGATAGAGAGTGACAGAGAGTGTCTGAGAATGTCAGTCAGTGTCAGAGAGTGTTATAGAGTGTGTGAGATTGTCAGAGAGTGTCATATTGTGTCCGAGAGTGTCAGAGAGCGATAGTATGTGTCAGAGTGTGTCAGAGAGTGTCAGAGTGTGATAGAGTGTGTCAGAGAGTGTCAGAGAGTGATAGAGAGTGATAGAGAGTGTCTGAGAGTGTCAGAGAGTGTCAGAGTGTGTCAGAGTGTGTCAGAGAGTGATAGAGATTGATAGAGAGTATCAGTGAGTGTCATAGACTGATAGAGAGTGTCTGAGATTGTCAGAGAGTGATAGAGAGTGTCAGATTGTGTCAGAGAGTGATAGAGAGTGTCAGAGAGTGTCAGAGTGTGTCAGAGAGTGTCAGAGAGAGATAGAAAGTGTCAGAGAGTGATAGAGAGTGACAGAGAGTGTCTGAGAATGTCAGTCAGTGTCAGAGTGTGATAGAGAGTGTCTGAGATTGTCAGAGAGTGTCAGATTGTGTCCGAGACTGTCAGAGAGCGATAGTGTGTGTCAGAGTGTGTCAGAGAGTTTCAGAGAGTGTCAGAGTGTGATAGAGAGTGTCTGAGAGTGTCAGACAGTGTCAGAGAGTGTCAGAGAGTGATAGAGAGTGATAGAGAGTGTCAGAGAGAGTCAATGAGTGATAGAGAGTGTCTGAGATTGTCAGAGTGATAGAGAGTGTCAAATTGTGTCAGAGTGTGAAAGAGAGTGATAGAGAGTGTCAGAGTGTGTCAGAGAGTGTCAGAGAGTGTCAGACAGTGATAGAAAGTGTCAGAGAGTGATAGAGAGTGTTTGAGAGTGACAGAGAGTGACAGAGAGTGTCCGAGAGTGTCAGTCAGTGTCAGAGAGTGATAGAGAGTGTCTGAGAGTGTCTGAGAGTGCCAGAGTGTATCAGAGAGTGTCAGAGAGTGTCAGAGGCTGATAGAGAGTGATAGAGAGTGAGAGAGAGTGTCTGAAAGTGTGTCTGAGAGTATCTGAAAGTGCCAGAGATTGTCAGAGAGGGTCAGAGAGTGATTGAGAGTGATTGAGAATGATTGACAGTGGTAGAGAGTGTCAGAGAGTGATAGAGTGTGCCAGAGAGGGTCAGAGAGTGTCAGAGAGTGTGAAAGAGTGTCAGAGAGTGTCAGAGAGTGTCAGAGAGTGATAGAGAGTGGCAGAGAGTATCTGAAAGTGTCAGAGAGTATCTGAGAGTGATAGTGAGTGTCAGAGAGTGTCAGAGAGTGATAGAGAGTGATAGAGAGTGATATAGAGTGATAGAGAGTGTCTGAAAGTGTCAGTGAGTGATATAAAGTGATGGAGAGTGTCAGAGAGTGACAGAGAGTGACAGAGAGTGTCAGAGAGTGACAGAGAGTGTCTGAGTGTGTCAGAGAGTGTCAGAGAGTGATAGAGTTTTTTCAGAGAGTGTGAGAGAATGTCAGAGAGTGTCAGAGAGTGTCAGAGAGTGTCAGAGAGTGTGAGAGTGCCAGAGAGTGTCAGAGTGTGTCAAAGAGTGTCAGAGAGCGATAGAGAGGGTCAGAGAGGGATAGAGAGTGTCAGAGTGTGTCAGAGAGTGTCAGAGAGTGTCAGAGAGTGATAGAGAGTGTCAGAGAGATTGTGAGTGTGTCTGAGAGTTTCAGAGAGTGTCAGAGAGTGAGAGAGTGTGTCTGGGAGTGTCTGACAGTGACAGAGAGTGTCTGAGAGTTTCAGTGAGTGCCAGAGAGTGATAGAGAGTGTCTGAGAGTGTCAGAGTGTGTCAGAGTGCTTCAGAGAGTCACAGGGAGTGATAGAGAGTGTCTGAGAGTGTCAGAGAGTGTCAGAGAGTGATAGAGATTGATAGAGAGAGTCAGAGAGTGATAGAGTGTCTGAGAGTGTCAGAGAGTGATAGAGAGTGATATAGAAAGTCAGAGAGTAATAGAGAGTCTCTGAGAGTGTCAGAGAGTGATAGAGAGTGATAGAGAGTGTCAGAGAGTGTCAGAGTGTGTCAGAGAATGATAGAGAGTGACAGAGAGTGACAGAGAGTGTCTGAGAGTGTCAGAGAGTGTCAGAGTGTGTCAGAGAATGATAGAGAGTGTCTGAGAGTGTCAGAGAGTGTCAGAGAGTGATAGAGAGTGTCAGAGAGTGTCAGAGTGTGATCGAGAGTGTCTGAGAGAGTCAGAGAGTCTCAGAGAGTGTCAGAGAGTGTCAGAGAGAGATGGAGAGAGTCAGAGAGTGATTGAGAGTGTCTGAGAGTGTCTGAAATTGACAGAGAGTGTCTGAGAGTGTCAGTGAGTGTCAGAGAGTGATACAGAGTGTCAGAGAGAGATAGAGAGAGTCAGAGAGTGACAGAGAGTGTCTGAGAGTGCCAGTGAGTGTCAGAGAGTGATAGAGAGTGTCTGAGAGAGTGTGAGTGTGTCGGAGAGTTTCAGAGAGTGTCAGAGAGTGAGAGAGAGTGTCAGAGAGTGTGAGTGTGTCAGAGAGTTTCAGAGAGTGTCAGAGAGTGAGAGAGAGTGTCTGAGAGTGTCTGAGAGTGTCTGAGAGTGACAGAGAGTGTCTGAGAATTTCACTGAGTGCCAGAGAGTGTCAGAGTGTGTTAGAGTGTGTCAGAGAGTGATAGGGAGTCATAGAGAGTCTCTGAGAGTGTCAGAGAGTGTCAGAGAGTGATAGAGATTGATAGAGAGTGTCAGAGAGTGATAGAGAGTGTCTGAGAGTGTCAGAGAGTGATAGAGAGTGATATAGAAAGTCAGAGAGTGCTAGAGAGTCTCTGAGAGTGTCAGAGAGTGATAGAGAGTGATAGAGAGTATCAGAGTGTGTCAGAGAGCGATAGAGTCTGTCAGAGTGTGTCAGAGAGTGTCAGAGAGTGTCAGAGAGTGATAGAGAGTGTCAAATTGTGTCAGAGATTGATAGAGAGTGATAGAGAGTGTCAGAGAGTTTCAGAGTGTGTCAGAGAGTGTCAGAGAGTGATAGAAAGTGTCCGAGAGTGATAAAGAGTGTCTGAGAGTGTCAGTGAGTGTCAGAGATTGAAATAGAGTGTCTGAGAGTGTCAGAGATGGTCAGATTGTGTCAGAGTGTGTCAGAGTGTGTCAGAGAGTGATAGAGAGTGATAGAGAGTGTCTGAGAGTGTCAGAGATTGTCAGATTGTGTCAGAGAGTGTCAGAGAGCGATAGTGTGTGTCAGAGAGTGTCAGAGAGTGATAGAGAGTGATAGAGAGTGTCTGAGAGTGTCAGAGAGTTTCAGAGTGTGTCAGAGAGTGATAGAGATTGATAGAGAGTATCAGAGAGTGTCATAGAGCGATAGAGAGTGTCTGAGATTGTCAGAGAGTGATAGAGAGTGTCAAATTGTGTCAGAGAGTGATAGAGAGTGTCAGAGAGTGTCAGAGTGTGTCAGAGAGTGTCAGAGAGAGATAGAAAGTGTCAGAGAGTGATAGAGAGTGACAGAGAGTGTCTGAGAATGTCAGTCAGTGTCAGAGTGTGAAAGAGAGTGTCTGAGATTGTCAGAGAGAGTCAGATTGTGTCCGAGAGTGTCAGAGAGCGATAGTGTGTGTCAGAGTGTGTCAGAGAGTTTCAGAGAGTGTCAGAGTGTGATAGAGAGTGTCTGAGAGTGTCAGACAGTGTCAGAGAGTGTCAGAGAGTGGTAGAGAGTGATAGAGAGTGTCAGAGAGTGTCATAGAGTGATAGAGAGTGTCTGAGATTGTCAGAGTGATAGAGAGTGTCAAATTGTGTCAGAGTGTGAAAGAGAGTGATAGAGAGTGTCAGAGTGTGTCAGAGAGTGTCAGACAGTGATAGAAAGTGTCAGAGAGTGATAGAGAGTGTTTGAGAGTGACAGAGAGTGACAGAGAGTTTCTGAGAGTGTCAGTCAGTGTCAGAGAGTGATAGAGAATGTCTGAGAGTGTCAGAGAGTGATAGAGAGCGATAGAGAGTGTCTGAGAGTGTCAGAGAGTGTCTGAGAGTGTCAGATAGTGATAGAGAGTGTCAAATTGTGTCAGAGAGTGATAAAGAGTGATAGAGAGTGTCAGAGAGTTTCAGAGTGTGTCAGAGAGTGTCAGAGAGTGATAGAATGTGTCAGAGACTGATAGAGAGTGTCTGAGGGTGACAGAGAGTGTCTGAGAGAGTCAGTGAGTGTCAGAGAGTGATAGAGAGTTTCTGAGAGTTTCTGAGAGTGTCAGAGATTGTCAGATTGTGTCAGAGTGTGTCAGAGAGTGGTAAAGAGTGATAGTGATTGTCACAGAGTGTCAGAGAGTGTCAGATTGTGTCCGAGAGTGTCAGAGAGCGATAGTGTGTGTCAGAGTGTGTCAGAGAGTTTCAGAGAGTGTCAGAGTGTGATAGAGTGTGTCAGAGAGTGTCAGAGAGTGATAGAGAGTGATAGAGAGTGTCTGAGAGTGTCAGAGAGTGTCAGAGTGTGTCAGAGAGTGATAGAGATTGATAGAGAGTATCAGAGAGTGTCATAGACTGATAGAGAGTGTCTGAGATTGTCAGAGAGTGATTGAGAGTGTCAAATTGTGTCAGAGAGTGATAGTGAGTGTCAGAGAGTGTCAGAGTGTGTCAGAGAGTGTCAGAGAGAGATAGAAAGTGTCAGAGAGTGATAGAGAGTGACAGAGAGTGTCTGAGAATGTCAGTCAGTGTCAGAGAGTGTTATAGAGTGTGTGAGATTGTCAGAGAGTGTCAGATTGTGTCCGAGAGCGTCAGAGAGCGATAGTGTGTGTCAGAGTGTGTCAGAGAGTTTCAGAGAGTGTCAGAGTGTGATAGAGAGTGTCTGAGAGTGTCAGACAGTGTCAGAGAGTGTCAGAGAGTGATAGAGAGTGATAGAGAGTGTCAGAGAGTGTCAATGAGTGATAGAGAGTGTCTGAGATTGTCAGAGTGATAGAGAGTGTCAAATTGTGTCAGAGTGTGAAAGAGAGTGATAGAGAGTGTCAGAGTGTGTCAGAGAGTGTCAGACAGTGATAGAAATTGTCAGAGAGTGATAGAGAGTGTTTGAGAGTGACAGAGAGTGACAGAGAGTGTCTGAGAGTGTTAGTCAGTGTCAGAGAGTGATAGAGAGTGTCTGAGACTGTCAGAGAGTGTCAGTGAGTGTCAGAGAGTGATAGAGAGTGATAGAGAGTGTCTGAGAGTGTCAGAGAGTGTCTGAGAGTGTCAGAGAGTGATAGAGAGTGTCAAATTGTGTCAGAGAGTGATAAAGAGTGATAGAGAGTGTCAGAGAGTTTCAGAGTGTGTCAGAGAGTGTCAGAGAGTGATAGAATGTGTCAGAGACTGATAGAGAGTGTCTGAGGGTGACAGAGAGTGTCTGAGAGTGTCAGTGAGTGTCAGAGAGTGATAGAGAGTTTCTGAGAGTGTCAGAGATTGTCAGATTGTGTCAGAGTGTGTCAGAGAGTGGTAAAGAGTGATCGTGATTGTCACAGAGTGTCAGAGAGTGTCAGATTGTGTCCGAGAGTGTCAGAGAGCGATAGTGTGTGTCAGAGTGTGTCAGAGAGTTTCAGAGAGTGTCAGAGTGTGATAGAGAGTGTCTGAGAGTGTCAGACAGTGTCAGAGAGTGTCAGAGAGTGATAGAGAGTGATAGAGAGTGTCAGAGAGTGTCATAGAGTGATAGAGAGTGTCTGAAATTGTCAGAGTGATAGAGAGTGTCAAATTGTGTCAGAGTGTGAAAGAGAGTGATAAAGAGTGTCAGAATGTGCCAGAGAGTGTCAGACAGTGATAGAAAGTGTCAGAGAGTGATAGAGAGTGTCTGAGAGTATCTGAGAGTGACAGAGAGTGTCTGAGAGTGTCAGTCAGTGTCAGAGAGTGATAGAGAGTGTCTGAGAGTGTCAGAGAGTTTCAGAGAGTGATAGAGAGTGTCTGAGAGTGCTTGAGAGTGTCAGAGATAGTCAGAGTGTGTCAGAGAGTGGTAGAGAGTGATAGAGAGTGTCAGAGAGTGTCAGAGAGTGATAGACAATGTCAGAGAGTGTCATAGAGTGATAGAGAGTGTCTGAGAGTGTCAGAGAGTGATAGAGCGTGTCAAATTGTGTCAGAGAGTGATAAAGAGTGATAGAGAGTGTCAGAGAGTTTCAGAGTGTGTCAGAGAGTGTCAGAGAGTGATAGAATGTGTCAGAGACTGATAGAGAGTGTCTGAGGGTGACAGAGAGTGTCTGAGAGTGTCAGTGAGTGTCAGAGAGTGATAGAGAGTTTCTGAGAGTGTCAGAGATTGTCAGATCGTGTCAGAGAGTGGTAAAGAGTGATGGAGATTGTCAGAGAGTGTCAGAGAGTGTCAGATTGTGTCCGAGAGTGTCAGAGAGCGATAGTGTGTGTCAGAGTGTGTCAGAGTGTGATAGAGAGTGTCTGAGAGTGTCAGACAGTGTCAGACAGTGTCAGAGAGTGTCAGAGAGTGATAGAGAGTGATAGAGAGTGTCAGAGAGTGTCATAGAGTGATAGAGAGTGTCTGAGATTGTCAGAGTGATAGATAGTGTCAAATTGTGTCAGAGTGTGAAAGAGAGTGATAGAGAGTATCAGAGTGTGTCAGAGAGTGTCAGACAGTGATAGAAAGTGTCAGAGAGTGATAGAGAGTGTCTGAGAGTATCTGAGAGTGACAGAGAGTGTCTGAGAGTGTCAGTCAGTGTCAGAGAGTGATAGAGAGTGTCTGAGATTGTCAGAGATTGTCGGATTGTGTCAGAGTGTGTCAGAAAGTGATAGAGAGTGATAGAGAGTGTCAGAGAGCGATAGAGAGTGTCAGAGAGCGATGGAGAGTGTCAGAGTGTGTCAGAGAGTGTCAGAGAGTGTCAGAGAGTGATAGAGAGTGTCAGAGAGAGTGTGAGTGTGTCAGAGAGTTTCAGAGATTGTCAGAGAGTGTCTGAGAGTGTCTGAGAGTGACAGAGAGTGTCTGAGAGTGTCAGTGAGTGCCAGAGATTGATAGAGAGTGTCTGAGAGTGTCAGAGTGTGTCAGAGTGTGTCAGAGAGAGATAGGGAGTGATAGAGAGTGTCTGAGAGTGTCAGAGAGTTTCAGAGAATGATAGAGATGGATAGAGATTGTCAGAGAGTGATAGAGAGTGTCTGAGAGTGTCAGAGAGTGATAGAGAGTGATGGAGAGTGTCTGAGAGTGCGAGCGACTGTCAGCGTGTGTCAGAGAGTGTCAGAGAGTGTCAGAGTGTGTGAGAGAGTGTCTGAGAGTGTCTGAGAGTGACAGAGATTGTCTGAGAATTTCACTGAGTGCCAGAGAGTGATAGAGAGTGTCTGAGAGTGTCAGATTGTGTCAGAGTGTGTCAGAAAGTGATAGAGAGCGATAGAGAGTGTCTGAGTGTGTCAGAGAGTCTCAGAGTGTGTCAGAGAGTGATAGAGAGTGTCAGAGAGAGTGTGAGTGTGTCTGAGAGTGTCTGAAAGTGACAGAGTGTCTGAGAATTTCACTGAGTGCCAGAGAGTGATAGAGAGTGTCTGAGAGTGTCAGAGTGTGTTAGAGTGTGTCAGAGAGTGATAGGGAGTGATAGAGAGTCTCTGAGAGTGTCAGAGAGTGATAGAGATTGATAGAGAGAGTCAGAGAGTGATAGAGTGTCTGAGAGTGTCAGAGAGTGATAGAGAGTGATATAGAAAGTCAAAGAGTGCTAGAGAGTCTCTGAGAGTGTCAGAGAGTGATAGAGAGTGATAGAGAGTGTCTGAGAGTGCCAGCGACTTTCAGCGTGTGTCAGAGAGTGTCAGAGTGTGTCAGAGAATGATAGAGAGTGCCTGAGAGTGTCATAGTGCGTCAGAGAGTGATAGAGAGTGTCAGAGAGTGTCAGAGTGTGATAGAGAGTGTCTGAGAGAGTCAGAGAGTCTCAGAGAGTGTCAGAGAGTGTCAGAGAGGGATAGTGAGACTCAGAGAGTGATAGAGAGTGTCTGAGAGTGTCTGAAATTGACAGAGAGTGTCTGAGAGTGTCAGTGAGTGTCAGAGAGTGATAGAGAGTGTCTGCGTGTGTCACAGTGTGTCAGATAGTGATAGACAATGTCAGAGAGTGTAATAGAGTGATAGGGAGTGTCTGAGAGTGTCAGAGAGTGTCAAATTGTGTCAGAGATAGATAGAGAGTGATAGAGAGTATCAGAGTGTGTCAGAGAGCGATAGAGTCTGTCAGAGTGTGTCAGAGAGTGTCAGAGAGTGTCAGAGAGTGATAGAGAGTGTCAGAGAGTGTCAGAGAGTGATAGAGAGTGTCAAATTGTGTCAGAGATTGATAGAGAATGATAGAGAATGTCAGAGTTTCAGAGTGTGTCAGAGAGTGTCAGAGAGTGATAGAGAGTGATAGAGAGTGATAGAGAGTGTCTGAGAGTGTCAGAGATTGTCAGATTGTGTCAGAGAGTGTCAGAGAGCGATAGAGTGTGTCAGAGAGTGTCAGAGAGTGTCAGAGAGTGATAGAGAGTGATAGAGAGTGTCTGAGAGTGTCAGAGAGTGTCAGAGTGTGTCAGAGAGTGATAGAGATTGATAGAGAGTATCAGAGAGTGTCATAGAGTGATAGAGAGTGTCTGAGATTGTCAGAGAGTGATAGAGAGTGTCAAATTGTGTCAGAGAGTGATAGAGTGTGTCAGAGAGTGTCAGAGTGTGTCAGAGAGACATATAAAGTGTCAGAGAGTGATAGAGAGTGACAGAGAGTGTCTGAGAATGTCAGTCAGTGTCAGAGTGTGATAGAGAGTGTCTGAGATTGTCAGAGAGTGTCAGATTGTGTCCGAGAGTGTCAGAGAGCGATAGTGTGTGTCAGAGTGTGTCAGAGAGTTTCAGAGAGTGTCAAAGTGTGATAGAGAGTGTCTGAGAGTGTCAGACAGTGTCAGAGTGTGTCAGAGAGTGATAGAGAGTGATAGAGAGTGTCAGAGAGTGTCAGAGTGTGTCAGAGTGACTCAGAGAGTAATAGAGAGTGATAGAGAGTGTCTGAGAGTGATAGAGAGTGTTTGAGAGTGACAGAGAGTGTCTGAGAGTGTCAGTCAGTGTCAGAGAGTGATAGAGAGTGTCTGAGAGTGTCAGAGAGTGTCAGAGAGTGATAGAGAGCGATAGAGAGTGTCTGAGAGTGTCAGAGAGTGTCTGAGAGTGTCAGAGAGTGATAGAGAGTGTCAAATTGTGTCAGAGAGTGATAAAGAGTGAAAGAGAGTGTCAGAGAGTTTCAGAGTGTGTCAGAGAGTGTCAGAGAGTGTCAGAGAGTGAGAGAGAGTGTCTGAGAGTGTCTGAAAGTGACAGAGAGTGTCTGAGAATTTCACTGAGTGCCAGAGAGTGATAGAGAGTGTCTGAGAGTGTCAGAGTGTGTTAGAGTGTGTCAGAGAGTGATAGGGAGTGATAGAGAGTCTCTGAGAGTGTCAGAGAGTGATAGAGTTTGATAGAGAGTGTCAGAGTGTGATAGAGAGTGTCTGAGAGTGTCAGAGAGTGATAGAGATTGATAGAGAGAGTCAGAGAGTGATAGAGTGTCTGAGAGTGTCAGAGAGTGATAGAGAGTGATATAGAAAGTCAGAGAGTGCTAGAGAGTCTCTGAGAGTGTCAGAGAGTGATAGAGAGTGATAGAGAGTGTCTGAGAGTGCCAGCGACTGTCAGCGTGTGTCAGAGAGTGTCAGAGAGTGTCAGAGTGTGTCAGAGAATGATAGAGAGTGCCTGAGAGTGTCATAGTGCGTCAGAGAGTGATAGAGAGTGTCAGAGAGTGTCAGAGTGTGATAGAGAGTGTCTGAGAGAGTCAGAGAGTCTCAGAGAGTGTCAGAGAGTGTCAGAGAGGGATAGAGAGACTCAGAGAGTGATAGAGAGTGTCTGAGAGTGTCTGAAATTGACAGAGAGTGTCTGAGAGTGTCAGTGAGTGTCAGAGAGTGATAGAGAGTGTCTGCGTGTGTCACAGTGTGTCAGATAGTGATAGACAATGTCAGAGAGTGTAATAGAGTGATAGAGAGTGTCTGAGAGTGTCAGAGAGTGTCAAATTGTGTCAGAGATAGATAGAGAGTGATAGAGAGTATCAGAGTGTGTCAGAGAGCGATAGAGTCTGTCAGAGTGTGTCAGAGAGTGTCAGAGAGTGTCAGAGAGTGTCAGAGAGTGACAGAGAGTGTCAGAGAGTGTCAGAGAGTGATAGAGAGTGTCAAATTGTGTCAGAGATTGATAGAGAGTGATAGAGAGTGTCAGAGAGTTTCAGAGTGTGTCAGAGAGTGTCAGAGAGTGATAGAAAGTGTCCGAGAGTGATAAAGAGTGTCTGAGAGTGTCAGTGAGTGTCAGAGAGTGAAAGAGAGTGTCTGAGAGTGTCAGAGATGGTCAGATTGTGTCAGAGTGTGTCAGAGTGTGTCAGAGAGTGATAGAGAGTGATAGAGAGTGATAGAGAGTGTCTGAGAGTGTCTGAGATTGTCAGATTGTGTCAGAGAGTGTCAGAGAGTGATAGAGAGTGTCTGAGAGTGTCAGAGAGTGATAGAGATTGATAGAGAGAGTCAGAGAGTGATAGAGTGTCTGAGAGTGTCAGAGAGTGATAGAGAGTGATATAGAAAGTCAAAGAGTGCTAGAGAGTCTCTGAGAGTGTCAGAGAGTGATAGAGAGTGATAGAGAGTGTCTGAGAGTGCCAGCGACTTTCAGCGTGTGTCAGAGAGTGTCAGAGTGTGTCAGAGAATGATAGAGAGTGCCTGAGAGTGTCATAGTGCGTCAGAGAGTGATAGAGAGTGTCAGAGAGTGTCAGAGTGTGATAGAGAGTGTCTGAGAGAGTCAGAGAGTCTCAGAGAGTGTCAGAGAGTGTCAAATTGTGTCAGAGAGTGATAAAGAGTGATAGAGAGTGTCAGAGAGTTTCAGAGTGTGTCAGAGAGTGTCAGAGAGTGATAGAATGTGTCAGAGACTGATAGAGAGTGTCTGAGGGTGACAGAGAGTGTCTGAGAGTGTCAGTGAGTGTCAGAGAGTGATAGAGAGTTTCTGAGAGTGTCAGAGATTGTCAGATTGTGTCAGAGTGTGTCAGAGAGTGGTAAAGAGTGATCGTGATTGTCACAGAGTGTCAGAGAGTGTCAGATTGTGTCCGAGAGTGTCAGAGAGCGATAGTGTGTGTCAGAGTGTGTCAGAGAGTTTCAGAGAGTGTCAGAGAGTGATAGAGAGTGTCTGAGAGTGTCAGACAGTGTCAGAGAGTGTCAGAGAGTGATAGAGAGTGATAGAGAGTGTCAGAGAGTGTCATAGAGTGATAGAGAGTGTCTGAAATTGTCAGAGTGATAGAGAGTGTCAAATTGTGTCAGAGTGTGAAAGAGAGTGATAAAGAGTGTCAGAATGTGCCAGAGAGTGTCAGACAGTGATAGAAAGTGTCAGAGAGTGATAGAGAGTGTCTGAGAGTATCTGAGAGTGACAGAGAGTGTCTGAGAGTGTCAGTCAGTGTCAGAGAGTGATAGAGAGTGTCTGAGAGTGTCAGAGAGTTTCAGAGAGTGATAGAGAGTGTCTGAGAGTGCTTGAGAGTGTCAGAGATAGTCAGAGTGTGTCAGAGAGTGGTAGAGAGTGATAGAGAGTGTCAGAGAGTGTCAGAGAGTGATAGACAATGTCAGAGAGTGTCATAGAGTGATAGAGAGTGTCTGAGAGTGTCAGAGAGTGATAGAGCGTGTCAAATTGTGTCAGAGAGTGATAAAGAGTGATAGAGAGTGTCAGAGAGTTTCAGAGTGTGTCAGAGAGTGTCAGAGAGTGATAGAATGTGTCAGAGACTGATAGAGAGTGTCTGAGGGTGACAGAGAGTGTCTGAGAGTGTCAGTGAGTGTCAGAGAGTGATAGAGAGTTTCTGAGAGTGTCAGAGATTGTCAGATCGTGTCAGAGAGTGGTAAAGAGTGATGGAGATTGTCAGAGAGTGTCAGAGAGTGTCAGATTGTGTCCGAGAGTGTCAGAGAGCGATAGTGTGTGTCAGAGTGTGTCAGAGTGTGATAGAGAGTGTCTGAGAGTGTCAGACAGTGTCAGACAGTGTCAGAGAGTGTCAGAGAGTGATAGAGAGTGATAGAGAGTGTCAGAGAGTGTCAGAGTGATAGATAGTGTCAAATTGTGTCAGAGTGTGAAAGAGAGTGATAGAGAGTATCAGAGTGTGTCAGAGAGTGTCAGACAGTGATAGAAAGTGTCAGAGAGTGATAGAGAGTGTCTGAGAGTATCTGAGAGTGACAGAGAGTGTCTGAGAGTGTCAGTCAGTGTCAGAGAGTGATAGAGAGTGTCTGAGATTGTCAGAGATTGTCGGATTGTGTCAGAGTGTGTCAGAAAGTGATAGAGAGTGATAGAGAGTGTCAGAGAGCGATAGAGAGTGTCAGAGAGCGATGGAGAGTGTCAGAGTGTGTCAGAGAGTGTCAGAGAGTGTCAGAGAGTGATAGAGAGTGTCAGAGAGAGTGTGAGTGTGTCAGAGAGTTTCAGAGATTGTCAGAGAGTGTCTGAGAGTGTCTGAGAGTGACAGAGAGTGTCTGAGAGTGTCAGTGAGTGCCAGAGATTGATAGAGAGTGTCTGAGAGTGTCAGAGTGTGTCAGAGTGTGTCAGAGAGAGATAGGGAGTGATAGAGAGTGTCTGAGAGTGTCAGAGAGTTTCAGAGAATGATAGAGATGGATAGAGATTGTCAGAGAGTGATAGAGAGTGTCAGAGAGTGTCAGAGAGTGATAGAGAGTGATGGAGAGTGTCTGAGAGTGCGAGCGACTGTCAGCGTGTGTCAGAGAGTGTCAGAGAGTGTCAGAGTGTGTGAGAGAGTGTCTGAGAGTGTCTGAGAGTGACAGAGATTGTCAGATTGTGTCAGAGAGTGTCAGAGAGTGATAGAGAGTGTCTGAGAGTGTCAGAGAGTGATAGAGATTGATAGAGAGAGTCAGAGAGTGATAGAGTGTCTGAGAGTGTCAGAGAGTGATAGAGAGTGATATAGAAAGTCAAAGAGTGCTAGAGAGTCTCTGAGAGTGTCAGAGAGTGATAGAGAGTGATAGAGAGTGTCTGAGAGTGCCAGCGACTTTCAGCGTGTGTCAGAGAGTGTCAGAGTGTGTCAGAGAATGATAGAGAGTGCCTGAGAGTGTCATAGTGCGTCAGAGAGTGATAGAGAGTGTCAGAGAGTGTCAGAGTGTGATAGAGAGTGTCTGAGAGAGTCAGAGAGTCTCAGAGAGTGTCAGAGAGTGTCAAATTGTGTCAGAGAGTGATAAAGAGTGATAGAGAGTGTCAGAGAGTTTCAGAGTGTGTCAGAGAGTGTCAGAGAGTGATAGAATGTGTCAGAGACTGATAGAGAGTGTCTGAGGGTGACAGAGAGTGTCTGAGAGTGTCAGTGAGTGTCAGAGAGTGATAGAGAGTTTCTGAGAGTGTCAGAGATTGTCAGATTGTGTCAGAGTGTGTCAGAGAGTGGTAAAGAGTGATCGTGATTGTCACAGAGTGTCAGAGAGTGTCAGATTGTGTCCGAGAGTGTCAGAGAGCGATAGTGTGTGTCAGAGTGTGTCAGAGAGTTTCAGAGAGTGTCAGAGAGTGATAGAGAGTGTCTGAGAGTGTCAGACAGTGTCAGAGAGTGTCAGAGAGTGATAGAGAGTGATAGAGAGTGTCAGAGAGTGTCATAGAGTGATAGAGAGTGTCTGAAATTGTCAGAGTGATAGAGAGTGTCAAATTGTGTCAGAGTGTGAAAGAGAGTGATAAAGAGTGTCAGAATGTGCCAGAGAGTGTCAGACAGTGATAGAAAGTGTCAGAGAGTGATAGAGAGTGTCTGAGAGTATCTGAGAGTGACAGAGAGTGTCTGAGAGTGTCAGTCAGTGTCAGAGAGTGATAGAGAGTGTCTGAGAGTGTCAGAGAGTTTCAGAGAGTGATAGAGAGTGTCTGAGAGTGCTTGAGAGTGTCAGAGATAGTCAGAGTGTGTCAGAGAGTGGTAGAGAGTGATAGAGAGTGTCAGAGAGTGTCAGAGAGTGATAGACAATGTCAGAGAGTGTCATAGAGTGATAGAGAGTGTCTGAGAGTGTCAGAGAGTGATAGAGCGTGTCAAATTGTGTCAGAGAGTGATAAAGAGTGATAGAGAGTGTCAGAGAGTTTCAGAGTGTGTCAGAGAGTGTCAGAGAGTGATAGAATGTGTCAGAGACTGATAGAGAGTGTCTGAGGGTGACAGAGAGTGTCTGAGAGTGTCAGTGAGTGTCAGAGAGTGATAGAGAGTTTCTGAGAGTGTCAGAGATTGTCAGATCGTGTCAGAGAGTGGTAAAGAGTGATGGAGATTGTCAGAGAGTGTCAGAGAGTGTCAGATTGTGTCCGAGAGTGTCAGAGAGCGATAGTGTGTGTCAGAGTGTGTCAGAGTGTGATAGAGAGTGTCTGAGAGTGTCAGACAGTGTCAGACAGTGTCAGAGAGTGTCAGAGAGTGATAGAGAGTGATAGAGAGTGTCAGAGAGTGTCATAGAGTGATAGAGAGTGTCTGAGATTGTCAGAGTGATAGATAGTGTCAAATTGTGTCAGAGTGTGAAAGAGAGTGATAGAGAGTATCAGAGTGTGTCAGAGAGTGTCAGACAGTGATAGAAAGTGTCAGAGAGTGATAGAGAGTGTCTGAGAGTATCTGAGAGTGACAGAGAGTGTCTGAGAGTGTCAGTCAGTGTCAGAGAGTGATAGAGAGTGTCTGAGATTGTCAGAGATTGTCGGATTGTGTCAGAGTGTGTCAGAAAGTGATAGAGAGTGATAGAGAGTGTCAGAGAGCGATAGAGAGTGTCAGAGAGCGATGGAGAGTGTCAGAGTGTGTCAGAGAGTGTCAGAGAGTGTCAGAGAGTGATAGAGAGTGTCAGAGAGAGTGTGAGTGTGTCAGAGAGTTTCAGAGATTGTCAGAGAGTGTCTGAGAGTGTCTGAGAGTGACAGAGAGTGTCTGAGAGTGTCAGTGAGTGCCAGAGATTGATAGAGAGTGTCTGAGAGTGTCAGAGTGTGTCAGAGTGTGTCAGAGAGAGATAGGGAGTGATAGAGAGTGTCTGAGAGTGTCAGAGAGTTTCAGAGAATGATAGAGATGGATAGAGATTGTCAGAGAGTGATAGAGAGTGTCTGAGAGTGTCAGAGAGTGATAGAGAGTGATGGAGAGTGTCTGAGAGTGCGAGCGACTGTCAGCGTGTGTCAGAGAGTGTCAGAGAGTGTCAGAGTGTGTGAGAGAGTGTCTGAGAGTGTCTGAGAGTGACAGAGATTGTCTGAGAATTTCACTGAGTGCCAGAGAGTGATAGAGAGTGTCTGAGAGTGTCAGATTGTGTCAGAGTGTGTCAGAAAGTGATAGAGAGCGATAGAGAGTGTCTGAGTGTGTCAGAGAGTCTCAGAGTGTGTCAGAGAGTGATAGAGAGTGTCAGAGAGAGTGTGAGTGTGTCTGAGAGTGTCTGAAAGTGACAGAGTGTCTGAGAATTTCACTGAGTGCCAGAGAGTGATAGAGAGTGTCTGAGAGTGTCAGAGTGTGTTAGAGTGTGTCAGAGAGTGATAGGGAGTGATAGAGAGTCTCTGAGAGTGTCAGAGAGTGATAGAGATTGATAGAGAGAGTCAGAGAGTGATAGAGTGTCTGAGAGTGTCAGAGAGTGATAGAGAGTGATATAGAAAGTCAAAGAGTGCTAGAGAGTCTCTGAGAGTGTCAGAGAGTGATAGAGAGTGATAGAGAGTGTCTGAGAGTGCCAGCGACTTTCAGCGTGTGTCAGAGAGTGTCAGAGTGTGTCAGAGAATGATAGAGAGTGCCTGAGAGTGTCATAGTGCGTCAGAGAGTGATAGAGAGTGTCAGAGAGTGTCAGAGTGTGATAGAGAGTGTCTGAGAGAGTCAGAGAGTCTCAGAGAGTGTCAGAGACTGTCAGAGAGGGATAGTGAGACTCAGAGAGTGATAGAGAGTGTCTGAGAGTGTCTGAAATTGACAGAGAGTGTCTGAGAGTGTCAGTGAGTGTCAGAGAGTGATAGAGAGTGTCTGCGTGTGTCACAGTGTGTCAGATAGTGATAGACAATGTCAGAGAGTGTAATAGAGTGATAGGGAGTGTCTGAGAGTGTCAGAGAGTGTCAAATTGTGTCAGAGATAGATAGAGAGTGATAGAGAGTATCAGAGTGTGTCAGAGAGCGATAGAGTCTGTCAGAGTGTGTCAGAGAGTGTCAGAGAGTGTCAGAGAGTGATAGAGAGTGTCAGAGAGTGTCAGAGAGTGATAGAGAGTGTCAAATTGTGTCAGAGATTGATAGAGAATGATAGAGAATGTCAGAGAGTTTCAGAGTGTGTCAGAGAGTGTCAGAGAGTGATAGAAAGTGTCCGAGAGTGATAAAGAGTGTCTGAGAGTGTCAGTGAGTGTCAGAGAGTGAAAGAGAGTGTCTGAGAGTGTCAGAGATGGTCAGATTGTGTCAGAGAGTGTCAGAGTGTGTCAGAGAGTGATAGAGAGTGATAGAGAGTGATAGAGAGTGTCTGAGAGTGTCAGAGATTGTCAGATTGTGTCAGAGAGTGTCAGAGAGCGATAGAGTGTGTCAGAGAGTGTCAGAGAGTGTCAGAGAGTGATAGAGAGTGATAGAGAGTGTCTGAGAGTGTCAGAGAGTGTCAGAGTGTGTCAGAGAGTGATAGAGATTGATAGAGAGTATCAGAGAGTGTCATAGAGTGATAGAGAGTGTCTGAGATTGTCAGAGAGTGATAGAGAGTGTCAAATTGTGTCAGAGAGTGATAGAGTGTGTCAGAGAGTGTCAGAGTGTGTCAGAGAGACATATAAAGTGTCAGAGAGTGATAGAGAGTGACAGAGAGTGTCTGAGAATGTCAGTCAGTGTCAGAGTGTGATAGAGAGTGTCTGAGATTGTCAGAGAGTGTCAGATTGTGTCCGAGAGTGTCAGAGAGCGATAGTGTGTGTCAGAGTGTGTCAGAGAGTTTCAGAGAGTGTCAAAGTGTGATAGAGAGTGTCTGAGAGTGTCAGACAGTGTCAGAGTGTGTCAGAGAGTGATAGAGAGTGATAGAGAGTGTCAGAGAGTGTCAGAGTGTGTCAGAGTGACTCAGAGAGTAATAGAGAGTGATAGAGAGTGTCTGAGAGTGATAGAGAGTGTTTGAGAGTGACAGAGAGTGTCTGAGAGTGTCAGTCAGTGTCAGAGAGTGATAGAGAGTGTCTGAGAGTGTCAGAGAGTGTCAGAGAGTGATAGAGAGCGATAGAGAGTGTCTGAGAGTGTCAGAGAGTGTCTGAGAGTGTCAGAGAGTGATAGAGAGTGTCAAATTGTGTCAGAGAGTGATAAAGAGTGAAAGAGAGTGTCAGAGAGTTTCAGAGTGTGTCAGAGAGTGTCAGAGAGTGTCAGAGAGTGAGAGAGAGTGTCTGAGAGTGTCTGAAAGTGACAGAGAGTGTCTGAGAATTTCACTGAGTGCCAGAGAGTGATAGAGAGTGTCTGAGAGTGTCAGAGTGTGTTAGAGTGTGTCAGAGAGTGATAGGGAGTGATAGAGAGTCTCTGAGAGTGTCAGAGAGTGATAGAGTTTGATAGAGAGTGTCAGAGTGTGATAGAGAGTGTCTGAGAGTGTCAGAGAGTGATAGAGATTGATAGAGAGAGTCAGAGAGTGATAGAGTGTCTGAGAGTGTCAGAGAGTGATAGAGAGTGATATAGAAAGTCAGAGAGTGCTAGAGAGTCTATGAGAGTGTCAGAGAGTGATAGAGAGTGATAGAGAGTGTCTGAGAGTGCCAGCGACTGTCAGCGTGTGTCAGAGAGTGTCAGAGAGTGTCAGAGTGTGTCAGAGAATGATAGAGAGTGCCTGAGAGTGTCATAGTGCGTCAGAGAGTGATAGAGAGTGTCAGAGAGTGTCAGAGTGTGATAGAGAGTGTCTGAGAGAGTCAGAGAGTCTCAGAGAGTGTCAGAGAGTGTCAGAGAGGGATAGAGAGACTCAGAGAGTGATAGAGAGTGTCTGAGAGTGTCTGAAATTGACAGAGAGTGTCTGAGAGTGTCAGTGAGTGTCAGAGAGTGATAGAGAGTGTCTGCGTGTGTCACAGTGTGTCAGATAGTGATAGACAATGTCAGAGAGTGTAATAGAGTGATAGAGAGTGTCTGAGAGTGTCAGAGAGTGTCATTGTGTCAGAGATAGATAGAGAGTGATAGAGAGTATCAGAGTGTGTCAGAGAGCGATAGAGTCTGTCAGAGTGTGTCAGAGAGTGTCAGAGAGTGTCAGAGAGTGTCAGAGAGTGACAGAGAGTGTCAGAGAGTGTCAGAGAGTGATAGAGAGTGTCAAATTGTGTCAGAGATTGATAGAGAGTGATAGAGAGTGTCAGAGAGTTTCAGAGTGTGTCAGAGAGTGTCAGAGAGTGATAGAAAGTGTCCGAGAGTGATAAAGAGTGTCTGAGAGTGTCAGTGAGTGTCAGAGAGTGAAAGAGAGTGTCTGAGAGTGTCAGAGATGGTCAGATTGTGTCAGAGTGTGTCAGAGTGTGTCAGAGAGTGATAGAGAGTGATAGAGAGTGATAGAGAGTGTCTGAGAGTGTCTGAGATTGTCAGATTGTGTCAGAGAGTGTCAGAGAGTGATAGAGAGTGTCTGAGAGTGTCAGAGAGTGATAGAGATTGATAGAGAGAGTCAGAGAGTGATAGAGTGTCTGAGAGTGTCAGAGAGTGATAGAGAGTGATATAGAAAGTCAAAGAGTGCTAGAGAGTCTCTGAGAGTGTCAGAGAGTGATAGAGAGTGATAGAGAGTGTCTGAGAGTGCCAGCGACTTTCAGCGTGTGTCAGAGTGTCAGAGTGTGTCAGAGAATGATAGAGAGTGCCTGAGAGTGTCATAGTGCGTCAGAGAGTGATAGAGAGTGTCAGAGAGTGTCAGAGTGTGATAGAGAGTGTCTGAGAGAGTCAGAGAGTCTCAGAGAGTGTCAGAGAGTGTCAGAGAGGGATAGTGAGACTCAGAGAGTGATAGAGAGTGTCTGAGAGTGTCTGAAATTGACAGAGAGTGTCTGAGAGTGTCAGTGAGTGTCAGAGAGTGATAGAGAGTGTCTGCGTGTGTCACAGTGTGTCAGATAGTGATAGACAATGTCAGAGAGTGTAATAGAGTGATAGGGAGTGTCTGAGAGTGTCAGAGAGTGTCAAATTGTGTCAGAGATAGATAGAGAGTGATAGAGAGTATCAGAGTGTGTCAGAGAGCGATAGAGTCTGTCAGAGTGTGTCAGAGAGTGTCAGAGAGTGTCAGAGAGTGATAGAGAGTGTCAGAGAGTGTCAGAGAGTGATAGAGAGTGTCAAATTGTGTCAGAGATTGATAGAGAATGATAGAGAATGTCAGAGAGTTTCAGAGTGTGTCAGAGAGTGTCAGAGAGTGATAGAAAGTGTCCGAGAGTGATAAAGAGTGTCTGAGAGTGTCAGTGAGTGTCAGAGAGTGAAAGAGAGTGTCTGAGAGTGTCAGAGATGGTCAGATTGTGTCAGAGAGTGTCAGAGTGTGTCAGAGAGTGATAGAGAGTGATAGAGAGTGATAGAGAGTGTCTGAGAGTGTCAGAGATTGTCAGATTGTGTCAGAGAGTGTCAGAGAGCGATAGAGTGTGTCAGAGAGTGTCAGAGAGTGTCAGAGAGTGATAGAGAGTGATAGAGAGTGTCTGAGAGTGTCAGAGAGTGTCAGAGTGTGTCAGAGAGTGATAGAGATTGATAGAGAGTATCAGAGAGTGTCATAGAGTGATAGAGAGTGTCTGAGATTGTCAGAGAGTGATAGAGAGTGTCAAATTGTGTCAGAGAGTGATAGAGTGTGTCAGAGAGTGTCAGAGTGTGTCAGAGAGACATATAAAGTGTCAGAGAGTGATAGAGAGTGACAGAGAGTGTCTGAGAATGTCAGTCAGTGTCAGAGTGTGATAGAGAGTGTCTGAGATTGTCAGAGAGTGTCAGATTGTGTCCGAGAGTGTCAGAGAGCGATAGTGTGTGTCAGAGTGTGTCAGAGAGTTTCAGAGAGTGTCAGAGTGTGATAGAGAGTGTCTGAGAGTGTCAGACAGTGTCAGAGTGTGTCAGAGAGTGATAGAGAGTGATAGAGAGTGTCAGAGAGTGTCAGAGTGTGTCAGAGTGACTCAGAGAGTAATAGAGAGTGATAGAGAGTGTCTGAGAGTGATAGAGAGTGTTTGAGAGTGACAGAGAGTGTCTGAGAGTGTCAGTCAGTGTCAGAGAGTGATAGAGAGTGTCTGAGAGTGTCAGAGAGTGTCAGAGAGTGATAGAGAGCGATAGAGAGTGTCTGAGAGTGTCAGAGAGTGTCTGAGAGTGTCAGAGAGTGATAGAGAGTGTCAAATTGTGTCAGAGAGTGATAAAGAGTGAAAGAGAGTGTCAGAGAGTTTCAGAGTGTGTCAGAGAGTGTCAGAGAGTGTCAGAGAGTGAGAGAGAGTGTCTGAGAGTGTCTGAAAGTGACAGAGAGTGTCTGAGAATTTCACTGAGTGCCAGAGAGTGATAGAGAGTGTCTGAGAGTGTCAGAGTGTGTTAGAGTGTGTCAGAGAGTGATAGGGAGTGATAGAGAGTCTCTGAGAGTGTCAGAGAGTGATAGAGTTTGATAGAGAGTGTCAGAGTGTGATAGAGAGTGTCTGAGAGTGTCAGAGAGTGATAGAGATTGATAGAGAGAGTCAGAGAGTGATAGAGTGTCTGAGAGTGTCAGAGAGTGATAGAGAGTGATATAGAAAGTCAGAGAGTGCTAGAGAGTCTCTGAGAGTGTCAGAGAGTGATAGAGAGTGATAGAGAGTGTCTGAGAGTGCCAGCGACTGTCAGCGTGTGTCAGAGAGTGTCAGAGAGTGTCAGAGTGTGTCAGAGAATGATAGAGAGTGCCTGAGAGTGTCATAGTGCGTCAGAGAGTGATAGAGAGTGTCAGAGAGTGTCAGAGTGTGATAGAGAGTGTCTGAGAGAGTCAGAGAGTCTCAGAGAGTGTCAGAGAGTGTCAGAGAGGGATAGAGAGACTCAGAGAGTGATAGAGAGTGTCTGAGAGTGTCTGAAATTGACAGAGAGTGTCTGAGAGTGTCAGTGAGTGTCAGAGAGTGATAGAGAGTGTCTGCGTGTGTCACAGTGTGTCAGATAGTGATAGACAATGTCAGAGAGTGTAATAGAGTGATAGAGAGTGTCTGAGAGTGTCAGAGAGTGTCAAATTGTGTCAGAGATAGATAGAGCGTGATAGAGAGTATCAGAGTGTGTCAGAGAGCGATAGAGTCTGTCAGAGTGTGTCAGAGAGTGTCAGAGAGTGTCAGAGAGTGTCAGAGAGTGACAGAGAGTGTCAGAGAGTGTCAGAGAGTGATAGAGAGTGTCAAATTGTGTCAGAGATTGATAGAGAGTGATAGAGAGTGTCAGAGAGTTTCAGAGTGTGTCAGAGAGTGTCAGAGAGTGATAGAAAGTGTCCGAGAGTGATAAAGAGTGTCTGAGAGTGTCAGTGAGTGTCAGAGAGTGAAAGAGAGTGTCTGAGAGTGTCAGAGATGGTCAGATTGTGTCAGAGTGTGTCAGAGTGTGTCAGAGAGTGATAGAGAGTGATAGAGAGTGATAGAGAGTGTCTGAGAGTGTCTGAGATTGTCAGATTGTGTCAGAGAGTGTCAGAGAGCGATAGAGTGTGTCAGAGAGTTTCAGAGAGTGATAGAGAGTGATATAGAAAGTCAAAGAGTGCTAGAGAGTCTCTGAGAGTGTCAGAGAGTGATAGAGAGTGATAGAGAGTGTCTGAGAGTGCCAGCGACTTTCAGCGTGTGTCAGAGAGTGTCAGAGTGTGTCAGAGAGTGTCAGAGAGAGATAGAAAGTGTCAGAGTGTGATAGAGAGTGTCTGAGAGTGTCAGACAGTGTCAGAGAGTGATAGAGAGTGATAGAGAGTGTCAGAGAGTGTCAGAGTGTGTCAGAGTGACTCAGAGAGTAATAGAGAGTGATAGAGAGTGTCTGAGAGTGATGGAGAGTGTTTGAGAGTGACAGAGAGTGACAGAGAGGGTCTGAGAGTGTCAGTCAGTGTCAGAGAGTGATAGAGAGTGTCTGAGAGTGTCAGAGAGTGTCTGAGAGTGTCTGAGAGTGTCAGAGAGTGATAGAGAGTGTCAAATTGAGTCAGAGAGTGATAAAGAGTGATAGAGAGTGTCAGAGAGTTTCAGAGTGTGTCAGAGAGTGTCAGAGAGTGATAGAATGTGTCAGAGACTGATAGAGAGTGTCTGAGGGTGACAGAGAGTGTCTGAGAGTGTCAGTGAGTGTCAGAGAGTGATAGAGAGTTTCTGAGAGTGTCAGAGAGTGTCAGAGAGTGTCAGAGAGTGACAGTCAGTGTCAGAGAGTGATGGAGAGTGTCAAATTGTGTCAGAGAGTGATAAAGAGTGATAGAGAGTGTCAGATTGTGTCAGAGTGTGTCAGAGAGTGGTAAAGAGTGATAGTGATTGTCACAGAGTGTCAGAGAGTGTCAGATTGTGACCGAGAGTGTCAGAGAGCGATAGTGTGTGTCAGAGTGTGTCAGAGACTTTCAGAGAGTGTCGGAGTGTGATAGAGTGTGTCAGAGAGTGTCAGAGAGTGATATAGAGTGTCTGAGAGTGTCAGAGAGTGTCAGAGTGTGTCAGAGAGTGATAGAGATTGATAGAGAGTATCAGAGAGTGTCATAGAGTGATAGAGAGTGTCTGAGATTGTCAGAGAGTGATAGAGAGTGTCAAATTGTGTCAGAGAGTGATAGAGAGTGTCAGAGAGTGTCAGAGTGTGTCAGAGAGTGTCAGAGAGAGATAGAAAGTGTCAGAGAGTGATAGAGAGTGACAGAGAGTGTCTGAGAATGTCAGTAAGTGTCAGAGTGTAATAGAGAGTGTCTGAGATTGTCAGAGAGTGTCAGATTGTGTCCGAGAGTGTCAGAGAGCGATAGTGTGTGTCAGAGTGTGTCAGAGAGTTTCAGAGAGTGTCAGAGTGTGATAGAGAGTGTCTGAGAGTGTCAGACTGTGTCAGAGAGTGTCAGAGAGTGATAGAGAGTGATAGAGAGTGTCAGAGAGTGTCATAGAGTGATAGAGAGTGTCTGAGATTGTCAGAGTGATAGAGATTGTCAAATTGTGTCAGAGTGTGAAAGAGAGTGATAGAGAGTGTCAGAGTGTGTCAGAGAGTGTCAGACAGTGATAGAAAGTGTCAGAGAGTGATAGAGAGTGTTTGAGAGTGACAGAGAGTGACAGAGAGTGTCTGAGAGTGTCAGTCAGTGTCAGAGAGTGATGGAGAGTGTCAAATTGTGTCAGAGAGTGATAAAGAGTGATAGAGAGTGTCAGAGAGTTTCAGAGTGTGTCAGAGAGTGTCAGAGAGTGATAGAATGTGTCAGAGACTGATAGAGAGTGTCTGAGGGTGACAGAGAGTGTCTGAGAGTGTCAGTGAGTGTCAGAGAGTGTCAGATTGTGTCAGAGTGTGTCAGAGAGTGGTAAAGAGTGATAGTGATTGTCACAGAGTGTCAGAGAGTGTCAGATTGTGTCCGAGAGTGTCAGAGAGCGATAGTGTGTGTCAGAGTGTGTCACAGAGTTTCAGAGAGTGTCAGAGTGTGATAGAGAGTGTCTGAGAGTGTCAGACAGTGTCAGAGAGTGTCAGAGAGTGATAGAGAGTGATAGAGATTGTCAGAGAGTGTCATAGTGTGATAGAGAGTGTCTGAGATTGTCAGAGTGATAGAGAGTGTCAAATTGTGTCAGAGTGTGAAAGAGAGTGATAAAGAGTGTCAGAGTGTGTCAGAGAGTGTCAGACAGTGATATAAAGTGTCAGAGAGTGATAGAGAGTGTCTGAGAGTATCTGAGAGTGACAGAGAGTGTCTGAGAGTGTCAGAGAGTTTCAGAGAGTGATAGAGAGCGATAGAGTGTGTCTGAGAGTGACAGAGATTGTCTGAGAGTGTCAGTGAGTGTCAGAGAGTGATAGAGAGTGTCTGAGAGTGCTTGAGAGTGTCAGAGATAGTCAGAGTGTGTCAGAGAGTGGTAGAGAGTGATAGAGAGTGCCTGAGAGTGTCAGAGAGTGTCATAGAGTGATAGAGAGTGTCTGAGAGTGTCAGAGAGTGATAGAGAGTGTCAAATTGTGTCAGAGAGTGATAAAGAGTGATAGAGAGTGTCAGAGAGTTTCAGAGTGTGTCAGAGAGTGTCAGAGAGTGATAGAATGTGTCAGAGACTGATAGAGAGTGTCTGAGGGTGACAGAGAGTGTCTGAGAGTGTCAGTGAGTGTCAGAGAGTGATAGAGAGTTTCTGAGAGTGTCAGAGATTGTCAGATTGTGTCAGAGTGTGTCAGAGAGTGGTAAAGAGTGATAGAGATTGTCAGAGAGTGTCAGAGAGTGTCAGATTGTGTCCGAGAGTGTCAGAGAGCGATAGTGTGTGTCAGAGTGTGTCAGAGTGTGATAGAGAGTGTCTGAGAGTGTCAGACAGTGTCAGAGAGTGTCAGAGAGTGTCAGAGAGTGATAGAGAGTGATAGAGAGTGTCAGAGAGTGTCATAGAGTGATAGAGAGTGTCTGAGATTGTCAGAGCGATAGATAGTGTCAAGTTGTGTCAGAGTGTGAAAGAGAGTGTTCGAGAGTATCAGAGTGTTTCAGAGAGTGTCAGACAGTGATAGAAAGTGTCAGAGAGTGATAGAGAGTGTCTGAGAGTATCTGAGAGGGACAGAGAGTGTCTGAGAGTGTCAGTCAGTGTCAGAGAGTGATAGAGAGTGTCAGAGAGAGTGTGAGTGTGTCAGAGAGTTTCAGAGATTGTCAGAGAGTGTCTGAGAGTGTCTGAGAGTGACAGAGAGTGTCTGAGAGTTTCAGTGAGTGCCAGAGATTGATAGAGAGTGTCTGAGAGTGTCAGAGTGTGTCAGAGTGTGTCAGAGAGAGATAGGGAGTGATAGAGAGTGTCTGAGAGTGTCAGAGAGTTTCAGAGAATGATAGAGATGGATAGAGAGTGTCAGAGAGTGATAGAGAGTGATAGAGCGTGTCTGCGTGTGTCAGAGAGTGATAGAGAGTGTCAGATAGTGTCAGAGAGTGTCAGAGAGTGTCAGAGTGTGATAGAGAGTGTCTGAGAGAGTCAGAGAGTCTCAGAGAGTGTCAGAGAGTGATAGAGAATGTCTGAGAGTGTCAGCGAGTGATAGAGAGTGATATAGAAAGTCAGAGAGTGATAAAGAGTCTCGGAGTGTGTCAGAGAGTGAGAGAGAGTGATAGAGAGTGTCAGAGAGTGATAGAGACAGTCTGAGAGTGTCAGAGAGTGTCAGAGAGTGCTAGAGAGGATTAGAGAGTGTCAGAGAGTGTCAGAGAGTGTCAGAGAGTGTTAGAGAGTGACAGAGAGTGACAGAGAGTGTCTGTGAGTGTCAGAGAGTGTCAGAGAGTGATAGAGCGTGTCTGCGTGTGTCAGAGAGTGATAGAGAGTGTCAGATAGTGTCAGACAGTGTCAGAGAGTGTCAGAGTGTGATAGAGAGTGTCTGAGAGACTCAGAGAGTCTCAGAGAGTGTCAGAGAGTGTCAGAGAGAGATAGAGAGAGTCAGAGAGTGATAGAGAGTGTCTGAGAGTGTCTGAAGGTGACAGAGAGTGTCTGAGAGTGTCAGTGAGTGTCAGAGAGTGATAGAGAGTGTCTGAGAGAGTCAGAGATTGTCAGAGTGTGTCAGAGAGTGATAGAGAGTGATAGAGAGTGATAGAGAGTGTCAGAGAGTGATAGAAAGTGTCTGAGAGTGTCAGAGAGTGATAGAGAGTGTCTGAGAGTGTCAGAGAGTGTCAGAGAGTGATAGAGAGCGATGGAGCGTGTCTGAGAGTGACAGAGATTTTCTGTGAGTGTCAGTGAGTGTCAGAGAGTGAGAGAGAGTGTCTGAGAGTGTATGAGAGTGTCTGAGACTGAATGAGTGTGTCAGAGAGTCATGGAGAGTGTCTGAGATTGTCAGACAGTGATAGAGAGTGTCAAATTGTGTCAGAGTGTGGTAGAGAGTGATAGAGAGTGATAGAGAGAGTCTGAGTGTTTCAGAAAGTGTCAGAGTGTTTCAGAGAGTGTCAGAAAGCGATAGAGATTGGCAGAGAGCGATAGAGAGTGTCAGAATGTGTCAGAGAGTTTCAGAGAGTGTCAGAGAGAGTCAGAGAGTGATGGACAGTGTCAGAGAGAGTGTGAGTGTGTCAGAGAGTTTCAGAGAGTGTCAAAGAGTGAGAGAGAGTGTCTGAGAGTGTCTGAGAGTGACAGAGAGTTTCTGAGAGTTTCAGTGAGTGCCAGAGAGTGATAGAGAGTGTCTGAGTGTGACAGAGAGGGTCTGAGAGTTTCATTGAGTGCCAGAGAGTGATAGAGAGTCTCTGAGAGTGTCAGAGTGTGTCAGAGAGTGTCAGAGAGTGATAGGGAGTGATAGAGAATGTCTGAGAGTGTCAGAGAGTGTCAGAGAGTGATAGAGAGAGTCAGAGAGTGATAGAGAGTGTCTGAGTGTGTCAGAAAGTGTCAGAGTGTGTCAGAGAGTGTCAGAGAGCGATAGAGATTGTCAGAGAGCGATAGAGAGTGTCAGAGTGTGTCAGAGAGTGTCAGAGAGTGCCAGAGAGTGATAGAGAGTGTCAGAGAGTGTCAGAGAGTGCCAGAGAGTGATAGAGAGTGAGAGAGAGTGTCTGAGAGTGTCTGAGAGTGACAGAGAGTGTCTGAGAGTTTCAGTGAGTGCCAGAGAATGATAGAGAGTGTCTGAGAGTGTCAGAGAGTGATAGAGAGTGATAGAGAGTGTCAGAGAGTGATAGAGAGTGTCTGAGAGTGTCAGAGAGAGATAGAGATTGATAGAGATTGTCAGAGAGTGTCTGAGAGTGTCAGAGAGTGATAGAGAGTGAGAGAGAGTGTCAGAGAGTGTCAGAGAGTGATAGGGAGTGTCTGAGAGTGTCAGAGAGAGATAGAGAGTGATAGAGAGTGTCAGAGAGTGATAGAGACTGTCTGAGAGTGTCAGAGAGTGACAGAGAGTGATAGAGAGTGTCTGAGAGTGACAGAGAGTGTCTGAGAGTGTCAGAGAGTGACAGAGAGTGACTGAGAGGGTCAAGAGTGTCAGCCACTCTAAGAGTATGTCAGAGAGTAATAGAGAGTGACAGAGAGTGTCAGAGAATGTCAGAGTGTGTCAGAGAGTGATAGAGAGTGTCTGAGAGTGTCAGGGAGTGTCAGAGAGTGTCAGAGATTGTCAGACAGAGATAGAGAGTGATAGAGAGTGTCTGAGAGAGTCAGAGAGTGTCAGAGAGTGTCAGAGAGTGATAGAGAGAGTCAGAGAGTGATAGAGAGAGTCTGAGTGTGTCAGAAAGTGTCAGAGTGTGTCAGAGAGTGTCAGAGAGCGATAGAGATTGTCAGAGAGCGATAGAGAGTGTCAGAGTGTGTCAGAGAGTTTCAGAGAGTGATAGAGATGGATACAGAGTGTCAGAGAGTGATAGAGAGTGTCTGAGAGTGATAGAGAGTGAAAAAAGAGTGATAGAGAGTGTCAGAGAGTGATAGAGAGTGTCTGAGAGTGGATAGAGAGTGTCTGAGAGTGTCAGAGAGTGATAGAGACTGATAGAGAGTGATAGAAAGTGTCAGAGAGTGTCAGCGTGTCAGAGTGATAGAAAGTTTCAGAGTGTGTCAGAGTGTGTCAGAGTGTGTCAGAGAGTGATAGAGAGTGATAGAGAGTGTCTGAGAGTGTCTGAGAGTGACAGAGAGTGTCTGAGAGTGTCAGTCAGTGTCAGAGAGTGATAGAGAGTGTCTGAGATTGTCAGAGATTGTCAGATTGTGTCAGAGTGTGTCAGAAAGTGATAGAGAGCGATAGAGAGTGTCAGAGAGTGTCTGAGAGTGTCAGTGAGTGTCAGAGAGTGATAGAGCGTGTCTGAGAGAGTCAGAGAGTGTCAGAGTGTGTCAGAGATTGATAGAGAGTGATAGAGAGTGTCAGAGAGTGATAGAAAGTGTCTGAGAGTGTCAGAGAGTGATAGAGAGTGTCTGAGAGTGTCAGAGAGTGTCAGAGAGTGTCTGAGAGTGATAGAGAGCGATAGAGAGTGTCTGAGAGTGAGAGAGATTGTCTGAGAGTGTCAGTGAGTGTCAGAGAGTGATAGAGAGTGTCTGAAAGTGTCTGAGAGTGTCAGAGACAGTCAGAGTGCGTCAGAGAGTGATAGGGAGTGTAGAGAGTGTCTGAGAGTGTCAGAGAGTGTCAGAGAGTGATAGAGATTGATAGAGAGTGTCAGAGAGTGATAGAGAGTGTCTGAGAGTGTCAGAGAGTGATAGAGAGTGATATAGAAAGTCAGAGAGTGATAGAGAGTCTCGGAGAGTGTCAGAGAGAGATAGAGAGTGATAGAGAGTGATAGAGAGTGTCAGAGAGTGATAGAGACAGTCTGAGAGTGTCAGAGAGTGTCAGAGAGTGCTAGAGAGTGATAGAGAGTGTCAGAGAGTGTCAGAGAGTGATATAGAGTGATAGAGAGTGTCTGTGAGTGTCAGAGAGTGTCAGAGAGTGATAGAGCGTGTCTGAGTGTTTCAGAGAGTGATAGAGAGTGTCAGAGAGTGTCAGAGAGTGATAGAGAGTGTCAGAGAGTGTCAGAGTGTGATAGAGAGTGTCTGAGAGAGTCAGAGAGTCTCAGAGAGTGTCAGAGAGAGATAGAGAGAGTCAGAGAGTGATAGAGAGTGTCTGAAAGTGACAGAGAGTGTATGAGAGTGTCAGAGAGTGATAGAGAGTGTCTGAGAGAGTCAGAGAGTGTCAGAGTGTGTCAGAGAGTGATAGAGAGTTTTAGAGAGTGTCAGAGAGTGTCAGAGAGTGATAGAAAGTGTCTGAGAGTTTCAGAGAGAGATAGAGAGTGTCTGAGAGTGTCTGAGAGTGTCAGAGAGTGTCAGAGAGTGTCAGAGAGTGTCTGAGAGTGATAGAGAGCGATAGAGAGTGTCTGAGAGTGACAGAGATTGTCTGAGAGAGTCAGTGAGTGTCAGAGAGTGATAGCGAGTGTCTGAAAGTGTCTGAGAGTGTCAGAGACAGTCAGAGTGCGTCAGAGAGTGATATAGAGTGTCTGAGAGTGTCTGAGACTGTCAGAGTGTGTCAGAGAGTGATTGAGAGTGATAGAGAGTGTCAGAGAGTGTCAGAGAGTGTCAGAGTGTGTCAGAGTGTGTCAGAGAGTGATAGAGAGTGATAGAGAGTGTCAGAGAGTGTCGTCGAGTGATAGAGAGCGTCTGAGATTGTCAGACAGTGACAGAGAGTGTCAAATTGTGTCAGAGGGTGATAAAGAGTGATAGAGAGTGATAGAGAGAGTCCGAGTGTGTCAGAAAGTGTCAGAGTGTTTCAGAGAGTGTCAGAGAGTGATAGAGATTGTCAGAGAGCGATAGAGAGTGTCAGAGAGTGTCAGAGAGTTTCAGAGATTGTCAGAGAGTGTCAGAGAGTGATGGACAGTGTCAGAGAGAGTGTGAGTGTGTCAGAGAGTTTCAGAGAGTGATAGAGAGTGTCTGAGAGTGGCTGAGAGTGACAGAGAGTTTTTGAGAGTTTCAGTGAGTGCCAGAGAGTGATAGAGAGTGTCTGAGAGTGTCTGAGAGTGACAGAGAGGGTCTGAGAGTTTCAGTGAGTGCGAGAGAGTGATAGAGAGTGTCTGATAGTGTCAGAGTGTGTCAGAGAGTGTCAGAGAGTGAAAGGGAGTGATGGAGAATGTCTGAAAGTGTCAGAGAGTGTCAGAGAGTGATAGAGAGAGTCAGAGAGTGATAGAGAGAGTCTGAGTGTGTCAGAAAGTGTCAGAGTGTGTCAGAGAGCGATAGAGAGTGTCAGAGTGTGTCAGAGAGTGTCAGAGAGTGTCAGAGAGTGATGGAGAGAGTCAGAGAGAGTGTGAGTGTGTCAGAGAGTTTCATAGAGTGTCATAGAGTAAGAGAGAGTGTCTGAGAGTGTCTGAGAGTGACAGAGAGTGATAGAGAGTTTCAGAGAGAGTCAGAGAGTGATAGAGAGTGATAGAGAGTGTCAGAGAGTGATAGAGAGTGTCTGAGAGTGTCAGAGAGTCATAGAGAGTGATAGAGAGTGTCAGAGAGTGATAGAGAGTGTCTGAGAGTGTCAGAGAGTCATAGAGAGTGATAGAGAGTGTCAGAGAGTGATAGAGAGTGTCTGAGAGTGTCAGAGAGAGATAGAGAGTGATAGAGAGTGTCAGAGAGTGTCAGAGAGTGTCAGAGAGTGATGGACAGTGTCAGAGAGAGTGTGAGTGTGTCAGAGAGTTTCAGAGAGTGATAGAGAGTGTCTGAGAGTGGCTGAGAGTGACAGAGAGTTTTTGAGAGTTTCAGTGAGTGCCAGAGAGTGATAGAGAGTGTCTGAGAGTGTCTGAGAGTGACAGAGAGGGTCTGAGAGTGATAGAGAGTGTCTGAGAGTGTCAGAGAGTTTTTGAGAGTTTCAGTGAGTGCCAGAGAGTGATAGAGAGTGTCAGAGAGTGTCAGAGAGTGATAGAGAGTGATAGAGAGTGTCAGAGAGTGTCATAGAGTGATAGAGAGTGTCTGAGATTGTCAGAGCGATAGATAGTGTCAAGTTGTGTCAGAGTGTGAAAGAGAGTGTTCGAGAGTATCAGAGTGTTTCAGAGAGTGTCAGACAGTGATAGAAAGTGTCAGAGAGTGATAGAGAGTGTCTGAGAGTATCTGAGAGGGACAGAGAGTGTCTGAGAGTGTCAGTCAGTGTCAGAGAGTGATAGAGAGTGTCAGAGAGAGTGTGAGTGTGTCAGAGAGTTTCAGAGATTGTCAGAGAGTGTCTGAGAGTGTCTGAGAGTGACAGAGAGTGTCTGAGAGTTTCAGTGAGTGCCAGAGATTGATAGAGAGTGTCTGAGAGTGTCAGAGTGTGTCAGAGTGTGTCAGAGAGAGATAGGGAGTGATAGAGAGTGTCTGAGAGTGTCAGAGAGTTTCAGAGAATGATAGAGATGGATAGAGAGTGTCAGAGAGTGATAGAGAGTGATAGAGCGTGTCTGCGTGTGTCAGAGAGTGATAGAGAGTGTCAGATAGTGTCAGAGAGTGTCAGAGAGTGTCAGAGTGTGATAGGGAGTGTCTGAGAGAGTCAGAGAGTCTCAGAGAGTGTCAGAGAGTGATAGAGAATGTCTGAGAGTGTCAGCGAGTGATAGAGAGTGATATAGAAAGTCAGAGAGTGATAAAGAGTCTCGGAGTGTGTCAGAGAGTGAGAGAGAGTGATAGAGAGTGTCAGAGAGTGATAGAGACAGTCTGAGAGTGTCAGAGAGTGTCAGAGAGTGCTAGAGAGGATTAGAGAGTGTCAGAGAGTGTCAGAGAGTGTCAGAGAGTGTTAGAGAGTGACAGAGAGTGACAGAGAGTGTCTGTGAGTGTCAGAGAGTGTCAGAGAGTGATAGAGCGTGTCTGCGTGTGTCAGAGAGTGATAGAGAGTGTCAGATAGTGTCAGAGAGTGTCAGAGAGTGTCAGAGTGTGATAGAGAGTGTCTGAGAGACTCAGAGAGTCTCAGAGAGTGTCAGAGAGTGTCAGAGAGAGATAGAGAGAGTCAGAGAGTGATAGAGAGTGTCTGAGAGTGTCTGAAGGTGACAGAGAGTGTCTGAGAGTGTCAGTGAGTGTCAGAGAGTGATAGAGAGTGTCTGAGAGAGTCAGAGATTGTCAGAGTGTGTCAGAGAGTGATAGAGAGTGATAGAGAGTGATAGAGAGTGTCAGAGAGTGATAGAAAGTGTCTGAGAGTGTCAGAGAGTGATAGAGAGTGTCTGAGAGTGTCAGAGAGTGTCAGAGAGTGTCAGAGAGTGATAGAGAGCGATGGAGCGTGTCTGAGAGTGACAGAGATTTTCTGTGAGTGTCAGTGAGTGTCAGAGAGTGAGAGAGAGTGTCTGAGAGTGTATGAGAGTGTCTGAGACTGAATGAGTGTGTCAGAGAGTCATGGAGAGTGTCTGAGATTGTCAGACAGTGATAGAGAGTGTCAAATTGTGTCAGAGTGTGGTAGAGAGTGATAGAGAGTGATAGAGAGAGTCTGAGTGTGTCAGAAAGTGTCAGAGTGTTTCAGAGAGTGTCAGAAAGCGATAGAGATTGGCAGAGAGCGATAGAGAGTGTCAGAGTGTGTCAGAGAGTGTCAGAATGTGTCAGAGAGTTTCAGAGAGTGTCAGAGAGAGTCAGAGAGTGATGGACAGTGTCAGAGAGAGTGTGAGTGTGTCAGAGAGTTTCAGAGAGTGTCAAAGAGTGAGAGAGAGTGTCTGAGAGTGTCTGAGAGTGACAGAGAGTTTCTGAGAGTTTCAGTGAGTGCCAGAGAGTGATAGAGAGTGTCTGAGTGTGACAGAGAGTGTCTGAGAGTTTCATTGAGTGCCAGAGAGTGATAGAGAGTCTCTGAGAGTGTCAGAGTGTGTCAGAGAGTGTCAGAGAGTGATAGGGAGTGATAGAGAATGTCTGAGAGTGTCAGAGAGTGTCAGAGAGTGATAGAGAGAGTCAGAGAGTGATAGAGAGTGTCTGAGTGTGTCAGAAAGTGTCAGAGTGTGTCAGAGAGTGTCAGAGAGCGATAGAGATTGTCAGAGGGCGATAGAGAGTGTCAGAGTGTGTCAGAGAGTGTCAGAGAGTGCCAGAGAGTGATAGAGAGTGTCAGAGAGTGTCAGAGAGTGCCAGAGAGTGATAGAGAGTGAGAGAGAGTGTCTGAGAGTGTCTGAGAGTGACAGAGAGTGTCTGAGAGTTTCAGTGAGTGCCAGAGAATGATAGAGAGTGTCTGAGAGTGTCAGAGAGTGATAGGGAGTGTCAGAGAGTGATAGAGAGTGTCTGAGAGTGTCAGAGAGTGATAGAGAGTGATAGAGAGTGTCAGAGAGTGATAGAGAGTGTCTGAGAGTGTCAGAGAGAGATAGAGATTGATAGAGATTGTCAGAGAGTGTCTGAGAGTGTCAGAGAGTGATAGAGAGTGAGAGAGAGTGTCAGAGAGTGTCAGAGAGTGATAGGGAGTGTCTGAGAGTGTCAGAGAGAGATAGAGAGTGATAGAGAGTGTCAGAGAGTGATAGAGACTGTCTGAGAGTGTCAGAGAGTGACAGAGAGTGATAGAGAGTGTCTGAGAGTGACAGAGAGTGTCTGAGAGTGTCAGAGAGTGACAGAGAGTGTCTGAGAGGGTCAAGAGTGTCAGCGACTCTAAGAGTATGTCAGAGAGTAATAGAGAGTGACAGAGAGTGTCAGAGAATGTCAGAGTGTGTCAGAGAGTGATAGAGAGTGTCTGAGAGTGTCAGGGAGTGTCAGAGAGTGTCAGAGATTGTCAGACAGAGATAGAGAGTGATAGAGAGTGTCTGAGAGAGTCAGAGAGTGTCAGAGAGTGTCAGAGAGTGATAGAGAGACTCAGAGAGTGATAGAGAGAGTCTGAGCGTGTCAGAAAGTGTCAGAGTGTGTCAGAGAGTGTCAGAGAGCGATAGAGATTGTCAGAGAGCGATAGAGAGTGTCAGAGTGTGTCAGAGAGTTTCAGAGAGTGATAGAGATGGATACAGAGTGTCAGAGAGTGATAGAGAGTGTCTGAGAGTGATAGAGAGTGAAAAAAGAGTGATAGAGAGTGTCAGAGAGTGATAGAGAGTGTCTGAGAGTGGATAGAAAGTGTCAGAGAGTGTCAGCGTGTCAGAGTGATAGAAAGTTTCAGAGTGTGTCAGAGTGTGTCAGAGTGTGTCAGAGAGTGATAGAGAGTGATAGAGAGTGATAGAGAGTGTCTGAGAGTGTCTGAGAGTGACAGAGAGTGTCTGAGAGTGTCAGTCAGTGTCAGAGAGTGATAGAGAGTGTCTGAGATTGTCAGAGATTGTCAGATTGTGTCAGAGTGTGTCAGAAAGTGATAGAGAGCGATAGAGAGTGTCAGAGAGTGTCTGAGAGTGTCAGTGAGTGTCAGAGAGTGATAGAGCGTGTCTGAGAGAGTCAGAGAGTGTCAGAGTGTGTCAGAGATTGATAGAGAGTGATAGAGAGTGTCAGAGAGTGTCAGAGTGTGTCAGAGTGACTCAGAGAGTAATAGAGAGTGATAGAGAGTGTCTGAGAGTGATGGAGAGTGCTTGAGAGTGACAGAGAGTGATAGAGAGGGTCTGAGAGTGTCAGTCAGTGTCAGAGAGTGATAGAGAGTGTCTGAGAGTGTCAGAGAGTGTCTGAGAGTGTCAGAGAGTGATAGAGAGTGTCAAATTGAGTCAGAGAGTGATAAAGAGTGATAGAGAGTGTCAGAGAGTTTCAGAGTGTGTCAGAGAGTGTCAGAGAGTGATAGAATGTGTCAGAGACTGATAGAGAGTGTCTGAGGGTGACAGAGAGTGTCTGAGAGTGTCAGTGAGTGTCAGAGAGTGATAGAGAGTTTCTGAGAGTGTCAGAGAGTGTCAGAGAGTGTCAGAGAGTGACAGTCAGTGTCAGAGAGTGATGGAGAGTGTCAAATTGTGTCAGAGAGTGATAAAGAGTGATAGAGAGTGTCAGATTGTGTCAGAGTGTGTCAGAGAGTGGTAAAGAGTGATAGTGATTGTCACAGAGTGTCAGAGAGTGTCAGATTGTGACCGAGAGTGTCAGAGAGCGATAGTGTGTGTCAGAGTGTGTCAGAGACTTTCAGAGAGTGTCGGAGTGTGATAGAGTGTGTCAGAGAGTGTCAGAGAGTGATATAGAGTGTCTGAGAGTGTCAGAGAGTGTCAGAGTGTGTCAGAGAGTGATAGAGATTGATAGAGAGTATCAGAGAGTGTCATAGAGTGATAGAGAGTGTCTGAGATTGTCAGAGAGTGATAGAGAGTGTCAAATTGTGTCAGAGAGTGATAGAGAGTGTCAGAGAGTGTCAGAGTGTGTCAGAGAGTGTCAGAGAGAGATAGAAAGTGTCAGAGAGTGATAGAGAGTGACAGAGAGTGTCTGAGCATGTCAGTAAGTGTCAGAGTGTAATAGAGAGTGTCTGAGATTGTCAGAGAGTGTCAGATTGTGTCCGAGAGTGTCAGAGAGCGATAGTGTGTGTCAGAGTGTGTCAGAGAGTTTCAGAGAGTGTCAGAGTGTGATAGAGAGTGTCTGAGAGTGTCAGACTGTGTCAGAGAGTGTCAGAGAGTGATAGAGAGTGATAGAGAGTGTCAGAGAGTGTCATAGAGTGATAGAGAGTGTCTGAGATTGTCAGAGTGATAGAGATTGTCAAATTGTGTCAGAGTGTGAAAGAGAGTGATAGAGAGTGTCAGAGTGTGTCAGAGAGTGTCAGACAGTGATAGAAAGTGTCAGAGAGTGATAGAGAGTGTTTGAGAGTGACAGAGAGTGACAGAGAGTGTCTGAGAGTGTCAGTCAGTGTCAGAGAGTGATGGAGAGTGTCAAATTGTGTCAGAGAGTGATAAAGAGTGATAGAGAGTGTCAGAGAGTTTCAGAGTGTGTCAGAGAGTGTCAGAGAGTGATAGAATGTGTCAGAGACTGATAGAGAGTGTCTGAGGGTGACAGAGAGTGTCTGAGAGTGTCAGTGAGTGTCAGAGAGTGTCAGATTGTGTCAGAGTGTGTCAGAGAGTGGTAAAGAGTGATAGTGATTGTCACAGAGTGTCAGAGAGTGTCAGATTGTGTCCGAGAGTGTCAGAGAGCGATAGTGTGTGTCAGAGTGTGTCACAGAGTTTCAGAGAGTGTCAGAGTGTGATAGAGAGTGTCTGAGAGTGTCAGACAGTGTCAGAGAGTGTCAGAGAGTGATAGAGAGTGATAGAGAGTGTCAGAGAGTGTCATAGTGTGATAGAGAGTGTCTGAGATTGTCAGAGTGATAGAGAGTGTCAAATTGTGTCAGAGTGTGAAAGAGAGTGATAAAGAGTGTCAGAGTGTGTCAGAGAGTGTCAGACAGTGATATAAAGTGTCAGAGAGTGATAGAGAGTGTCTGAGAGTATCTGAGAGTGACAGAGAGTGTCTGAGAGTGTCAGAGAGTTTCAGAGAGTGATAGAGAGCGATAGAGTGTGTCTGAGAGTGACAGAGATTGTCTGAGAGTGTCAGTGAGTGTCAGAGAGTGATAGAGAGTGTCTGAGAGTGCTTGAGAGTGTCAGAGATAGTCAGAGTGTGTCAGAGAGTGGTAGAGAGTGATAGAGAGTGCCTGAGAGTGTCAGAGAGTGTCATAGAGTGATAGAGAGTGTCTGAGAGTGTCAGAGAGTGATAGAGAGTGTCAAATTGTGTCAGAGAGTGATAAAGAGTGATAGAGAGTGTCAGAGAGTTTCAGAGTGTGTCAGAGAGTGTCAGAGAGTGATAGAATGTGTCAGAGACTGATAGAGAGTGTCTGAGGGTGACAGAGAGTGTCTGAGAGTGTCAGTGAGTGTCAGAGAGTGATAGAGAGTTTCTGAGAGTGTCAGAGATTGTCAGATTGTGTCAGAGTGTGTCAGAGAGTGGTAAAGAGTGATAGAGATTGTCAGAGAGTGTCAGAGAGTGTCAGATTGTGTCCGAGAGTGTCAGAGAGCGATAGTGTGTGTCAGAGTGTGTCAGAGTGTGATAGAGAGTGTCTGAGAGTGTCAGACAGTGTCAGAGAGTGTCAGAGAGTGTCAGAGAGTGATAGAGAGTGATAGAGAGTGTCAGAGAGTGTCATAGAGTGATAGAGAGTGTCTGAGATTGTCAGAGCGATAGATAGTGTCAAGTTGTGTCAGAGTGTGAAAGAGAGTGTTCGAGAGTATCAGAGTGTTTCAGAGAGTGTCAGACAGTGATAGAAAGTGTCAGAGAGTGATAGAGAGTGTCTGAGAGTATCTGAGAGGGACAGAGAGTGTCTGAGAGTGTCAGTCAGTGTCAGAGAGTGATAGAGAGTGTCAGAGAGAGTGTGAGTGTGTCAGAGAGTTTCAGAGATTGTCAGAGAGTGTCTGAGAGTGTCTGAGAGTGACAGAGAGTGTCTGAGAGTTTCAGTGAGTGCCAGAGATTGATAGAGAGTGTCTGAGAGTGTCAGAGTGTGTCAGAGTGTGTCAGAGAGAGATAGGGAGTGATAGAGAGTGTCTGAGAGTGTCAGAGAGTTTCAGAGAATGATAGAGATGGATAGAGAGTGTCAGAGAGTGATAGAGAGTGATAGAGCGTGTCTGCGTGTGTCAGAGAGTGATAGAGAGTGTCAGATAGTGTCAGAGAGTGTCAGAGAGTGTCAGAGTGTGATAGAGAGTGTCTGAGAGAGTCAGAGAGTCTCAGAGAGTGTCAGAGAGTGATAGAGAATGTCTGAGAGTGTCAGCGAGTGATAGAGAGTGATATAGAAAGTCAGAGAGTGATAAAGAGTCTCGGAGTGTGTCAGAGAGTGAGAGAGAGTGATAGAGAGTGTCAGAGAGTGATAGAGACAGTCTGAGAGTGTCAGAGAGTGTCAGAGAGTGCTAGAGAGGATTAGAGAGTGTCAGAGAGTGTCAGAGAGTGTCAGAGAGTGTTAGAGAGTGACAGAGAGTGACAGAGAGTGTCTGTGAGTGTCTGTGAGTGTCAGAGAGTGATAGAGCGTGTCTGCGTGTGTCAGAGAGTGATAGAGAGTGTCAGATAGTGTCAGAGAGTGTCAGAGAGTGTCAGAGTGTGATAGAGAGTGTCTGAGAGACTCAGAGAGTCTCAGAGAGTGTCAGAGAGTGTCAGAGAGAGATAGAGAGCGTCAGAGAGTGATAGAGAGTGTCTGAGAGTGTCTGAAGGTGACAGAGAGTGTCTGAGAGTGTCAGTGAGTGTCAGAGAGTGATAGAGAGTGTCTGAGAGAGTCAGAGATTGTCAGAGTGTGTCAGAGAGTGATAGAGAGTGATAGAGAGTGTCAGAGAGTGATAGAAAGTGTCTGAGAGTGTCAGAGAGTGATAGAGAGTGTCTGAGAGTGTCAGAGAGTGTCAGAGAGTGCCAGAGAGTGATAGAGAGCGATGGAGCGTGTCTGAGAGTGACAGAGATTTTCTGTGAGTGTCAGTGAGTGTCAGAGAGTGAGAGAGAGTGTCTGAGAGTGTATGAGAGTGTCTGAGACTGAATGAGTGTGTCAGAGTGTCATGGAGAGTGTCTGAGATTGTCAGACAGTGATAGAGAGTGTCAAATTGTGTCAGAGTGTGGTAGAGAGTGATAGAGAGTGATAGAGAGAGTCTGAGTGTGTCAGAAAGTGTCAGAGTGTTTCAGAGAGTGTCAGAAAGCGATAGAGATTGGCAGAGAGCGATAGAGAGTGTCAGAATGTGTCAGAGAGTTTCAGAGAGTGTCAGAGAGAGTCAGAGAGTGATGGACAGTGTCAGAGAGAGTGTGAGTGTGTCAGAGAGTTTCAGAGAGTGTCAAAGAGTGAGAGAGAGTGTCTGAGAGTGTCTGAGAGTGACAGAGAGTTTCTGAGAGTTTCAGTGAGTGCCAGAGAGTGACAGAGAGTGTCTGAGTGTGACAGAGAGGGTCTGAGAGTTTCATTGAATGCCAGAGAGTGATAGAGAGTCTCTGAGAGTGTCAGAGTGTGTCAGAGAGTGTCAGAGAGTGATAGGGAGTGATAGAGAATGTCTGAGAGTGTCAGAGAGTGTCAGAGAGTGATAGAGAGAGTCAGAGAGTGATAGAGAGTGTCTGAGTGTGTCAGAAAGTGTCAGAGTGTGTCAGAGAGTGTCAGAGAGCGATAGAGATTGTCAGAGAGCGATAGAGAGTGTCAGAGTGTGTCAGAGAGTGTCAGAGAGTGCCAGAGAGTGATAGAGAGTGTCAGAGAGTGTCAGAGAGTGCCAGAGAGTGATAGAGAGTGAGAGAGAGTGTCTGAGAGTGTCTGAGAGTGACAGAGAGTGTCTGAGAGTTTCAGTGAGTGCCAGAGAATGATAGAGAGTGTCTGAGAGTGTCAGAGAGTGATAGGGAGTGTCAGAGAGTGATAGAGAGTGTCTGAGAGTGTCAGAGAGTGATAGAGAGTGATAGAGAGTGTCAGAGAGTGATAGAGAGTGTCTGAGAGTGTCAGAGAGAGATAGAGATTGATAGAGATTGTCAGAGAGTGTCTGAGAGTGTCAGAGAGTGATAGAGAGTGAGAGAGAGTGTCAGAGAGTGTCAGAGAGTGATAGGGAGTGTCTGAGAGTGTCAGAGAGAGATAGAGAGTGATAGAGAGTGTCAGAGAGTGATAGAGACTGTCTGAGAGTGTCAGAGAGTGACAGAGAGTGATAGAGAGTGTCTGAGAGTGACAGAGAGTGTCTGAGAGTGTCAGAGAGTGACAGAGAGTGTCTGAGAGGGTCAAGAGTGTCAGCCACTCTAAGAGTATGTCAGAGAGTAATAGAGAGTGACAGAGAGTGTCAGAGAATGTCAGAGTGTGTCAGAGAGTGATAGAGAGTGTCTGAGAGTGTCAGGGAGTGTCAGAGAGTGTCAGAGATTGTCAGACAGAGATAGAGAGTGATAGAGAGTGTCTGAGAGAGTCAGAGAGTGTCAGAGAGTGTCAGAGAGTGATAGAGAGAGTCAGAGAGTGATAGAGAGAGTCTGAGTGTGTCAGAAAGTGTCAGAGTGTGTCAGAGAGTGTCAGAGAGCGATAGAGATTGTCAGAGAGCGATAGAGAGTGTCAGAGTGTGTCAGAGAGTTTCAGAGAGTGATAGAGATGGATACAGAGTGTCAGAGAGTGATAGAGAGTGTCTGAGAGTGATAGAGAGTGAAAAAAGAGTGATAGAGAGTGTCAGAGAGTGATAGAGAGTGTCTGAGAGTGGATAGAGAGTGTCTGAGAGTGTCAGAGAGTGATAGAGACTGATAGAGAGTGATAGAAAGTGTCAGAGAGTGTCAGCGTGTCAGAGTGATAGAAAGTTTCAGAGTGTGTCAGAGTGTGTCAGAGTGTGTCAGAGAGTGATAGAGAGTGATAGAGAGTGTCTGAGAGTGTCTGAGAGTGACAGAGAGTGTCTGAGAGTGTCAGTCAGTGTCAGAGAGTGATAGAGAGTGTCTGAGATTGTCAGAGATTGTCAGATTGTGTCAGAGTGTGTCAGAAAGTGATAGAGAGCGATAGAGAGTGTCAGAGAGTGTCTGAGAGTGTCAGTGAGTGTCAGAGAGTGATAGAGCGTGTCTGAGAGAGTCAGAGAGTGTCAGAGTGTGTCAGAGATTGATAGAGAGTGATAGAGAGTGTCAGAGAGTGATAGAAAGTGTCTGAGAGTGTCAGAGAGTGATAGAGAGTGTCTGAGAGTGTCAGAGAGTGTCAGAGAGTGTCTGAGAGTGATAGAGAGCGATAGAGAGTGTCTGAGAGTGACAGAGATTGTCTGAGAGTGTCAGTGAGTGTCAGAGAGTGATAGAGAGTGTCTGAAAGTGTCTGAGAGTGTCAGAGACAGTCAGAGTGCGTCAGAGAGTGATAGGGAGTGTAGAGAGTGTCTGAGAGTGTCAGAGAGTGTCAGAGAGTGTCAGAGAGTGATAGAGATTGATAGAGAGTGTCAGAGAGTGATAGAGAGTGTCTGAGAGTGTCAGAGAGTGATAGAGAGTGATATAGAAAGTCAGAGAGTGATAGAGAGTCTCGGAGAGTGTCAGAGAGAGATAGAGAGTGATAGAGAGTGATAGAGAGTGTCAGAGAGTGATAGAGACAGTCTGAGAGTGTCAGAGAGTGTCAGAGAGTGCTAGAGAGTGATAGAGAGTGTCAGAGAGTGTCAGAGAGTGATATAGAGTGATAGAGAGTGTCTGTGAGTGTCAGAGAGTGTCAGAGAGTGATAGAGCGTGTCTGAGTGTTTCAGAGAGTGATAGAGAGTGTCAGAGAGAGTCAGAGAGTGATAGAGAGTGTCAGAGAGTGTCAGAGTGTGATAGAGAGTGTCTGAGAGAGTCAGAGAGTCTCAGAGAGTGTCAGAGAGAGATAGAGAGAGTCAGAGAGTGATAGAGAGAGTCTGAAAGTGACAGAGAGTGTATGAGAGTGTCAGAGAGTGATAGAGAGTGTCTGAGAGAGTCAGAGAGTGTCAGAGTGTGTCAGAGAGTGATAGAGAGTTTTAGAGAGTGTCAGAGAGTGATAGAAAGTGTCTGAGAGTGTCAGAGAGAGATAGAGAGTGTCTGAGAGTGTCAGAGAGTGTCAGAGAGTGTCTGAGAGTGATAGAGAGCGATAGAGAGTGTCTGAGAGTGACAGAGATTGTCTGAGAGAGTCAGTGAGTGTCAGAGAGTGATAGAGAGTGTCTGAAAGTGTCTGAGAGTGTCAGAGACAGTCAGAGTGCGTCAGAGAGTGATATAGAGTGTCTGGGAGTGTCTGAGACTGTCAGAGTGTGTCAGAGAGTGATTGAGAGTGATAGAGAGTGTCAGAGAGTGTCAGAGACTGTCAGAGTGTGTCAGAATGTGTCAGAGAGTGATAGAGAGTGATAGAGAGTGTCAGAGAGTGTCGTCGAGTGATAGAGAGCGTCTGAGATTGTCAGACAGTGACAGAGAGTGTCAAATTGTGTCAGAGGGTGATAAAGAGTGATAGAGAGTGATAGAGAGAGTCTGAGTGTGTCAGAAAGTGTCAGAGTGTTTCAGAGAGTGTCAGAGAGTGATAGAGATTGTCAGAGAGCGATAGAGAGTGTCAGAGAGTGTCAGAGAGTTTCAGAGATTGTCAGAGAGTGTCAGACAGTGATGGACAGTGTCAGAGAGAGTGTGAGTGTGTCAGAGAGTTTCAGAGAGTGATAGAGAGTGTCTGAGAGTGGCTGAGAGTGACAGAGAGTTTTTGAGAGTTTCAGTGAGTGCCAGAGAGTGATAGAGAGTGTCTGAGAGTGTCTGAGAGTGACAGAGAGGGTCTGAGAGTTTCAGTGAGTGCGAGAGAGTGATAGAGAGTGTCTGATAGTGTCAGAGTGTGTCAGAGAGTGTCAGAGAGTGATAGGGAGTGATGGAGAATGTCTGAAAGTGTCAGAGAGTGTCAGAGAGTGATAGAGAGAGTCAGAGAGTGATAGAGAGAGTCTGAGTGTGTCAGAAAGTGTCAGAGTGTGTCAGAGAGTGTCAGAGAGCGATAGAGAGTGTCAGAGTGTGTCAGAGAGTGTCAGAGAGTGTCAGAGAGTGATGGAGAGAGTCAGAGAGTGTGTGAGTGTGTCAGAGAGTTTCATAGAGTGTCATAGAGTAAGAGAGAGTGTCTGAGAGTGTCTGAGAGTGACAGAGAGTGATAGAGAGTTTCAGAGAGAGTCAGAGAGTGATAGAGAGTGATAGCGAGTGTCGGAGAGTGATAGAGAGTGTCTGAGAGTGTCAGAGAGTCATAGACAGTGATAGAGAGTGTCAGAGAGTGATAGAGAGTGTCTGAGAGTGTCAGAGAGTCATAGAGAGTGATAGAGAGTGTCAGAGAGTGATAGAGAGTGTCTGAGAGTGTCAGAGAGAGATAGAGAGTGATAGAGAGTGTCAGAGAGTGTCAGAGAGTGTCAGAGAGTGATGGACAGTGTCAGAGAGAGTGTGAGTGTGTCAGAGAGTTTCAGAGAGTGATAGAGAGTGTCTGAGAGTGGCTGAGAGTGACAGAGAGTTTTTGAGAGTTTCAGTGAGTGCCAGAGAGTGATAGAGAGTGTCTGAGAGTGTCTGAGAGTGACAGAGAGGGTCTGAGAGTTTCAGTGAGTGCCAGAGAGTGATAGAGATTGTCAGAGAGCGATAGAGAG
Organism: Heterodontus francisci; assembly: GCF_036365525.1. Classification (NCBI taxonomy): domain Eukaryota; kingdom Metazoa; phylum Chordata; class Chondrichthyes; order Heterodontiformes; family Heterodontidae; genus Heterodontus; species Heterodontus francisci. The sequence goes on from NW_027141280.1 coordinate 1,458,261, forward strand.
TGTCAGAGAGTGTCAGAGAGTTTCAGAGAGTGTCAGAGAGTGTCAGAGAGTGATGGACAGTGTCAGAGAGAGTGTGAGTGTGTCAGAGAGTTTCAGAGAATGATAGAGAGTGTCTGAGAGTGGCTGAGAGTGACAGAGAGGGTCTGAGAGTTTCAGTGAGTGCCAGAGAGTGATAGAGAGTGTCTGAGAGTGTCTGAGAGTGACAGAGAGGGTCTGAGAGTTTCAGTGAGTGCCAGAGAGTGATAGAGAGTGTCTGATAGTGTCAGAGTGTGTCAGAGAGTGTCAGAGAGTGATAGGGAGTGATGGAGAATGTCTGAAAGTGTCAGAGAGTGTCAGAGAGTGATAGAGAGAGTCAGAGAGTGATAGAGAGAGTCTGAGTGTGTCAGAAAGTGTCAGAGTGTGTCAGAGAGTGTCAGAGAGCGATAGAGAGTGTCAGTGTGTGTCAGAGAGTGTCAGAGAGTGTCAGAGAGAGATGGAGAGTGTCAGAGAGAGTGTGAGTGTGTCAGAGAGTTTCATAGAGTGTCATAGAGTAAGAGAGAGTGTCTGAGAGTGTCTGAGAGTGACAGAGGGTGATAGAGAGTTTCAGAGAGATTCAGAGAGTGATAGAGAGTGATGGAGAGTTTCAGAGAGTGATAGAGAGTGTCTGAGAGTGTCAGAGAGTCATAGAGAGTGATAGAGAGTGTCAGAGAGTGATAGAGAGTGTCTGAGAGTGTCAGAGAGTCATAGAGAGTGATAGAGAGTGTCAGAGAGTGATAGAGAGTGTCTGAGAGTGTCAGAGAGAGATAGAGAGTGATAGAGAGTGTCAGAGAGTGTCAGAGAGTGTCAGAGAGTGTCAGAGAGTGTCAGAGAGTGATGGACAGTGTCAGAGAGAGTGTGAGTGTGTCAGAGAGTTTCAGAGAGTGATAGAGAGTGTCTGAGAGTGGCTGAGAGTGACAGAGAGTTTTTGAGAGTTTCAGTGAGTGCCAGAGAGTGATAGAGAGTGTCTGAGAGTGTCTGAGAGTGACAGAGAGGGTCTGAGAGTTTCAGTGAGTGCCAGAGAGTGATAGAGATTGTCAGAGAGCGATAGAGAGTGTCAGAGAGTGTCAGAGAGTTTCAGAGAGTGTCAGAG